>NC_084640.1:2994722-3320833 GCF_019802595.1 Syngnathoides biaculeatus | reverse complement strand
CTCATACCTCATTCCCGCACTCCCGTGTACCTACCCTCGGCTGTTCCTTGACCATCCTAGTAAGCCTGCCTCTTCTGATACTGCTGCTTTTCCTGACCGACTCACTGATCATTCACCACGGACCGAATAAAGGCTTTCTGTACACTACCTGCTTGCCTCTGGAGTCATGCATTTGGGTCCGCCCTCAAGGATCTTTCTTGACAATTTTGGGAGAAACTGAATTTCAGATGTTCGCAACAGGTATGCTCGTAAAATCGCTCCTTCATGAGGACTAAGCTCTAATGGTTAATTTTTAATGGCTGTCTGAATCAGGCCGCTGCCACATGGCGCCCCGACATTCTCCACATTAACGTTGGAAAATTTACACAAGCTAACATGACAAAACGCACATCTCCTAAAATAAAAGTTTGGAAAAGTTGCCGACAAGTAATACAAAGTTAATAAATAAGCTTCTCCGTGACAGACGTTTTTTTTTTCATCATTCTCAAATGAGTCCAGTGCGTATTTAAACAAAGAAAATAAACCTCAGGGTTAGGTTTCAGGCCCCGTACACGCAAGCGCGTTGCGGCCACTCGTTGAACTTTGGAAAAACTCTGTGTGACCAACGGTTTATTTTCTTTTTTTAAATGCGCACTTGACTCGTTTGAGAACAAGGCCTATTAGAGGAAAAAAAGTCTGTCCGGGAGAGATTTACCGAAGATTAACGAGTGGCCGCAACACGCTTCATGTACACTGGAGACGACTCCCTGTTTTTTTTTTTTCTTTAAACTAATTTATCTCAAATGAACCAACTTGACATTATAAATACTTCTTCGGAATTTGAGATTGAGAAGAATAATTCCTACCTGAAGTGAAGTGATCCATCGATCATTTCTTGTCTTTTCAGCTAGTATTCCAGAGAATGAACTCTTTGAATATCTGTCTCGTCTGTTGTAACAACTAACAGCACAACAAGTCTCAGGCGTCGTGAATATTCTGCTCCGGTTCATTGTCCCCCACACTGTCGAGCAGCTCTTTTTAACCGGCAATATGGCGCAGTGAAAATGGTGACGTCACGTGCACGAGCTCTATAAATTAGCAAAGTTCTTACAGTTCTTTACAGTTCCATATAGCCTTGTGCTATAATTGTGGTATGTGAAATAAACACATTAAGAAAGATGTTCGACTCATAGTAGACACAGTCAACAGTTAATGTTTCTTGCGAACTGTTGGCAAAGGTTTTTTCAATGTATTTTTTAAATTCATGTTTCCCTGCTACTTGACTGCCACTTGAACTGTTCAGCATACCAGCACTATTAACTATCTGTGGCAACATGCAAACAGCTAAATCGGTGGTATTTTAAAACATGGTGTACCTGAGTGACACCATACAGAACATTCTGGTGACATGTTGTCTTGTTGTACACTCGTGGTAAAAACTGACAGAAGACAACTAACACTTATGCTTGCCAGATTCAAAATAATGCATACACGGGGGATAAAACTTCAAGCCATTTGATTGTGGATTAGTTTACCGATTTTTAAAAGTTTTAATTCAATGATCACAACTTTCAAATTGCTCAAAGACGGTGAATGGGCCATGATACTTCGGTAAAGTTAGCTACATTCAGGTGGTACTAGCTTGAGGCTCAGCTAATTACAATGTCTGGTTAGCTAGCAAAAGCGAGTGTTAATTTATCAAAACAAATAGGTAATAGGACACATTATTATAAGGACAAATTATTCTTTGTCAAACGTTTGTAGTGCAATAATAAGAGTTCGAATTGCTTAAGATAGTGACTGAGAAAGCATAAACTTTGACCCTTGCACTGAGATCGTCCCTACAAAGATAAGTGAAAAATTCAAGAGCACCATCTATCTACGCATGACCAGAACACGATGGAGCGAGGAAATTATACAGTATGTACAGTATATACATCGAAATAAACCTTGGAAAGTATTAATAAAGGTTGGATGGAATTCAATCTGTTTTTTTTTTTGTTATGAGCAGAAGAGGCAAGTATGAAGGACCAAGAAGTGGCAATGATTAATAAGGGGGAGGTTAGAAAGACACTACAGAGGATGAAAAATGGAAAGCCATTTGGTCCTGATGTCATGGTCCTGCCGCTCCAGCACGAGCTGTGCGGGTGCCCACACGGGTGCGCTGATTGGGAGGTGCACAGCTGCGCCTCATGCAACCTGATTATGCTGTGGATTTATATGACCCCGATGACAACTGCCCGGCGCCAGTTCATTGATCTTCATGTCCCGTTCGTGTGCCCCGGTATCCCTGATCGAACCTGTGTGTACCGACCTTCGCATGTTCTCCGACCAACCTTGTAAGCCTGACTCCTTTGATACTTCTGCCTGCGTTGATTGTTCGCCTGTGTACCGACTCCTGCCTGTCCGCTCATCTGCTCTCTTCGCCCGACGTCCCAACTACTGCTGCTGCACCGGACTGCCTGCTCGATCCCCTACCTCTGCATATAATAAACGTGTCTCCTTGAACTACCTTGCATCTTCTGAGTCCTGCATTTGGGTCCTACTCTCGTTCCGATGGGACGTAACTCCTGATGACATACCCAGGAGGCATGGAAGCAATTTGGAGAAATGGTTGGGGAGTTTTGAACCAACTTATTCAATAGAATACTAGCGCGTGAAAAGATGCCTGAAGAATGGAGGAAAACTGTACTTGTTCCCATTTTTAAGAACAAATGCGATGTTCAGAGCTGTGGGAATTACAGAGGAATAAAGTTAATGAGCCACACAATGAAGTTATGGGAAAGAGTAATGGAGGCTAGACTCAGGACAGAAGTATCTGCGAGCAACACTATGGTTTTCATGCCTAGAAAGAGTACCACAGATGCATTATTTGCCTTGAGGATGCTAGTGGAAAAGTAGAGAGAAGGTCAGAAGGAGGTACATTGTGTCTTTGTGGATCTAGAGAATGCCCAAGACAGAGTACCAAGAGAGGAACTGTGGTACTGCATGCGTAGGTCTTGTGTGGCAGAGAAATATGTCAGCAGAATACAGGACATGTGTGATGGCAGCAGAACAATGGTGCGGTGTGCCGTTGGTGTGTCACAAGAATTTAAGGTGGAGGTGGGACTGCATCAGGGATCAGCACTGAGCCCCTTCCTGTTTGCAGTAGTAATGGATAGGCTGACAGAAGAGGTTAGACTGGAATCCCCTTGGACCATAATGTTTGCAGATGATATTGTGATCTGCAGTGAAAGCAGGGAGCTTGCGGAGGAACAAGAAGAAAGATGGAGACATGCACTGGAAAGGAGAGGAATGCAGATTATCTGAATTAAAACTGAATATGTGCGTGAATGAGAGGGGTGGAGGGGCAAGAGTGAGGCTACAGGGAGAAGAGATAGCACGGGTGGACAACTTCAAATATTTAGGGTCAACAATCCAGAGCAATGGTGAGTGTGGTACGGAAGTGAAGAAACGGGTCCAAGCAGGTTGGAACAGCTTGAGGAAGGTGTCCGGTGTGTTATGTGACAGAAGAGTCTCTGCTAGGATGAAGGGCAAAGTTTATAAAACAGTGGTGAGGCCGGCCATGATGTACGGATTAGAGATAGTGGCACTGAAGAAACAACAGGAAGCAGAACTGGAGGTGGCAGAAATGAAGATGTTGAGGTTCTCGCTCGGAGTGACCAGGTTGGATAGGATAAGAAATGAGCTCATTAGAGGGACAGCCAAAGTTGGATGTTTTGGAGACAAAGTTCGAGAGAGTAGACCTCGATGGTTTGGACATGTTCAGAGGTGAGAGAGTGAGAATATTGGTAGAAGGGTGCTGAGAATGGAGCTGCCAGGCAAAAGAGTGAGAAGAAGACCAAAGAGAAGGTTGATGGATGTGGTGAGGGAAGACATAATGGCAGTTGGGGTGAGAGACGAAGATGCAGGAGATAGGCTAAGATGGAAAAAGATGACATGCTGTGGCGACGACTAATGGGACAAGCAGAAAGGAAAAGAAGAAGAAGTTTTCAGAATCACAATCTCTGTTTCTTTCTGCCATTCTTTTCATCCCCGTTAAAAATTTGTTCTATATGGTGTCTTACAAGTTTGTCAATTCCTCATAATATTGCAATAAACAATGCAATTTGCCACAGAGCAAATGCTGTACTCCGAGAGTAATGAGAGGTGCAATTACACTTTTTCTCATTCGGCAAATCATGTTCTTCGGGGTCTCACACGCACTGGATTAAATCAAGACAATTAAATGACGTAAACCAAATTTCATGAAATACACAAAATTTTTACTTCATTACACGCACGCACATGCACCACACAATTAGATATCAGAATTGTTCCTGAGAACGGTTAAAAAATTTATTTCAGAAAACAAACTATATTTTTAAAACAATCTTTTGTGAAATTATTCTACATTGCGCTTGAATTTATCCACTGAAATAAGTGCACTTCTCTGCGATATTCTAATTTCATATGTATTCTGAATGCATCATGAATGAAAAAATTTGTCATTTCATTGAAAAACGTCCATGGCCCATGGAAATTACATATGATTGTATTCACTTCAATGTCCATACAAAAAAAAAAAAAAAGGAGCGGAGAACGTGTTATACATGCAGAAGTTTGTGGAAATCCCACTCGACAGTGGTAGCCATATTGCCTTCTACGTAATTTACAGCTGTCACACTGGGACAGTTGTCATCGAGAAGACGCTGTGCCACCTGCTATGGGAGACGAACAACAGAGATTTGGGGATTTTTTCGATGCCCCTTCTGACACGGAAGCTCTTTTCGAAGAAGAGAACTTCTCACAATCAAGTGAAGTTACCGGGGCAATATTATCCTATTGTTTCGAGCCATATTTAGAAGGTATGCGGATCACTTCTAACTTAAAACAGACTCCCCGACAGTATGTATGACAGTATGTTGTGTAGTCAGGAGGACCCATGCCGGGCGAAGCAACTGGCCGGTAGAGGGGGAGAGCTCCTTTCTCCTCCCGGAAGCAGCCAAACCGCCCGATCCACCTCCGCGGTGGCGATGAACAATGCCGTGGCCGCGAACGACGGCAATGCCGCAGCCGCGCACATTGACGCATTTAGCACCCCTGACTTTCATACTTTATAAAGTTATTATGATCCCCCCCCAACTATTATTCTTTTCAATAGCTCTATACACAACTACCTGTCATTTGGAACCCAGGAAGCGCTCGTCCTTTGCACCTGTGCAATATCCACGAATACAATAAGATGGCATTTTGGCTAACAGGCAGGAAAAAACAACCAAGTTCCCGCTGGTAAAACTGGGACAAACACACAAAGCCGCCAGTGTGGGCATCTGGAAAAATTTTTACTTCCTGCTTCTTCTCCAAAATGAATGCCTCGAGAGGATTTTCATGCCGTGAGATACAAAAAAAATCATATACGACAACATCATGATGTTTGGTGAAAAAACAAATGGGTCCATTCCGGCTGCCTTTTAAAAAAAAAAAAGTAAAAACATACTAAAAATCATGCCATACGTGTCGGTAGACCTTTAAGAATTTCGTGATTTTCTCTTTAAAGATGTGATATTTTTCACTCTAAATGACGAAGAAAGGCCCCACCAGTGGAGTCAAAACCGTTTGTATACTCGCAGTGATTATTCAGAAAGCTTGGGTGATGTTGAGGGATACCGATATCGTGAAAAATTTAATTTAATTAGTGGTCTTGATCCGTACATTGTCAGTGGCTGGATCAATGATCCAACCTTCTCCCAGCCATTCAATATACAGATATAGTTAATTATTTGGTGTTTACATCAAGTGCCAACACTGCAGAATTGTTACAAAGGCCTGGAGGCACACAATCATACGGTTTGCTGCCGGGTGAGAGAAGTCAAGGTTCGACTTGAGAACGGAACGACTGTTGCGAAAGTAAGTTAAATTTAAAGTTAACAAGCAGCTGGCTTGAGAATGAATACATTATACAGTATCCTTTTCTCACATTTGAGGAGGAGGTCTCTACAGTAATAGCCGATTTGGTGCTTCCCTGATGTGAAATGTGTTGAGCAAATCTGAATGTTGTCCTCATTTTTCCATGTGAGACCTTGGCTTAGGTTGGCAAGCCAAAGTCTACGGTGTTCTTCAGACAGCTTTTTCATTTTATATCCTTGATTTTTGATGATTTTCGGCAGTCTGTAGAACTGCAGATCCCGATTAACATTCTGCTTGTTGGTACATTCTATCACTTGACAAAATTTCACAATTTTCCATCCAGAAAATTGTTGTAATATGATGAAGTATGAACAAAAAGCAGATTTTTCGTGAAGAATAACTTAAAATGGCTGATGGTTTACAAAAGGTATTCCCCCTTCATGCCCGACTTCCGGGATTGTGACGTCTCGTGAAATCCCTCTATTCAGTACTATATTATTATGTCTTGCATATGTTTTCAGCACTCATCTTCAAACATACGTATTTATTGTTTTTAGAAACAAAACATGGTTGCTTAGTGTTACTTTAAGTTTATATGTTGAGTTCTAATAGAGGTGATTTAAATAGTAAAAAGGACATGGATTTCTGTATGAAAAACACCTAAAACCTCGACAATTTGAAAATATTAAGAGCTATAAAGTCTAATCCTTCTTTTTACCATTCATAAATAATAACAAACCTCTGAAGGGAGTTACTAAATGCATCAGAAACACAAAACAATAAAACCTCTTGTGCTAAATCCCAATTTATTCTCTAAAGCTATGTCCACACAAACACACGTACTATTAAAAAAGGACAAACACTCTAAACTTGCCAATGGCAGTTTATTTTGTAAAAATACATTTCAGAAATATACATTTAAACAAACTTCCAGTACAGGCTGCACTGGTAGTTAGCCACGGTTGTGACACTTTTGCCAGAGTCCAAGAAGTCAGCCAGGCACCACTTGGATTTCAATTTCCGCCTGGTGGAGTATGCGGCACTGACTTGGGACGTGCTTCATCTTCCACTTTGCTGCAGCGTCATTACCAGTGTTGCCACAGGTACCTTGAAAAAGAAACATAGTTCATTTACTTGAGTTTAAATGTATTTTGATTTATTTTCCTGATTGCAGACACCAGATTTCAACAGTAACGCAGTGAGATTACAAATAAATTTTACACCAGATGAAGTAACATCACTCATCACGTACAAGTAATAACACTTATCCATTGTCACGACCCATCGGAACAAAGGTAGGACCCAAATGCAGGATTCGTCAGATGCAAGGTAGTTCGGGGAAAAACTTTTATTATTAGAGGGTCGGGGATTGGGCAGGCAGTCAGGTGCAGCAGCGGTAGTTGGGACGTCGGGCGAAGAGAGCAGGTGAGCGGGCAGGCAAGAGTCGGTATACGGGAGATCAATCAAGGAAGGCAGAAGTGTCAAGGGAGTCAGGCTTACGGGGTTGGTCGGAGAACAGGCGGAGGTCGGTACACACGGGTTGACGATCAGGGATACGGGAGTACTCGAATGGGGCATGAAGCTCAACGATCTGGCGGAGGACCAGTCGTCATCGGGGTCCTATATATACACGGGATAATCAGCCCGCATGAGGCGCAGGTGTGTGCCTCCCAATTACACAGGCTGGAGCGGCAGGATCATGACATCCATGGTACGAAAAGCTTAATCGTACACATTACTTGGTAATACATGCCACACAACTTACACAACCACATAATCAACATGAACCAATAACTTAAATGTTAGTTGAGTTGAAGCCACATTAAATGAGCTACTTAGTGCAGACTTGGTGTGCCAAATAAGTACTTCGAACTGGAAAAAAGGGCGGCACGGTGCAACTGGTGCAAGTGTCTTCCTCACAGTTCTGAAGTCTGGGATACAAATTCCAGCCTCACATGTCAGGAGTTTGCTTGTTCCCTGTGCCTATAGGTTACATGTTAATGAAGTGTAGTTCAGAATGCATTCCTAGTGATATAATATCAAAGTAATGTAACTTTATAACTTTGAATTAACTTTTCCACTGCTCCAATAAATACCAAATATTCTATGCCAAATCATGCATTTACTGTATATCTATTTTTGTCCTGTCTTTTCTGTCTTATGAAATGTTTCAAATTCACAGTTTTGGATCCACATTTTTGTGATGTGGGTGGAAACAGGAGTCCCCAGAAAAAACCCACGTAGGCACAGGGAAATGATGCAAATTTCACACAGGTGGGGCCGGATTTGAACTCCAGTCCTCATAACTGTGAGCCCAACGCTCTAGAGATGCGTCACGGTGCCGTTTTATTATCTATCCATCCATCCAACCATTTTCTTAGTTGCTTATCCTCACAAGTTTCACGGGAGTGCTGGAGCCTATCCCAACTGTCGATGGGCAGGAGGCAGAGTACACCCTGAACTGGTTGGCAACCAATTGCGGGGTACATAGAGACAAACAGTCGCACTCACAATCACACCTACGGGCAATTTAGAGTGTCCAATTAATGTTGCATGATGTTGGGATGTGGGAGGAAACCGCAGTGCCCGGAGGAAACCCACGCAGGCACGGGGAGAACATGCAAACTCCACACAGGGAGGGCTGGGATCTAACCTGGCTCCTCAGAACTGTGAGGCCAACACTTTCCAGCTGCTGCCCATTATATTAGACTATATTTTGGTGAAATGAGTGGACGAGTTCTGAAGAGGGGAGTCAAATACTGGCCGCCTGTGTGGAAGTTGCATGTTCTCCCCGTGCTTGTGTTTTCTTCAAGCACTCAATTTTCCTGTCATATCCCCAAAACATAAATGAATTAGAGACTCAAAATTATCCTGAGGTGTGATTGTGAGTGAGAATGGTTGTTTGTTTCTGTTTTCCCTGCGATTGATTGGCTGGCGAACAGTTCAGGGTGTCCCCCCCCACCTACCTGATGATAGCTGCATTCAAGTGCACAATAATGGGCTGAGTACATTTCATATTGACTTGCACTCCCGCGGTTTGAGCCACTTGGAAATCATCAACTGCTTTTATGAATTGTTGTTCTGTATGTCTCACAAGTCTGGACAAACTACATGGGCATCTTTTATCAGCTGAAGTTTTAGTTCATGTATGAGTTTTTGTGCAGTTAAAATACTTTGTTTTATTTTTATTTAAGCTAAAGATACCAAATAAAGACAAACACATTTAGAGAATAATTTTGATCAAGGATGGCAAAAAAGAGAAATGAGGTAGACACAAATGGCTATCATGGATACTAAGCATTAAAAAAACATTTCAATTGTAGTATGGGGTGTGGCTCTCCAACATGGTTCAAACCTTAAAGGTGTTTTTAGGAAAAGAGGAGAGGAAGAGCGTCTTACCTTAAGAACAATCTTTTTCGACGTCAGTGTGTGTCCCACACAAAGAACAAATTTGCAGGGGTCTCTCTTATGGTCTGCCACCTCCAACTCGGACATCTAGGGAGACAATGCAGTGATAATCTTTATACGCAATGTCACATTGATGAAGCGTGTGTTAAGGATGACTTACAAAGAGTCTGCGCTTAAAGATGTATTTGTTCTGGCGACCGGAGTCCACGACCTCGTTTGCAGAGTACCAGACAATTCTTAAAGAGGAAGAGATGGCATTTTCGGCCCTTGTGAAACAGCCTCTTTGGATCCCACAACTGGATGCTCCCATGAAAGATCAGTTCACCCTGAGACTCAATATTTTCAGCAAAACCTGATGGAAGTGAGAGGCGTGAACATGAGCAAATCACAACACAACAATGAACAAATGCGTCATCTACTTGCCTGTGTTCGGTTACCTTTCATCATGGAGAGATGCATGGCGTCGTTGGCTCTCTTGGGAATGCTGAGCATCACGTCCAGGGCATTCTTGAGCTTGCCTTTGCGTTCATCACAGTAACTCAGTAGCTCCTAAATAAAGCACAAGGACACTTTGACAGTTTGCTGGGTTTTATTCCAGAATTCAGAATTATAAGATTATAATTAATTTATTAAATTATAATTATAAAAACTTGCCAAATTTGACAGATTAAAAAAAACCCACCAAGCATTTCAAATGAGGCTTCAAAATCCTGAAAAATCAATCTGTTGCTTCTGCGTTAAAAAATGTTCGGGGCAAGAACTAAACAGAAATGGTCACCATTCAATCACAGGGCACATACAGACAGCTATTCACACCCGCATTCACAACTCCGGGCAATTTAGAGTTTTCAATTCATCTACCATGCTTGTTTTTGGAACGTGGTTGGAACCCGGAGTACCTGGAGAAAACCCTTTGCTTGGTTCCTGTGAACACTGTCAAACTAAAAAAAAAAAAAATGTTGACGAGGGCATTTTCACAAAAACAGTCAAACTGCTGACCATGCAGGATAGTGATGATTGCTCACAATCACAGATATGTAGGCAAGCGGACGGATGCTCGCCGGGTTATTCAGCTGCGACCGCAGGTGACATCTCGAGGGCAGACAGGAACACACACAGTCTTGTTGTGCTGCTGCGATGCGCTACCCAATTGGTCCAACACCACACTGAATCAGGCAGGAAATGGCCCGGAATGGTTCTATTTTGAGGTTGTTGTTCCATCCACCTTTAAAATAAAAGAACCACATGCTAAAAAGAAAAACATAAAATAGTTGATATAATATGCCTTTGACTTCTTTTTCTAACTTAAAAAAATGTGCATATAACGGATCCCCCGATTGAGTTGAACAGCAGCTCCATGTGATACTGACTGAATCGACGAGAGATGTAACGCAGCACATGGAGCAGGTACGGAAGCATCTTCAAAAAGGTACCGAAATTAATCGCAAAACTCATAATTGTCAGTTACCTAGAAGAGAAAATATTTGATTAACATGAACATAGAAAGACAACATCTCAAAGCATCCATCCATCCATTTTCTTAGGCGCTTATCCTCACGAGGGGCGCAGGAGTGCTGGAGCCTATCCCAGCTGTTATTGGGCAGGAGGCGGCGTACACCCTGAACTGGTTGTGAGCCAATCACAGGGCACATACAGACAAACAGTCGCACTCACAATCCCACCTAGGGGCAATTTAGAGTGTCCAACTAATGCATGTTTTTGGGATGTGGGAGGAAACCGGCGTGCCCAGAGGAAACCCACGCAGGCACGGGGAGAACATGCAAACTCCACACAGGTGGGTCCGGGATTGAACCAAGGACCTCAGAACTGTGAGGCCAACGCTTTTCCATCCTATCCATCGTGCCGACCCATCTGAAAACAACCCCAAGTAATTGTTAAATTGACACTTCCAAATGAAATCATGAGCTGTGGCAACACCAGATCAAAGGATTCATCAACAAAATACATCCTTTGTTTGAAAGATGCAACAGCAAATAGGAATGGGGGGATTTGGGGGGGGGGGGTCCTACTTTGCAGTTTTTCCACATTTTGCAGGGGGTTCTGGTCCCCATTAACTACAAAAAATGAGGGATTACTGTACTCCAATATTATCCACATTAAGGAATGGAAAAAAATGGCATAGGTGTGATTGGACAGTTAGATATTCTTCAACTGTTTATTTAATACATCTGAAACTTAGTTGTTTTGCTGCAGTCTGGATTGATATTTTATGCACCACCTCATTTATTGATGATTAACAACACAAATGCCTGACTTTAAAATATACGGAAACAGAAATAACATGACGCGCGAACGCATACCATGCTTTATCGACAATGCCATAATAAGCGCGAAAACTAAATGCATGATCGAGGATAACTTTTGCCAGTGTACCGTGACAATATTAGCAATCGACAATGACCTCGTCTGCTACCAGTGACTGAGACAATCTGGATTAGAGCCGAAATGGGTAAGAAAAGATCGGTTTACAGAAAATGTACTTTAAAAGCAAAAAAATTCCCGTACAAAAGTTGTTGTACGGAGTACACAATTTGAAATGATCAAAAAATGTATAAAATACGGGACAATTCTATAAGTTGACAGGTATGAGTTTGTGGTGAGCAGGTCGCCGTTTTGAAGGAGTATAACGTGAGTCGGCATGATGAGACAAAGCATGCCAAAAAATACAGATATTTGACTGAGACTAAGAAAGCGCAAATATCGAAAGATTCGCTAGTGAAGCTAAGAGAACAGCAAGGGTATTTTACCAAGCTACACGCAGCCTGGAATGCAGAAACCGAGATGTCCCACAAAATACGGGGAGTTTGTGAAAGAGTGCTTGGTGGACTCTGCAGCGCTTATATGTCTGGAGAAAAAAAAGAAGCATTTGAGAAAGTCCCACAGTCCAGGCGAAGGTGCGACAAGAAGGGTTGAGGACATTTGCGAGAATCTCCAACTTCAGTTTCAAAGTGGAGTGGGAGGTTTTGACCTTTTCTCCCTGGCTTTGGGTGAGAGTTGTGACGTCCGCGACACAGCACAGTTACTCATGTTTCTTCTTCGGAGGAGCTGGCAGCAGTGACATCATTGAAAGCAACAACAGCTGGGTGTGATTTGGTCAACGGGGTAAACGCATGCATGGACATGCTTGAACTGAATTGGGAGCGACTGGTAGGAGTAACTACTGATGGTTGTCCGAATCCGACAGGGAAAAATGTGGGACTTTTGAAACAGATGTAAGATAAAGGGACTGAACTTCACACAAAGCACAAATTGGTCTTCATTAATTGGATGATTCATCAACATGCTTTGTAAGTCAGTGTTACTTACCAATGACGTTGATGTTGTGACTACCACAGTTAACTTTATCAGGACACAAGTATTGAATCATACGCAGTTTGTTGCACTTTTAGAAGAGCGGGATAACAAACACTTTGACGGGCACCATACTGCTGTCAGATGGCGCAGCCTGGGCAAAGTGTTGAAAAGATTTTGGGACATTGAAAAGGTTTGTGGTACAGGGACTTACTGCACTCATACCTCTCCCCATGCCTGTGACGTTAGCGACTGGATCTAGTGCTTGTTGTGGTGGGTTAGTGATGTCATGGTGCATGCGAGTGGAAGGTAAAACTGGGTGACCCATTGTACTGACACCCCTAACTGGAGTGGAATCACCCAAAAACCTGCCTCGCCCAAAAGTCATTGCCACAGTACTTTCATCACAATAAGTGGCCTCTTGACATCATCATCAGCCATTTCAACCAGGTAGGTTAATGTTTTTTTCTTCTTTTTTTTTTAACTAAACCTCTGGAAAGTCCCTACTTGTCCCAACAACCACCGGCGATCACTCTGGAGATGATCTTTGGCGAAGAAATCTGGGTCACGGCATCAATGTAGCCGGGTCACTTTGCACACCCTGCTCTAACTCCCTGCTCCACTGTGCCGCCTATTATATCATATTAATTGTATTATCTTAGGGAGGAACAGTGGACGATTGGCTCAAGTCAAACAAGGGTTTGTGTGGAAAAACGGCTCGGAAAATGGAATGGATGGATGGCCATCATATATATTAAGTTAGTATTTCGTAGTGCCTTGAGACCTTGTTGAGCTCATTGTTACCTTTGCTGTTGACCCCGCCCTGCATCTTTATGGAGTGTGGACGGTTGGGCACGGAGCGCGGCACCAAGCCCTCTAGCGCCGCAGAGCTGTCAGTTGTTTTCACAAGGGACTTGTGGTAGTTCGTTGAGCCCTCTAGGATCACCTCTTTGATCCAGGTGACCCAGTCCTTTTTACCTCTATTTTTTATGCCTATGAAGAAGAAGCATAATTGAAGGTTTGAGCCGCTATCTCCCAAGTCTGAACAAACTACATGGTCATCTTTTATCAGATGGAGTTTTAGTTCACGTATGAGTATGTATGCAGTTACAATACTTAATCTTTTATTTTTATTTATGCAAGAGATACTGAATAGAGGAAACACAAACACATTTAGAGAATAAGTTTGATTAAGGAGGACAAAAAAAAGACATGAGGTAGACACAAATGGCCAGCATGGATACTAAGCATTAACAAAAACATTTTAATTGTAGTATGGGGTGTGGCTCTCCAACATGGTTCAAACCTTAAAAGGTGTTTATTGGAAAACAGGAGTGGAAGAGTGTCTTAACCTGAAGAACAATCTTGTTCAACATCAAATCTGCAGGGGTCTCTCTTAATGTGCTCTTCCATCTGTAACTCGGACATCTAGGGAGAGACGATGCAGTGATAATGGTGTCAAGGACGAGACTCGGGGGTGGACCCAAATGCACGACTCAGGTGAGAGGTAAGCAGTGCGGAATAAGCCTTTATTCGTTCCAATGTCGGTTACCAGGGAGTCAGTCCAAACAAGCAGCAAGATCAGTAACGGCAGGCTTACGGGGTAGGTCGGGAGACAGGCGTTGGTCGGTACACGGGAGGTAGACGTCAGGAGTACGGTAGTGCGGGAACGAGGCATGAGAGGCAACGATCTAGCAGAGTCTCTGTCGTCCCCCGGGTCCTATATGTACTGGGTCTAATCGGAGGTCATGAGGCGCAGGTGTGACCCTTCCGATTAGACGGCCACACCCAGCCCTGGCTGGAATCCAGGATCATGACAAATGGTAAATGAATTGTATTCGCAGGGCACATCTCAACAAACAACCATTTGCACTCACAATCACCCAATGGCAATTTCGAGTCTCGAATTCATGCATGTTTTTGGGTTACGGGAGAAAACCCATGCAGGCCCGTGGAGAACATGCAAACTCTACACACGCAAGGGCGGATATGAACCAGGGTCCTGCATGTGCTAAACAGTGCTACACTATTCTGCATAGTGATGATACATTTGTTTCTTTTTTTAACAATTTATTATTGCTTAGCTATGATTACAAATCATATTTCATTCATTTTTATTTATTTATTTCAAACATGATAATACTAGGCGACATGGTAGATGAGCTGGGAAAGCGTTGACCTCACAGTTCTGAGGACCCGGGTTCGATCCCGGCCCTGCCTGTGTGGAGTTTTCATGTTCTCCCCGTGCCTGCGTGGGTTTTCTCCGGGCACTCCAGTTTCCTCCCACATCCAAAAAACATGCAACATTAATTGGACACCCTAAATTGTCCCTTGGTGTGATTGTGAGTGCGGCTGTTTGTCTCTATGTGCCCTGCGATTGGCTGGCAACCAGTTCAGGGTGTACCCCGCCATCTGCCCGTTGACAGCTGGGAAAGGCTCCAGCACTCCCCGCGACCCTCATGAAGATAAGCGGCAAAAGAAAATGGATGAATGGATGATATTACAATACCAACTGAATACGTAGTACAAAAGTTAGGGTAGAACCCTGGTCTGTGACCAGTCCAGTGAACGTTTCAGATGTATTTATGAATGCACTTTTAAAAACAACGAGTTACATCAAATTCTATATCACACCAAGATCCGATGAAAGAAAAATCTGGGACAAAAATAAAGCAATCAGGAATTGGGAGGAGATGGGGGTCGAGGTGATGCATCCTCATCATATACTGAGTCCAAATAATTCCAAATTGTTCGCACAGGATGTTACATTACACAGATCTGACTGCAAAAGATTAATACTTCTGTATTATTCACATTAAAGAATGGAAAAAAAGAAGAGGACATTTTAATGTCCGATTGGACAATCATAGATTCTTTAACAGTTCATTTTGTACATCTTAAACTTCATAATTTTGGTGCAGTCATGATAGATATTTTCTGCATCAACTCATTTATTTATTTTGCTGAATATATGCCACTCTTTACCATACTTAAATATAACTAAGCAAAGTTTGAACAGTTCTTTACAGTTCCAAATAGCCTTGTGTTATAACTGCAGTATGTGAAATACACATATTTTCAAAATGCAGTGCACCACAGCAAAAAGTAGATTTTGAGAAAGATATTCAACTTATGGTAGACAAGGTCAAAATTTAACGTTTCTCGCCAACTCTTTGGTTAGCCTTTATTTATTCTTTTAATTTCATGCCTCCATGGCATGTTTCTGATATCTAAGTATCATTTTTTTATTGCATTGACTTGTACAGGTATTCGGTTTTCATATTTTTCTGAACAAAGAATTTGGCTTTCAAAATGAACTGTACAGTATCCCAACAGTATTAAATATCTGTCGCTTATCATCTAAATATGGCTCAAAACAATAGGGTAATATTGCCGCAGACGCTTCACTCGATTGTGAGATGTTCTCTTCTTTGGAAAGAGCTCCCGTGTCTCATAGTAGGTGGGCGGACATGCCGCCGGCCAAGCCGTGCCTGACGGACGAGCACGGCTTCGGCCGGGCTGGCTCATACATACTGTCTGGGAGTCTGTTGTGAGTTAACATATCATCTAAATATGGATCAAAACAAAAGGGTAATCTTGCCCCGGAGACTTCACTCGATTGTGAGATGTTCTCTTCTTCAAAAAGAGCTTCTGTGTCAGAAGGGGCGTGTTCGTCTCCATAGTAGGGTCTACAACATGTATTCAATGGCGAATGTCCGGGGTGACGAAACGGACAGTAGATGCAGCCAATATGGCCACCACTTGGATGTCGAATAACACTTCCGCAACTTTGCGCATGGATGACGCACTCTCTGCTCATATTTACTTTTTTGTATAGACATTGAAGTAAATAATGTTATATGTATTTTTCATTTCAATATCTATTTTAGAATGTTTATAGGGGTGACGCTTGACCTTTGGGTGTACCTGAGTGTCACCATACAGAACATTGTAGTGACTTTTTGTCTTGTTGTACACTCGTGGTAAACACTGACAGAAGACAACTATCACTTATGCTTGGCAGATTAAAAATAATGCATACACGGAGGGTAAAACTACAAGCCATTCGATTGTGGATTAGTTCATCGATTTTAAAAAGTTTTAATTCAATGTTCGCAATTTTGAAATTGCTCCAAGACGTTGAATGCATGTATTTAACCAGATACTCCACTAAAGTTAGCTACATTCAGGTGGTACTAGCTTGAGGCTCAGGTAATGACAATGCCTGTTTAGCTAGCAAATGTGAGTGTTAAATTTGATCAAAACAAATGGCTAATAGCTAATAACATTTTTGTTTGGACAAATTATTCTTTCTGTCAAACATTTTTTTAATACAAATACAACATTTCGGATTGCCCAATATACTTACTGAGAAAGCACAACCTTTCACTAGCACTAAGATCGTCCCCACCGGATAAGTGAAAATTTCAACCAAGAGCAGCCATCTATCTGCACATGCCCAGAACGTGATGGGATGAGGAAATTACTTTACAGTATGTATATAACTAAAATGAACTTGTTCTGAACAATGGCATTACATTTTGAAGCTAATAATAAAGGTAAGATAGTATTTTTGTTTTTTGTTATGACCCGCTGAGGAAAAAGAAAGAAATTGCACACCCCCCAGCCCCAGTGAGTACGCCTCGATATAACAATGTCTATAAAGCATAATCAAAACTAATGTAATCCTTATAAACACTGAATGAAGTACAAAAGAAAACTTTAGATACACTTAGAATGAAGAATACATTTTGTCATGTTCTTTTCAGAATGAGCGGCACGGTGGATCAGCTGGAAAGCGACGGCCTCACAGTTCGGAGGTCCCGGGTTAATTCCGGACCCGCCTGTGTGGAGTTTGCATGTTCTCCTTGTGCCTGCAAGGCACTGCCACTCCAGTTTCCTCCCACATCCTCAAAACATGCAACGTTAATTGGACACTCTCAATTGTCCCGAGGGGTGATTGTGAGTGCGGCTGTTTGTCTCAATGTGCCCTGCGATTGGCTGGCAACCAGTTGAGGGTACAGCCTGCCTACTGCCTATTGACAGCTGGGCTAGAGCACCCCCATGACCTTTGTAAGGATAAGCGGCTAAGAAAATGGCTGGCTGGCTGGCTGGATGGATGGCTGTTTTCAGAATGGCAGAACAGTGGAGCATCTGGAAAGCGTTGGCCTCACAGTTCTGAGGTCCAAGGTTCAATATCGGACCCGCTTGAGTAGAGTTTACATGTTCTCCCCGTGTCTACGTGCGTTAACTTTGGGCACTACGGTTTCCTCCCAGATCTAAAAAAATATGCAACATGAATTGGACACTCTAAATTGCCCTTTCAGTGTGATTGTGAGTGCCCCGATCGGGTGGCAAACAGTTCAGGGTATACCCTGCCTCCTGCTCGTTGACTGCTGGTATAGGCTCTAGCATTTCCCATGAATCTCGTGAGGATAAGTGGCTAAGAAAATGGATGGCTGGACATTCTATCTCATACAGGACTGCACTTGAATTTAACCACTGAAATAAATGCACTTCTTCTGTATGACATTCTAATTTCGTATGTGCACTATACTGAATGCATCATGAACACAACAATTAGTCGTTTTCCCCCCTCTCAGCTCTGGCCAAAGGAGCAGTAACGTTCCTAGAAATTTCCCAGGCAATCTTATTTTGTGTCACATACGTTGTTCAGACTGCAGCAGTCGCCACGTCACGCAGCCCAATTAACCAATCATCATCATCGATCCGGGCTCCTCTTTCACACTGAAATCGCAAGAAGGGACAGAACGGTTCATGACCGAGTCCAAGAGGTGGTTATCAGGCAATAACAATCAAGGAGGAAAGGAGAGATCGGAACGAATGATTTATGAGGTGTTTAAAAACCGCGAGATCTCCAGAAGAGACAAAGTAATGCTTCAGCACGTTACACAGCTGCTCTTCTCTGGAACAGGATTCCTCGAGGTCCTCACGTCACCTCAGCACCAGTAAATTCCCCAAAGATTATATTCAAGGTAAGAATATCGCATCTTGCAATGGCGATGTTAGGTCACTATGGTGGGTTGAGGGGGGCGGCAAGTATTGCTGTACAATTCATGGACGTCAAGAAAGTGTAAGAAAGAGAATAATGTGTCCTTTTTCTTTTTCTGCTGTTTTTCTGGACTTTCCCGTTCGTTTAATAGAACATGAATGCGTGCATGTAACGTGTGTTTCAGGGATGTGTGGGGGCTTCCGTTTGTTTATGTTGCTAGATTGCAGACAGAGGAGTCACTGCATGTACTGACTTCTTTTGGTGCATTAGGATGTCTTGCAGTTCGCCACGAGAGGGCGCTCCTATACCGTCCTAATGTGTTGGCCAGTCAACGAAACCCTTAAGTAACGTTTCACATTTTAGTTTGCATTATCATATTCTATCTATCTATCTATCTATCTATCTATCTATCTATCTATCTATCTATCTATCTATCTATCTATCTATCTATCTATCTATCTATCTATCTATCTATCTATCTATCTATCTATCTATCTATCTATCTATCTATCTATCTATCTATCTATCTGACAGCCTGTCAGACATTTTGTCTGTCTGCCTAGAGCTTTACTTATTTTATTCTGTAGGGGCAGGGGAGGTGGTTTCAGTAGCTCAATCTGTAAGGAGACGGCCCACTAAGGACAGACATGTAAAAATAAAACAACGACAGAATTGCAACACGTAGGATTGTAGTCTTACAGGTGGGTGCTCTTGAGGTATCCTTGAACAAGATATTGTCCCATTTTCCCTACCATACTAGTCATGTCCACCTCGTTTTTTCAGTTCCTAGTTTGTTTTTAATGTATGGTACAAGTAAAGGTGCATTTCTTTGTTCAAACATAATAATAAGAATAAAAGTAGCTTTTTGGAATTTGCTTCAAGAGCTGATATCCAGCAATTTTCCATGGCTTTCTTGATAGTAACAAAAATGGCCCAGAATACAATTAAGCTTAAGCATGTCATATAGGATATGACATATTATGGAATCAGTTTAGCCACACCAGGTATTAAAATGGACAAGAAACTGAAGAAACAATAGTGGTCTTATAACTTTTCCCACATATGGTTCGTCGTTGAAGAGGGAGTTGGAGTTCCCCTTCAAGGGCATCAATGACTATAAAAAAAATGAAGTTTGTAATTTGTTCCCCACATTTCTGTATGTATTTCTGTGATTTCAACATAAAGAAATTCTGAGTGAAGCATTATACATTGAATTAACATGAAATGCAGTATTATGAGATTTGATACAAGAGCCATATAAAAATGTTTCTTCTGACAGCAAAGGAGGCTGGACCGTAACCCTCATAAGTGGGAAGTAGACATTCTAACCACTTGTGCACCCTGCCACCCCCACTATAAATGACAACCGCAGGATATTTCATTAATATCTTATGAATACCTCTGACAGTCTCAGTCAAAACTAGACTATGTAAACAAAGGACAGCGAAAAAAAGAACTTTGTGTTTCGTGGATTATTTCTTTGTAACAATGGTGCTTGGCAATGAATCTTTTACTGCAGGAAAGCTTGTACATTTCTATTTTAAATGGTGCCACGTTTGTAAGGAACATGCATTTGTGAGATGAGCAACAGGGTATATGGGTGGCAACCATGAAAATTTGCCAATTTTTTCTGCCAATCTGCAGAAAAAGCAGAATTGGATTTTAGACCTGATTTTAGTTTAATTATATGTGCGTTCATCTGAGATGATATGCTGTGGCGACCCCGTAAGGGACAAGCCGAAAGAAACTTACTATAATAAATGCTGTTTTCTTGTTTTACAGAGTCTGACGCCCAAGGATGCCAGCAAACAGTTCAGTGTGGCTTTCAACACCTGCATATCCTCTTCTCAAGAGTTCTGTCCTCTCTCCGTTGAATGCCACCTTTCCAGACTGGGAAGCACCAGCCTTCACTGTAGCCGCCCGCTGTCGCGTAGCTGCCACTCTGGTGCTCTTTGTCTTTGCTGCCCTCAGCAACCTGTCAGTCTTGATCAGTGTGTGCTGGGGTCGGGGTTATCGCCTCGCGGCACACCTGCGGCCGGTCATCGCCAGCTTGGCGTCGGCTGATTTGGTGATGACGTTCGTGGTGATGCCACTGGATGCCATTTGGAATATTACCGTGCAGTGGTATGCTGGGGACATCATGTGCAAGGTGTTGTGTTTCCTGAAACTCTTTGCCATGCATTCGGCAGCGTTCATACTGGTTGTGGTGAGCCTGGACCGATATCGTGCCATTCTCCATCCGCTGGATTCCCTGGATGCCGGGCTGAGGAACAAACGCATGTTGCTGGTAGCCTGGACACTGAGCTTATTGCTGGCCTCTCCACAGGTACACAACGATCTGACATTTAAAATTTTTTCAGGTGAGCTGATCCTAAGCCCGTCAGGACACATGCAAAACAAAGTAGTGGATATCAAGGCTTTCTTGAATTCCCAAAATGTTTAGACTGTTTGATGAATGGATTATTGGAGATTTCACTTTACTAACGTAGGTTGTTTTTGGCAAAATTAATTCTGGATCCAGATCCAAATCCCTGAAGAATTTTTTAGAATCAATGCAGTCACCTAAAACGACAACAACCACAAGAACAACAACAAAAACAACTTTATTTCATAGCTTGGCATTACTATTGTGCATAAAATGATCAGTATTGTTTTTGGTAGCCCAAGACTTCAGACATGTTTGAAACATTTTGTAGAGAAAAAAATGACACTTATTCAGCAGGATATACTGATATAATGAATAGAAATCTTCCCAATGCAGTCCTATGGGTGCACAAGCCAGTGCAATCTGTAGGCTGGTCCCAAGCCCGGATAAATGCAGAGGGTTGCGTCAGGAAGGGCATACGGCTTTAATCTTTGCCAAACAAATATAAGCGTTCATCTAAAGAATCCCATACTGGATCGGTCGTGGCATGGGTTAACAATGCCCGCCCCCGGCACCGTTAATCTGCAGCGCTTCGGTAGAAATTCAGCTTCTGTGGGTCAAAGACAAAGAAGAGGAAAGCAGATTCATTGGCAGAAGACGAAGCGGAATGCACAGAGCCTACAACTAAGTTTAGGGACTTTGAATGTTGGGACTATGACAGGAAAAGCTCAGGAGTTGGTTAACAGGAGGATTAGGAGAAAGATTGATATATTGTGCATCTAAGAGGGCAGGTGGAAAGGTAGTAAGGCTAGACGTTTAGGAGCAGGGTTTAAATCATTTTACCATGGAGTAGATTTGAAGCGAAATGGAGTCTGAGTTATTTTAAAAGAGCTGGCTAAAAATGTCTTGGAGAGGAAAATAGTATCTGATTGATTGATGAGGCCTAAACGGGAAATTGAGGGTGTTATGTATAGTGTGATTAGCAGCTAACTAGAGATGAAAGAGAAATTCTGGAAGGAACTAG
The DNA here is from genome assembly GCF_019802595.1 of Syngnathoides biaculeatus. Lineage (NCBI taxonomy): Eukaryota > Metazoa > Chordata > Actinopteri > Syngnathiformes > Syngnathidae > Syngnathoides > Syngnathoides biaculeatus. Next base: position 3,298,843 of record NC_084640.1, on the reverse strand, counting down.
ATGAAGTAGTTCTGAGCATACCGGACACACAAAGAGTTGTGATTGGTGCAGATTGCAATGGACATGTTGGAGAATGAAACAGTGGCTAGGTAAGTACAACATTCAGGAAAGGAACTTTGATGGACAATGGTGGTGGACTTTGCAAAAAGATGGAAATTGCAGTAGTGGTATGGTAAGGTAGAGCAGAGAACCATGTGGTGGAAGCTGAGAAAGCAAGAATGTTGTGCAGCCTTTCGGTAAGAGGTGAGACAGGCTCCGATGTGGAGGAGGAGCTCCCGGAAGACTGGACTACTTCAGCCAAGGTGATCAGAGAGTTAGGCAGTTGTGTACTTGGTGTGTTTTCTGGTTTGAAAGGGGATAAGGAGACTTGGTGAAACCCCAAAATACAGGAAGTCATACAAGGAAAGAGATTAGTGAAGAAGTGGGACACTGAGAGGACTGAGGAGAGCCAAAAGGAATATATTGAGATGTGACGTAGGGCAAAGGTAGACATGAAAAAGGCAAAACAAGAGGCATCTGACGACATGTACACCAGATATGATACGAAAGAAGGAGAAAAGGATCTCTACATGTTGGCCAGACAGAGGGACAGAGATGGGAAGGATGAGCAGCAGGTAAGGGTGATTAAGCATAGAGACGGAAATATGTTCACTGGTGCCATTTGTGTGCTAAATAGAAGGAAGGAAGAGTAGAAGAAGCAATGATTTGTTAGGGGGAAGTTAGAAAGGCACTAATGAGGATACCTGTGGAGGTATCGAAGTCATTTTGAGAAGTGGCTGTGGAGTTTTTGACCAACTTATTCAACAGAATATTAGCAGGTGAGAAGATGCATGAAGAATGGAGGAAAAGTGGGATAGTCCCCATTTTTAAGAACAATGGTGATATGCTGAGCTGTGGGAACTATAGAGGAACAAAGTTGATGGGCCGCACAATGAAGTTATGGGAAAGAGTAGCGGAGGCTAGACTCATGACAGAAGTAAGTATCTGCGACCAACACGATGGTTTCATGCCTAGAAAGAGTACCTAGGGAGGAACTGTGTTACTGCATAAGTCCGGTGTGGCAGAGAAATATGCCAATATAGTACAGGACATGTATGAGGACAGCAGAACAGTGGTGAGATGTGCCGTAAGTGTAACAATTAGAAGGACGGAGGCATGCACTGGAAAGGAGAGGACAGTAAGATTAGCCAAAGTAAAACAGAATATACATGCATGAATGAGAGGCGTAGAGGGGGGAGAGATAGCGAGGGTGGATGACTTCAAATACTTGGGGTCAACAATCCAGAGAAATGGTGAGTGTGGTAAGTAAGTGAACAAATGGGCCCAAGGAGGTTGGAACAGCTGGTGGAAGGTGTCTGTGTTATGTGACAAAAGAGTCTCTGCTTGGATGAAGGGCAAAGTTTACCAAATAGTGGTGAGGCCGGCCATGATGTACGGATTAGAGATGGTGGCACTGAAGAAACAACAAGAAGCAGAACTGGACGTAGCAGAAATGAGGATGCTGAGGTTCTCGCTTGGTGTGAACTGGTTGGATAGGATTAGAAATGAGCTCATTAGAGGGACAGTCAAAGTTGGATGTTTTGAGACAAGTTTAGAGAGACCAGACTGCGATGGTTTGGACATGTTCAGAGGCAAGAGAATGAGTATATTGGTAGAAGGGTGCTGAGGATGGAACGGCCAGGCAAAAGAGTGAGTGGAAGACCAATGAGACAGGTTGGTAGATTTTGTGAAGGAAGACGTGAGGGGAGTTGGTGTTAGAGAGGAAGATGTGGAAGATAGGCTTAGATGGAAAAAGATGACGCATGTGGCAACCGTTAACGGGACAAGCCAAAAGGAAAAGAAGAAGAAAAAGAAGAATAGAACTCTTCCCATGGCCTCATCACCTTTGGGAGGAGCCATAGGGGTTGGGTGCAGTGCGTGCTGGGTAGTGGCTTGAGGCAGGGACCTTGGCGATCCAATCTCCGAATACAGAATCTGGCTCTAGGGATGTGGAACATCTCTTCTCTGGCAGAGAAAAAGTCTGAGCTGCTGTGTGAGGTTGAGAAATTCAGACTAAATATAGTTGGACCTGGCTCCTCACACACCTTGGGTTCTGGTAGAAGTCCTCATGAGAGGGATTGGACTCTCTTCCACTCTGTAGTTACCCACGGTGAGAGGCGCTGAGCAGGTGTGGGTATAAAGTACTTATTGCCCCTTGGCACTTTGTGCCAATGCAACAAGCATCAGTTCAGAATACCCACAGAGTTTGGAGTCCTTAGACAGCGTGCTAGAAAGTTCTACCACTGGCGATGCCATAATTCTGTTGGGGGACTTCAATGGTCATGTGGGCAATGACAGTGAGACCTGGAAAGGTGTGATTGAGAGTAACAACCCATCCCCAATGAGAACCTGAACGGTGTTCTGTTATTGGACTTATGTGCTCATCACGGATTGTCTGTAACAAAGGCCAGATTTTGCATTAGAGTGTCAACATGTGCACTTGGCACCAAGACACTCTAGGTCACAGTTCAATGATTGAGTTTTTGATCATGTCATTGGATTTGGGGCTGGATGTCTCGGACACTCAGGTAAGGAGAAGGGCAGAGCTGTGAACTCATCACCACCTGGTCGTGAGTTGGCTCAGATGTTGGGGGAAGATGTCAGTCCAACGTGGGAAACCCAACTGTGTTATGAGGGTCTGCTGGAAACGCCTCGCAAAATCCCCTGTCAGGAGGAGTTTCAACTCCCACTTTTGACAGAATTTTGCTCATGTTCCAGGGAGGTGCACGACATCAAGCCCGAGTGGATGATGTTCCAACCAGAGCTGTGACCAAAAGGTGGTCAGTGCGTCCACATACGTTGCTGAGGCATGTCAACCAGGGCAGCCTCACAACAACCAGAGCTTTTAGGAACTTTGGGAAATTTTCATCCGCCCCCTGGGCCCTGCCACTGAGGAGCTTTTTAACCACCTCATTGACCTCAACCACAGAGATAGAAGAGCTCGCCTATCAGAACACAGACTCTGCTTTCTCATGGCAAGGTGTGTCAGTGGAAGAGCCGAGGTCTTTAAAGTATTCTTCCCACTGACTCACAACACCCTAAGTTGAGGTCAGCAGTGGCCCATCCTCACTATACACAGTCTTGACGGTGTGCGGCATCTTCCCTCAACATCGGTGCCAACTCACCACCAGGTGATGATCAGTTGACAGCTGCGTTCCGCTCTTCATCCAAGTGTCCAAGACATGCAGCCGTGAGTCCGATTACACGATCACAAAGTCAATCATCTAACTGTGACCGAGGGACTCCTGGTGCCAAGTGCACATGTTGGCACCCTTATGCCTCAATATGATGTTTATTATGGACAATCTACGATGAGCACACAAGTCCAGGAACACAACATCACTCGGGTTCTGATCAGGGGGACTGTTCTTTCCATCTTATTTCATGTCCCTACAACTTGTTTCTGTAGCTGGGGATCAGATTGCCAAGGTCCCTGTTTTTAGCTACCACCCAACTCACATTGCACCAGAGCCCTATGGCCCCTCTCACAGGTCGTGAGCCCATGAGAAGGCAGAAAATAATAATAAATCCGTAGTGTCAAAATTTAGCCATCATAAAGCCTTGACTAAAATAAGGTGCCAAAGTGTTATGATAAACTATTAACCTCTCACCATGTCTGCAAAAGCAAAAGCACAAACTCTTGATAGCGCTACAATTTTCCTCAATTGATAAAATATCAAGTGAGGAAGTTTGAGGGGGATTTCTACTTTATGTCCACGTAAATTCAGTAAGTACAGATGTAAGAACAAAGTCATAGAGGTCAAATAATGCCATAGTTACACACTAAAATAATATTAACCAATGTTCCCTCTAATCTGTTTTAGTAAAGACACTAAGCCCCTGACTGGTCCCCTTGACCACTGTTAGCAACATCAGACGTGTGTTGAAGTTACATGGCTTATTAAAATAATCCGATTACAATGGGAAGGGGGGGGGTGTCAAACTTTTTTCCGTCACGGGACACATTGTAGTCATGGTTTTCCTCAGAGGGCCATGATCTCTGTGAAACCAGAAACCAATTATGCTTTCTTAGCATGTGACTTGATTGGCTGGGTTTTGGGTTCTGACCTGAAGTAACCCTGCCTTCTTGACACTGAATTTAGACGATCAATTTCAGACAGCGAATTGGAGCAGGTTGAATATCAGGAGACTGAAAATATTGCGTTTGAATTTTAAAGCTTGAATTTTTTTATATGGCGAATTTGTTAACATTGAAAAGTTAAACTGAAATACAGCTCTTGAAAATGTGATCACTTTGAAATCTTCTTTTTTTTTCGGCTTGTCCTGTTAGGGGTTGCCACAGCGTGTCATCTTTTTCCATCTAAGCCTATCTCATGGATCCTCCTCTCTAACACCCACTGTCCTCATGTCCTCCCTCACAACATCCATCAACCTTTTCTTTGGTCTTCCTCTCGCTCTTTTGCCTGGCAGCTCCATCCTCAGCATCCTTCTACCAAAATATTCACTCTCTTGCCTCTGAACATGTCCAAACCATCGAAGTCTGCTCTCTCTCACCTTGTCTCCAAAACATCCAACTTTGGCTGTCCCTCTAATGAGCTGATTTCTTATCCTATCCAACCTGTCCACACCAAGCGAGAACCTCAGCAGTTTCATTTCTGCTACCTCAAGTTCTGCTTCATGTTGTTTCTTCAGAGCCACAATGTGAATTTTACAACATAAAATTTTCAGTGGCATTTTCCATTCAAATCCTGGTGACACATATTTACTTCCATAATTTTCCAACCTTTGCAACCATTGTTCACATTTGGTCTCACAAAAATGCTTATAATATCTCAACGTTATCATTTCCGACATGACAATAATTCAAATTTTGGTACAAAATCATGGGAGTTGACAAGGATGATTTTGCCTTCACGGGGCTCATAAGATCATGAGGTGGGCTGGATCTGGTCCTTGAGTCTTGAGTTTGACACCTGTGGATTACAGCATTTTTATCCCCATCAGAACCCTTTTATTAAGAACAATTGCATTTGTATTTTTTGTAAACTTACAATGAAAATGTGCAAAAACGTGTTCTGTTAACTATATTAAAAATATAAGACCTAGCCTACTATAAATTATGAACTATAAATTTGAGAGTCTGCTTCCAAATTTCTTTTGCAGTGACACGGTGACAGATTGACTATGAACATTATGTTCCTCTTTGTATTTAAAATACACAACTACCTTTTTGAGCACTGTATTGTCTCTGCGTTTGTCCTTCATGAGGGGTGACAAGGTAGAATTTTAACATTACACACAGTCTCATCCTCAACTATTTGATTGATTGAATAAAAAAAATCAACGCCTTAACTTTGCTATATTCCTGTATAGATACAGGAACTTTGCCATGCAATTGGGAATTTTTTGAACTGACAGCAGCGATGTATTCCTGTTGAAATCTAGAATATTGTTGACAAGAATTTTAACTTGTTCTAGGTTAGAGTTGTTTCCCAGTATCAACTCATTCTGCTCTGCCCCATCAAAGTACCGATCCCCATTTTACATCTGTTTACAATTTTAACTGCTTTCAAATGACTTGTGCTGAATGTGAGACATGAGGTAGTCCAGCTTCCATTCTGTCCACACGTTTCCTTCCAAAATCTCATTTTTCTACTTTGGGTTCGCAACACATTTTTCAGACCAGCTGCTCGAAAAAGAGAATCTTCTCCAGTTTCAACACTTTTTTTTATATTTGGACCTACCAATAATTTAAATTGGTCATTCTTTCTTTGTGACCTGATAACAAATACCTCACGGCCCGGTACAGGCCCACAGACCGGTGGTTGTGGACCACGTCTTTAGCGCACAAATTCAATTCAATCCCTTTGCTTGTAACTGGAAAGATAAATGCTTGACGGTAAGTCATACATTAAGTTAAAAGATTGTCAGATTGTGATTTTCAAAAATTCATTTGGATTACTGAATCTTTTGTATGCACATCGAGTGTATGTGGCTGATAAATGCTTATTGTAAAGACGACATATAGTGGAAAGGTTAAACCTGAGCCACGTTGTTTATGCAGGCTTTGTTCCCCCACAGTGGCATCTGTGAAGCAGAGGAGCTAAAAATAGTCCATGTGAGCAGCTCATTGCAGCCGTGAGCAGATTCAGTCATTGATATGAGAGAAGGCTGGATAATGGGCTGAAAGGAGCTGGCATTGGCTTTCCTGTGTGAATAACCTACACCAAACCGACCAGCTTGGCACTCAAGTGTCTTTGTGATGGTTCTTATTTTAAAATGATGGATGAGACAAAAATAAAAAAGAAACAGGTCATTTTTAGCCAGATAGAAGCAGAGCATTTCACTGTGCCTCCATCACACACTCCACCTGACAAGTTTGGTATTTTGCCCTCATTGACACATACATAAGGATAATGTAAATTAATGCTGCAGTGTGAGGCTTTTTTCAGGCCCTAGCCTGGAATTCTGCATGAAAACAACAGAGAGAGTGCTTTTATATGAACTATGCTCTGCTGTGCATTTGAGATGTGTTATATCGGTGTAAATTGGTAGTACGATGTCTAACAGCAAGACATTACTATTTTTCTATTCATGTATCATTTCATTCTTGGTTCCTATCAATAATTAAGTACTTATTTACTCAACGTCACATGGTGAATGCATTTTCCCAAATAGCACAGCTAAAACAGATACTTATTCTGATCAATTCATTCATTTTCTGAGTTGCTCCTTCTCACAATGCAGTTGTGATTGGCTCCGGCAGCAGGAGGCGGGATACACCCTGAACTGGTTGCCAGCCAATCGCTGGGCAAATGGAAACAGACAACAGTTGCACTCACAATGACACTTGGGGCAATATAGAGTGTCCAATTAATGCATGTTTTTTTGGGATGTGGGTGGAAACCCATGCAGGCACGGGGAGAACATGCAATCTCCACACAGGAGGGGCCAGGATTTCAACCCTGGTCCTCAGAACTATGAGGTCAAAGCTCTAACCAGTTGTTCCATCATGCAGGCCTCTTTTTCTGATGTAACTTTCATTTTAAGTTTTCACTTGCTGCATGGATGTTAGACCACACAAATCCATATTTTGTTTGCCATTTACTTTATTATTTTTTTGTAGTTTTTTTCTTACCAGTTTGACTGAATTTAAGTAAGTAAAAATATCTACTGAAGAACTAGGTCTGGAAATGTGCTCTTCAGTTTGTGAGCAACTGAGTGCAAGGCTCTATCAGCTCTAATTTTAAATGTTGAAAAAGTGGTCAGCAGAGCACCTTGAATGACAATAAAATGACACAAGACTGACCAAGTATGGAGAAGCCTGGTCATTGGGAGCTGTAAGTGAGTAAAAGTTTGTACGGAATCTGGAGAGAGTTTGTCTTCAGACCAAAGCACCCATTTACAGAAGCTGGAGTTTAGAAAATGCTGGGAGTTTTGACAAAAATAGAATTTAAAATGTTTGTGAATCTTATTTTCTTCTCTGCTGAAATGATTGTTGTGTTGCAGAATGCTTCTATTATGGTGTCACATTATTTACATTTAGAGATCTGCTGTGTGGTGTGCTGGAAGAACGCTTACTGGTCCTGCATAAAAAAAAAGATGGGAGCTTTGTTGGCTGTGTGGCTATAATAAAGGTAATAAAGGCCACTTAGTCACACACCCTCTTTCTTGTTTTGTTCCTGAGTAGAAAAAGGACACAGCACGGTGGGCAGCTGGAAAGCGTTGGCCTCCCAGTTCAGCTCCGCCTGTGTGGAGTTTGCATGTTCTCCCCGTGCCTGCATAGGTTTTCTCTGGGCACTTCGGTTTCCTCCCACCTAGCAAAAACATGCAACATTACTTGGATTCTCTAAATTGCTCATAGGTGTCATTGTGAGTGTGGCTGTTTGTCTCAATGTGCCATATGATTGGCTGACAACCAGTTCAGGGTGTACGCCGCCTCCTGCCCGTTGACAGCTGGGATAGGCTCCAGTACTCCTGTACCCCTCATGAGGATAAGCAGCTAAGAAAATGGATGGATAGAAAAATGACACGCCCATTTAGGGAGAAGCATTTATTGTTTAAGTGGATTGACAAATTGCAGCATGGCATTGGTTATCATGGAGGACCCTGTTTGTCCTGATCTTTGTTTTGGATATTTTTAAATTTGGTCTTTATTTTCAGTTTTGATCTTTCTTTGGTTTTGCTGCATGTTATCTGGAGTTCTGTTTTGAGTGTCTGCATTGTTGAATCCATCCACTCATTAGCTTTGTCCACGTGGTGTCTGTTTCTTTGTTTCTTCTACCTCCCTTTTCCCTTTTTAATTTTTTTTCTTTCACCTGCACAGTTCACTTGCCTTGACGTCTTTGTAGAAAATTTAATGTTGTTGAATTAACTCTGGTTGTATTCATGTTATACTTCAGAGACGGTGTTTTGAAGTTTTTGTACTAAAAATGTTGAACCACATTCGAATCACAGGATGTCATTAGTGGCAGTTTTTGAAAACACAACAAAAGGATGCTAGCAGATGTTTTCTTAGCCTCCTGCTCCCACTCGACACCAATGTGGGTATGATGGATTCTATGTATGAGCGTCCTTCAATTATCTTAGAGTCAAACATATCTATCAGCTCCACTTCTTTTTGACTTGGGTGAAAACAAATCTTATGTTCATGGTGCGACCGGAACATTCTTAGTTTACAACTTATAACACTACACCCACATTTTTTTCTTTGAAAGTTTGACACTGTCTTAAATATAAAAGCCTTATTGGAAGTGAAACTGGTCCCACTTGTTAAAATGCTCCAATATGCAATCGACAATGTTTTGGGGACTTTAGCTCAAGGAACTTTATACAGTGTTCCCGCTGTGATATTGGAGTTCATTGTTAACATCATGTTTTTCAAGGATTTTTTTTTTTTTTTTACCTACTCTAATGCCCCCTCGTATGTGAAAAGGAGAGCCACACGCACACAGACAATACAATGCAGTATATAAAGTACGAAAGGGCAGTCAAAAAGTAATGAGCCCAATTACATTTGACCTAATAATAGATTTTTGTTTCAGAAATGATGCATATTCTCTTTGTGGAATTGACATCATTGTTGAATGTCCATCAGAATCAGAGAGGCTGTGATAGAATGTCTTGTTTTGGAACCAGAATGCCCACTCTGCATTTTCAAAAAAGTTGCAAAATTGTGACACAATGTAACTCAATGCGTTAATGTTTGCAAAGGTTTTCCACCAGGCGGTTCCCAGACAACTCAAGAGATCCACACAAGTCATCTTTTGAAGCTTGTTTGATAGAGCTTCTGCTAAAATTGAATGAAATCAACCTTTGAGTCTCGGGATGATCTTTTTGACTGAACTGCAGAGTATTGTAAAGTCCTCATTCACATTTTGTAATCTTTTGAAAATGTTTGGAGCTGGCTCCCCTTCCAAAGCAAGACATTCAATCACAGCTTGCTGCTTCTGACAAGCATATCAAAAATGTCCTTATTTCCATAAAGGCTGAAAAATAGAGGATAATCTTGAACAAAACTTTAAAAAAAAAAAAACAAACAAACCATCAAACAAGTATTTACACTACAAACCATGACCGTTTCATAAAAAGTATTAAATTATTAGGAGGTTCAAGTACATCGGGCTCATTACCTTTTGACTGTCCATCACCCATCGATCCATTTTCTTAGCTGCTTATCCTCACAAGGTTCATGGAAGTGCTGGAGCTTATCCCAGCTATCAATGGGAAAGAGGGGGGGTATACCCTGAACTGGTTGGCACCCAATCAGAGGGAACATGGAGACAAACACTCACGCTTACAATCACACCTAGCGCCAATTTAGAGTATCCAATTAATGTTGCATGTTTTTTGGGATGTGGGAGGAAACCGGAGTGCCCGGAGAAAACCCACGCAGGCACGGAGAGAACATGCACACTCCACACAGGCAGGTCCGGGATTGAACCCGGGACCTCAGAACTGTGAGGCCAACACTTACAGCTGACACCCCGTGCAGCTTATTGTCCGTCATTTTTCTATAAAGTTTATGATTGCAGTTGGCTTATTGTGTTTAAATATTTTCACCATGTCTTTAAAAAATGTGCATTTTCATGTGTTGTTTTTATATTGAAAGTGTGGGAGGTGTAAAACTATAAAACAATGTTTTTTTTCCATGTCGTGGATTTTCACCTATTGTGGGTGAGTCTGGAATATATCCTGCGCCATGAAAAAACTTCACTGTATGGCATTGTACAATACTTCTTTGTGGTGCATACTTTCATTGTTACTTAGGACAGTACGTGTAAGACAATCCCCCCAAAAATGGTGCATTAAAGGAATTTAATGTACAACATTGGAACAAAGAACTGTTGGTTTCAACGTTCTTTGGTGTTTGTATGAGATCAACAAATGAGACGTTTGTTTCCAGCAAACAAACAATGACTAACAAAAGTGTTTAACAGTGACTGCATGCATCCTTCATCTTTTCACTCTCTTCATTCTCAGCTGTTCATCTTTCGGGCCATTAAGGCAGATGGAGCCGACTTCACTCAGTGTGTCACCCACGGCAGTTTCCAGCACCGCTGGCAGGAGACGGCATACAACATGTTTCAATTTGTGACGCTGTATGTCTTCCCTCTGCTTGTCATGACCTTCTGCTACACAAGCATCCTCACCAAGATCACTGGGCAGATGCACAAGAGCAAAGGTGTGTGAAAGTCGGCACATAAAAAAAAAAAACATTCAAACTAATTGGATGAGATGAAGAGTTATTCAGTTTGCGATTAGTAATGGCTTTATGGCTCATAGTGCATATTTAGTGATTACCTGTGCCTATTATGTATATCTGCCTCACGGTCAAGAGGTTCTGGATATGAAGATATTTTTAAAGTTTGATACAAACAACCGTGGTATAGCTTGTACCGGAGCTTTGGTCAATTACAGGTCATATACCGTATAGAGAAATGAATACTCATGAGGAATATTTGCAAATACTACACAAAAAGACTGGAGCCATAAAGGGAGAAATGTGAGGCAGAACCAAAGAACAGTTCTAAGACCAGCTCTATTCTTCTTCTTCTTTTCCTTTCGGCTTGTCCCGTTAGGGGTTGCCGCAGCGTGTCATCTTTTGCCATCTTAGCCTATCTCCTGCATCTTTCTCTCTAACCCCAACTGCACTCATGTCTTCCCTCACCACATCCATCAACCTTCTCTTTGGTCTTCCTCTCGTTCTTTTGCCTGGCAGCTCCATCCTCAGCACCTTGCTACCAATATACTCACTCTCTCTCCTCTTAACAACCATCGAAGTCTGGTCTCTCGAACCTTGTCTCCAAAACATCCAAATTTGACTGTTCTTCTCGTAAGCGAATTTCTAATCCTATCCAACCTGCTCACTCCGACCGAGAACCTCAACATCTTCATTACTGCAATTCCAGTTCTGCTTCCTGTTGTTTTTTCAGTGCCACCGTCTCTAATCTGTACATCACGGTCGGCCACACCACTCTCTGCTGCCCCAAAATCAAATTTATACTATAATTTTTGTATTGGTCAGTCACATATTATACCTTATAGAAACATAGAGTACTAAACATAGTTAAACAGAACATATAAAACTGAAGTACTTTGGACATCATGATTTAATGCTGCAATTCAATTAATTGTGCTGCTTCTTCTATTGTGCTCGCCTGGGCCACTGGGAGGCTATATAATAAATACATTTTCACATTAATTAACATTTGATTCCATCCATTTTCTTAGTCGCATATCCTCACAAGGGTCGCGGGAGTGCTGGAGCCTTTCCCAGCTGTCAACGGGCAGGAGGCGGGGTACACCCTAAACTGGTTCCTAACCAATCGCAGGGCACATAAAGACAAACAGCCGCATTCATGATCACATCTATGGGCTATTCAGAGTGTCCAATTAATGTTGCATGTTTTTTTGGATGAACCCACAGAGGCACGGGGAGAACATGCAAACTCCACATAGGGAAGGCTGTGATTGAACCCGGGCCTCAGAACTGTGAGGCCAATGGTTTCCAGCTTCACCACCATACTGCCTCATTTTATTTACTTATTTAATTTAAATGACCTGTGGCTTAGTACCTCCATTATCAGTTAGCATGTCAATAGGTTTCTTTCCATTCTACTCTATTATGGCATATTAAATACACAAAGTTGAGTTATCTTTGTTTTATTCTTGGTTTGACATTAAACGATCATCATCATCATCATCATCACTCCCATATCCTCTTTGTGTTGGTTTTAAAGATGCTTTTAGGCAAATGTGCATGAAACAAGCTGCATGTACTGTCACAAGAGGCAAGAGGCGTTTGCCTGACGTGTGACTGGAATAGAAACTGATTAGGAAAACAACAGCGTGTAGACATTTAAATGTCAAATAACCCCAGTGGTGGATCCAAAAGTTAGGTGCTGCCAAAAAGACGTAAGTACCTCTCATCTAACAGCTCAGTTTGAAGGAGCATGTGTTTTTGTATTCTCTATTAAAGCCCAAGTGACATGCCTATAAACATTTTAAAATACATATTGTAATGAAAAATGCATTATTAACATTAACATTAGTAACATTATTCACTTCAATGTCTACACAAAAAACTAAATATCAGCAGAGAGCATGTCATCCATGCCCAAAGTTGCGGAAGTCTCACTCAACGTCTAAGTGGTAGCCATATTGCCTGCAACGTCATCAGCAGACGTCACACTGGGACATTCACCATTGAAAACACGTCGTGGCACCTGCTATGGGAGAGGAACAACAGAGAGTTTTGGATTTTTCCAACGCTCCTGACACGGGAGCTCTTTTCGAAGAAGAGAACGTCTCACAATCGAGTGAAGTGACCCTATCGTTTCGAGCCATATTTAGATGATATGCGGTTCACTTCTAACTAACAACAGACTCCTCGACAAAATAACTATATGTAGCGTACTCCACACTGCGGCCCGGCTTGGCACCACGATGAGCCACCCTGGCCGTGCACGCACATCGACACATTTAGCACCCCTGACTTATATACGCGGATCTATTGTTATGTTCTGAGAGGATTACGTCCCTCGCGCAACTATTTTTTTTTTATTAGCTCTATAAACACCAACCTGTCATTTGGAACCCACGAAGCTCTCGTCCTTTGCACCTGTGCAATCCATTTTTCATGACAAACCAAGTCTTTTGCAAACATATGAAGAGTAAATCCATCCTCCCGAGTGTTCGAACAATATCCAGCAATACAACAAGCCGGCATTTTGGCTAATGATAACAAAGAGCTACCTTCCACCAGGGAAAACTAGTATAAACACATGAGGCCACCTGAGTGTGCTCCTGCTGATAACGTCACTTCCTGCTTCTGCTCCAAAACAAATCCCTCGAGAGGATTTTCATGGCGGGAGTTACAAGACACCAAATATGTCAAAATCATGTTTTGTGGAGAAAAAAAAATCGCATGGGTTCATTCCAGCTGCCTTTTTGTAAAAGTTAACATACTAAAAATCATGCATTTCATGTCAATGGAGCGTTAAATACATACTGTAAAATTAATCAAATTGAATCAGATTACTGTGCTTTGAATAAACGCATTGGTGAACCAAGAGCTATCAGGTCATCTACAGGATAACCGGTTAGTGATGATATTTCACCTCGGGAGACACAATATAACACAGCTTCTGGAGTGCGGATGGGGAAATGGACCTCTTTGGAAGAAAGTGCGCTCAGTCAGATTTAAGGGGGAACACCCTGACATAAGAGTTACTTTATTCAGGGTGTGTAAATGGCAAGAAGTGGCGCAAATGATATAATTAAGTGGAGGAAGAATGGGCGCAGTCAGAAAAGTGCAGATCTGCATGCCTTTTCTGATTGAAGAATCTGGGAAAACAAGCCCCTCAGACTGTCATCACCTCTGCAAGGGCTTTTGTATGTAGTATGTCAAATTGACCCTTTTTATATCTGCAGATGGTGATGGATGCATGCGCCGAAGTGGAAAAGACAAGATTCCCAAAGCACGGATGAAGACCCTCAAGATGACCATAGTGATTGTCAGTTCCTTCGTCATCTGTTGGACCCCCTACTACATTCTGGGGATCTGGTACTGGTTTCAACCAGCCATGATCAAGCACACTCCAGAGTACATGCACCACATTTTGTTTGTCTTCGGCAACCTCAATACATGCTGCGACCCTATCATCTACGGCTTCTACACGACCTCCTTCCGGGCCGACCTAGCTGATGTGATGGCGTGCTGCCGCCACAGACGCACCAACAACGACTCGCCGCGCTCTGTCGATCGCCTTTCAGCGAGGAGCCCTGGAGCTGCTGGGGAGATGGAGTCTGACCTGAGCTCCAACCCACACAGTGGTAACCCAGGATATGTAGAGTCTTAACTCCTATTCAGTAAGACTTTTATATCTGGTATCACTAATGTATCTTATAGCATACTCAAGGGGAGACTGTGAGTACGTTATAAGATTATGGAACTGTTTTAAAATGAAAAAGGTTTTCACTCATGTTAACTACCAAAATTAATTCTTAGATAATTTCGAATATGCTGCAACATCCATGTCTACCAGTTAAATGAATGTACACTATGTGAACCAAAGTATTTGAACATCTTATTGTAGAATCATGGACAGATACTCAAAACTGACAAAACATGTAGAGGGGCTTTCTCCTCTTTTGCTACAACAACTCTATTTTCACTTTTCTGGAAGACTTTCTCTCTTTGTAACTAAGTAAGGTTTTCTCAAGTTTTTCCACACAAAACCTATCCAACCATGCTTTATGCGTTGTGGAACACACATATTGGGATAGAAATGTCCCATAATTCTGTATTACCCAACCTCTGTTTGAATAATTACCATGCTAATATATGTTTGGCCCCGTATTGCTTTTTAACTATTTTTCCTACCTGCCATTGGAAGTGAAGATGGAAATTAGCTACAAAAATATAATCCAGTTCCAGTGCTGCAGAAGCACATTTTTTGAGAAAAACAAAGATAATTAAGTGAACAAGGCTAAGAACTTTAAAAACGTTTTCTTTTTTTACACCCAACGTAGCTTAAAATATTCTGAACCTGGCCACCAGATAAATGTGGCAAGCTAGCCTTCTATCAAATGATAAAGTTAGCGAAACTACATCAATGCTACTTTAGCTTGGTGGAGCATCTCCGAGAAAATTTATGTGTGAAAATTTTGTAAATCCCTTAGTCCAGAAAAATGAACACTTAATTCTAAAATATTTGGATAATCATGCTTTTTGTGTAAATGTTCTGTGAGGATGCAATGAGTAGCATAAATTTGTTAAAGCATGGCCAGTAGAGATTGATGAAATGTACCGGTACATTCCACTGCCCCCTTATATATCCAGTTGCGTTCTCTCCATAATCCAAATTGCTTCGCACAATTGGATGGACACTGTCTGGCCCAGGCATCAGTTGTAGGGTAAGCTCCATGATTATGATGATGTCAGATGAAAGAGAAGCATTTTAGGATTCCTGTCCCTGTTAAAAGGTGGGACTTGTGAACGCAACCACGCCAGTGGGTTGTGTGAGCACGAAAGCAGGTTACCCACTGAAGAGCAACAGTGATGCTACGACTATGCGACTGAGAAATGTAGTAAAGACAAAAGTAGAGATACTCCTGTCCAACACCGTCTAGTCGGCCATTTCTGCACTTGAGTTTTCTGTTTACTGTACATGGTCACTAACAGATAAACTAAAACAAGCAAACAAACAAAAATTAAGCATACAACTGTAAGAGTATTTTTAACATCTTGATATATTTCTTTTTGATTTCTTTTTCAGATAAACATGGAAGAGAACTTAAACAACACACAAAAATAGTAACCTACGGTAAAACATAGAATGCTTTGACAGGAATTAATTCGATACACCACCACCAAGCACACCAACACATTTCATATTATGTGAATTATAATCCATTTCTGTCAAAAATCTTGGCATTCTTTGTCTTCCAGCAGTGTTTGATTATCCACATTCATTGGCTGTTGGTTAATTTTCCTGACATGGTTTGAAGAAACAACACAGAAATAAAGAACTTGGCAAATCTCCTTCAATGGCATACCTCTGTATGAAGCAAGAAACTCATTCTACTGTATAGTTTGTATGCTCAACACGTTTACAATCATTTTTACGGCCTTATTTCTTGCTTTTGTTTAGCAATGCCGAAGTGACCCAGCACAAGTCCGCATTACAAAAACCCATTATGCAAACAGCAGTTTAAGGAGAAAAAAATCAGCACTTTGGAGCTTGCAGGACTAACAGCACAGACTGCCACGCACTCAATGCGAAGCGTCACAACCAATCAAAGCGCTGCATATAACTAACATGCAAACTGAAACAGAAATGCAAGCCACAGTGTAGTGGAAGAATTGATATCGACTTATGTAGTGTTTTTAAAACGCTGGCAAGAATATTTGTACTGTATAAAAACTAAACTTCTTCTGAAAACCCAACACCAACTTTTACTACTACTACTTCTTTTTTTGAATTTTGCACCAACCCAAATTGTACACTCGATGAAACCACCGAGCTCACACCCCTGCCATTACAGTATCTGTTTCAAGCTCCACCTACAGCAATATCCTGACTACTGATATTATTGGTTTTTAATGTTGTTTTTGGACTTTTCAGCTTTTTGCCTACACTAAACCACATTTTATATCGTCGTTGTTTAGACCACTTGCCAAGAGGCCAATCAGCTTGCTCTGATGTCATCAATATGCTGCTAAAGGCCTCAAAGGGGCACATTTGCATTTTTTTTTTAAATCTGGGGATTGCTGTGTTATCCTGTGATGGAACCGCTACAGTTTGAAATTGTCTTTTGCATTTCAGGTCAGTGACAGCAACTCGGCAATCACACCCATCTGTAATAAAATAAAATTGAATTTCTGCTTTTTAATAAGACTGCTTCAAAGATGGTGTTCCTGCTATAATTCTTGTGATATTCACTTGATTAACTTAATATTGGAAAATTCATTGACATGGATAAACAGATTTACAAGTTCACAACAGTGCTTTCTTCCTTCATATAATGAGGCAGTAAAATGTTTTTATTTTGCAAAGTGTCATCTGAAAGCTATATTGTCTTTTGTCCAAGTAAATGTTATGGTGGTTTAGTTTGAGTTTGATATAATTACAAATACTGCAATGTAACCATAGTAATATAGTTCAGACAAAGAAATATTTAAAAGGCTTGTTCTATCAGCGGTTGCTGGCCTGTCTTAAAAATGCACACGTTCCTGACACAGACATTAATTACACTTGGCATTCGTTCAGAATGAGTGTTCTTTTCCTCAATATGAAGACAATGGACCATTTCTATAACAGTTTCTATAACCTTGCATGACTGTGAAAAAACTGAATGTGATATGTGATGTGCAATACACAGTGGTCACTAGTCAGTGTCAAACGCAATGATTTCTGTGATCAGCAAGATATAAGCTGTAGTGCAAATGTGCATTGGCAGTACGATATTGTATGCGCAAAATACTGTGTGGAATTTATATTTTTCTGAATAAGACTAATCAAATCAATACTCAATAAAAGTGATGTGAGACTGGTTATGAAAGAAGGTATGATACTTGCAGCTTGGTTCAAATCGTGATCAGTTTCCTCTACAATTACTTCTCGCAAAAACACTGTATCTAGAGTACATCTTGCCTGAATTACAAAAACTTTAAAGGTGATTTTTTTTTACCTGAATGAAAATGATACCTAGCTTGAAAATCAAAGCTCAAAAGAAATTAAAGGGTAAACCTATCCCCATGGAAAAAAAAAAAAAAACATTTAAAATATGTTAGACCACCTTCAGTTTCCTGTTTCTTTTCATGTCCTGGTGCATGGAATCAGCTACATTTTCGTTCCATTAATTGAATTCTTAGGTTAGCACAACTTTAGTGGTACCAGGCAATAAAATGAACAACTATCAAGGGAGTTATATTTTTTCCATGACTGTACGTACATGGCGGTTCAGAACTAAGAGGTGACCAATGATGACACACTAACGACAGAACTGAGTGATTCATTATACATTATCAACAAAGTTTGGTTAAGGTCGTTTCCAGACCACTTTAGGGATAGTGAGACCATCAGTTTTATTTTTTTAGTTTAAACTTATTAGGAACACAGGTACAGAGCCGTCTATTCCCACTGACTTTGGTAAAGAGTTTAGGTACATGTCTATGTGTAGACAAACCATTCAAACTCCCACATAAGGACAATGTAGAGTTCAGTTAAATTTTGGTATGTAGGAGGACCCACGCAAGGACAGGTCTGGAAGTAAATCAGGATTTTAATTAAAAATGCCACTGAAAATTTTATGTTGTAAAATTCACGTTGTTATTCCAAAGTGATCACATTTTTAATCGATGTATTTCAGTTTAACTTTTCAATGTTAACAAATTTTCCATGTAAAAATATTCAACCTTTAAAATTCAAACAATATTTTCAGTCTCCCGAGATTCAACTGGCTGGTTCAATCCCGGACGCGCCTATATGGAGTTTGCATGTTCTTCACGTGCTCTGTGCACTTCGGTTTCCTTCCACATCCCATAAACATGCAAGATTAATGAGACACTCTAAATTGACCTTCAGTGTGATAGTGAGTGCGGCCGTTTGTGTCACGGGCCAGTGGCACGAGGGCGGACCCAAATGCAGGACTTGGAGGCAAGGGCATGATATTAAGAGTGGTTTTATTCCAGAGGAGGTCGAACACAAAAAGACAGTCCAAAACAGGTGAAAGCACAAAAACGCTAGGCAACAGGCAAGATCCAAAAATGTGCACAAGGTCCGATGACTATGAGGCAAACTAAGAACCATGAACAAACCGTGGTCAAACTAAAGAGGCACAGACTCGCTGTAACAAAGAATTGCTCTACACTAAACTTGCGAATTTACGCACAGTAGCGGAGTATCCCAGAATACAGTAAAGCATACACAATGAACTGGTGAATGCCGATGACACATTCACCACTTGAGAGCTTGGTCAATTTGTGTCCAAAGTGTAACACAGCTGTGTGACAGCTGTCAGAGGTGGGACCGCCCAGGGCAATGCTTTGGCCATTTCGCTCACAGGAAGCAGTGCCCACGGGTGTTGGGTTCTGATCTGAAGTAACCTTACCTTCTTAACCCAGCCAATCCAGTTACGTTTTCTTGGTATGTGACATCATGTGACTAAGATAGCGTAACTGGATTGGCTGGGTGTTGGGTTTGTACCTGAAGTAACGCTGCCCTCTTAGCACAGAAT
The DNA here is from genome assembly GCF_019802595.1 of Syngnathoides biaculeatus. Taxonomy (NCBI): domain Eukaryota; kingdom Metazoa; phylum Chordata; class Actinopteri; order Syngnathiformes; family Syngnathidae; genus Syngnathoides; species Syngnathoides biaculeatus. The sequence continues at coordinate 3,279,598 of NC_084640.1, read as the reverse complement.
TTAGACGGTGAATTTCAGACAGCAAATTGTAACCAGTTGAATTTCTGGAGAATGAAAATATTGCGTTTGAATTTTAAACATTGAATTTTTTACATGATGAATTTGTTAACACTGAAAAATTAAACTTAAATACAGCTATTGCAACTGTGATCACTTTTGAAATAAAAATGTGAATTTTACAACATAAATTTTTTTGTGGGATTTTTAATTGAAATCCTGGTGGCACATATTTACTTCCATACACATGGAGAATATGCAAATGCCATGTAGAGAATTGTGAACCAGGTGTGATACCCACTTGCCCACTGGCCGCCATATGTGATCAATATTTGGAAAAATAAAATATAAAGGACACAGAGTGTAATCAAAATGTCTTTATTTGGTTTTGGGCATATTGGAATATGACAACTGTAAGTAGAGGCCAGAGACAAAGCAGTTTACAGACAAAAGAGAGACCAAGCTGTGGAGTCGGAATTATGTGGAATATAGATAGTAGTGTTAAAAATAATAGCAGTCAGATGTGACTAACCAGAGTAATCCATGTTTTCAGTATATTTTTTTGCTCCATGTCAAACAAGTTACCATTAGGTGCAGTAGCTAGATTCTCAAAACCAACAAGACCCAGCTTTCATGATATACACATTCCTATGGCAGGACAATTGGGTAATTGGTTGAAGCGGGCGTGTTAAAACATAGCTTTGTGGCATTCAATCAGTGAGGTCATCAATTTTGTGAAAAACAGGTGGGAATCAGATGGCTCCTATTCAAGGATGAAGCCAGCCCCTGTTGAACATGCATTTCTCCTTGAAAACCTAAGGAAACTGGGTTGTTTAACACATTGGTCAGAAGAACAGCGTACTTTGATTAGAGAGGGAAAACCTTATAAAAAGGTGGAAAAAAAATTATTGGCTGTTCAGCTAAAATGATATCTGATTCCTTAAAATGGAGAGCAAAATCAGAGACATATGGCAGAAAACAGAAGACTACCATCAAAATGGATTGCAGAATAACCAGAATGGCAATGGCTGATCCAATGATCAGCTCCAGCATAATCAAAGACAGTTTGGAGTTACCTGTAAGTACGGTGACAGATATGTGAGTGAAGCGAATTTGTTTTCAAGAATCTTCCATAACATCCCTCTTTTTTTTTTTTTTATTAAAAAGGTATGTGCAGAAGAGGCTATAACTTGCCAAAGAACCCATTAACTGGCCTAAAGCAAAATGGAGGAACATTTTGTGGACCGTTGAGAGTAAAATTGTTCTTTTTGGGTCCAGGGGTTGCAGAGAGTTTGTGAGCCAACCACCAAACTCTAAATCCAAGGTACAATACACAGTGAGGTGGTACAAGCATCATGATATGGGCATGTTTCTCCTACTATAGTGTTGGGCCTATTTATCGCATACCGGGGGATCATGGATCGGTTTGCAAATGTCAATATACTTGAAGAGGTCATGTTGCCTCATGCTGAGGCGGACATTCCCTTGAAATGGGTCTTTCAACAAGACAATGACCTTAAACACACTAGTAACCATGCAAAGTCTTGTTTCCAAACCAAGAAAGTTAATGTCATGGAGTGGCCACCCCAATCCCCAACCTTGATTTAATGGAGAACTTGTGGGAGACGTCAAAAATGCTGTTTCTGAACCAAAACTGAGAAACTTAAATGAATTGTGGAATGTCGTGAAAGAATCTTGGAATAGAATAACAGCTGAAAGGTGCCACAAGTTGGTTGACTCCAACCCACAGAGATACTGTGAAACTGTGGTCATACCACTAAATATTAGTTCAGTGATTCAAAGGATTGGTACATCCTAGAAACAAAAGTTTGCAAAAAAAGTTTTGTGTTTGTAAAGTCAATGGTACACTTTTTTTTTTAAACACAGCCCTATCAACAAATTGCCCAATTGTATAGCCCTAAGAGTGTGTATATCATCATAATATCATTGGGTCTTGTTGAGTTTCTGAGAATCTACTGCAACTACTGGTAACTTATTCGACATGTAGCAATAAAAAGAAATACTAAAAATGTGGATTCATCTGGTTAGTTACATTGGCCTGCTAATACTGAATGTTGCAATATTCTCAAGTTATCAATACATTACAAAATATGACTTATTTAAATCCTTGCAATTCAGTGGTGGCTGTTTGGATCTTGCAATGACCCTTAAAAATAAATAAATAAATAGCAAGGGGCCATTTCTAACATATAATACTATCAAGGTAAACTAATTAATCTTATTGTTCTCTTTTTTAATACAATGACGTGAGTGATATACTGTCATTGGCTATGTTGAAGTTTAAGGTGGAAAGTAGGTTACTTGCTATTAAATTAACAACATTGCAAGTGGCGACATATTTTCAACTTTGTGTGCTAATTCTGAGCTAAAGCTTTGTGTTGACGAAGCATTGCTGACTGAAAAGAAGTCACAGCTTGGCCTTCGTTCTCTGCTGCAGCTTTTCTCCAGTTTGGTCTGGACATCAAGACTTTTTCATTATTATGGTCAAAGACCTCTGTGACAAAAAGGTTAAAGCTTTTTTTCTCTCTCGTAAATCTTCAGTACACCAGTGGACAGTTTATAGAACAAAGAATTTGAATTATTAAAGCAGCATATCTCCTTGGTATTATAGCTGTCTGTTTCTACATCCTAACATTTTGTTTTTCTACCAGTAGCTGGTTCTTTAAGACAGACAGTGAATTTGCCTAATAAAAATACCATAGCCTTTAAACTTTAGTCTCTGGATAACTCACAGCTAAAAGAAGAACAACCCCAAAACCCCGCTATTTGGCAATACTAAAGAAAAGGAAAATCATCTGTGCACAAGAGGAAATCCTTTAAAATCAGTATGAGCATCAATTCTAAAAATCAGAACAATATAAACATTTAAAAAAATATTAATATTTGTTTTGGCAACTTTTCCTCTTAAACAAGGAGGATGAAGAAACACAACATAAAATAAATTCCCAACAGAAGACGTAAATAAAGGCTTTCCATTTTTTTACAAAACTTCACCACTACAAACTCCAATCTACAAAAACACATCTTCCATATCACTTTTTTTGGCATCTCGTCAGATTAACAACTCTCGGGTATGTTAGAAAAGAGACCACGTTGGGAGGTAAAAAGGTTTACACGCTGCTCTGCTTTGAATACACCAACACTCAGAAAAAGTAAGAACCACTTTCAGGGAAACACCAACTTGAGACATTCTGCTTAAATCCATCTGAAGTCACGGTGTGCGCTAATTTTGTTCGTAGATGTATTGTAAGCATGATTTGTAGCCGTTGCGTATCCATTAATCTTGGTGGACAGTTTTAAACAACTGAAGGTTTTTTTTAATCAACATTTAATGACTACAGAGAGACCCAGACATTTATTTTAGTTAGGTGTCTTTTTGTGAGTATATACTGTATTAAGGCCATTTTTAAAAATTTAATACCTTGTATGTTTTTTTTTCCTGGACAATGCTTGCTTCTTTTTTTTTTGTGTGGGACTGAATTCTTCAGATGGACTCTGCTGTTGCTCCTCAAAGCTGCATCCCTCAAGTGTCTCCTGGTGTTTTTAACTACATATATATTTATGTGCTTTGGTTGTGAGGAAGTGTAAAGGTAAAAACAAATGTTGAGAAAATGTAGAGGTATTTGGTTACATATTGTAGTTCATCATGGTATCTAAATATTTGACAAGAAATTATGACTACTTTGAAAGAAAAAGAATGTATTCCTTCTTGTATTAACATCAACCAAAATATCTGACGTTTTCATTTTGGTCACTCATAAAATGTTTCTTTTCAGAAAAATAGCTCCATGTTGTAGGGGTGCACCAGGAAGGAGTTCCAAATTCAAGAAAATGGCAAATGGCATTTTTTTTTTTTTTTTGGCTTGGGCTCAGTTAAAGCAAGGCATGGTGACCCCTTTCAAACAGGAACAATCCAAAACATCCTTAAAAAATGAAAAGAAAGAAAACCATCACAATGTTAACATCTTTGGGTGTCCTTTAGCTTGGTTTTCACAGAAGAACATTTTGGATAGGCTGACATGGTGAAACACAAAAGCCTAGTTCGTGCGTTCAGGCATCACCTTAAAAGTTCTTCAGCCGCCTGGTCCTGTACCATCGAGGGCCCGGAGTGACCAAATTTAGCATCTGGAGAGCGAACTCAGCAGCATGGCCTTTAACAGTTATTTCATTTGGCATCTATTTGTCTGTGGTGCATCATTACTTCAGGGTGGTCAACAGGTGACACAAATCCAGCATTTTGGATTCTTTGAAGAGATCTGAAAAGTTCTCAGGAAGGGTCATCATCTGCACAAATGTGTCAGTGGAGGTGGAAACTTGTATGCAAATACAATCATCCTCTGATGTCAAATCAGAAATGAAGCTTTATGTTACAGGTAGACACAAAAAAAAAAGCCTGAGAAATTTCGGCTTTGGTGATGGAGATGGCTCTGCCACAGTGGCTTCTCTCCATGGTAGTCAACCCGTTAAGCTCTCTCTGGACTTGCCTGGTCGGTACCTGGCATGGCACACTGGCATTGGCACTGGTCAAATAAGAATTGAAATGAAGGTTGTTTTTTTTTTTTTCTTCCTGGGGTGAGGTAGGTTGGCACAGGCAACATTAACCAGTTAATGTTGTTCTCAACTATGGCTCAGGCATTCTGAGGTAGCTTTCTTTGGAGGTGTGCAACTATGAAGGGTTTGTTTGCTCGTTTGTTTTTTAAAAATGCCTTCTAGTACACTGAAGGACCATCGCTAATGATGATACTGTCACCTCAGTAAGGCTATAGCAAAGGCCGCTATGTTTCTTCCCTTATTATTGCAGACAAACTGAAGGCAATGTCAAGTCAAGAATTCTGTTACAGCAGATAATTTGGAGAGTCAGTTAGATGTCAATATTTGGCTTACGTGGTGTACACATTCACATTTGGCAGGTGAGAGCTGAGAAATATAAAACATTTTGGTTATAGAACAGCCTCCCATAAACAAGCTGATGTGACATACAACGGTCCTGTATCTATGATGTACACACATGAAGAACTGACAGGTCCGGATCTGGAGTGACAATTCTCTTGAAAGGCTTTTTCAACACACGCTTAGTCTGGTACTCAGGCAATGCAGGCAATACGCTTTGGTTTGACTTTGAGGTAGGGACATATTAGGAATATTGGGGCATTATACTGTCAGTCCAGGGTGTTGCACTATGTCACATTTTTGTAAGCTCTGCCATAAGAAGCAGACTTTATGTTCCTTAGGTTAGTTGCAAATACAGTGGTACCTCTACTTAAGAACATTTCTAGTAACGAAAAATTCAGGTTACGAAACACTTCCTCATAATATATTGTTTCTAGTTACAAAGGAAAATTCAGGATATGAAAGGAAAAAATATGCGCTGGATTCGCAACCCCCAAATTCCACTGAACGTAAACAACCTGGTTCTTTTGTGTGGTGCAATAGAGCTGCTCTTCCATTGGCTATCGCCTTAGCATCTTCCTGGCATCCCATTGGCTAGAAGGGACGACAGTCTTTAGACGATACTTTTAGTGTCCCTTGGACACTCGACTGTCACTGAATCATGCGAGTGCCTTCACACGCTGTCACACGCGAGTGCACATTGATAAAGCACAACTTTGTAGTGAGTTTATCATCTTTATTCACCACGGGCCCCAAGAAACTTTAGTGGAATTAAGTGGTGTGCGTGCAGACGTTTGTACGTATCTTTGCTCTCAGCTGTCAAACGATTGCCTGGAGGGCTTGGAATGGATTAGGCTATTTACATGTAAAAAGCGCTTCTACTTATGAAAAATTCACATTATAAAACAACTTCCAGTATGAACTGATTTAGTAAGTAGAGGTACCACTGTAACTGGAAACAAGTTAAGGGAATGTGGGCGGGGGTTAGGTGAAGGTTGAAGTTAGGTTTGATCAGTGCTAGCCAGTGCCAGTGCCAGGGAGACCTGCTGAGTTATGCTCAATGACGACTTGGCACTCTGCCGGACAAACCACCTGCTGGTGACAGTAAGGAGATAAGAGAAAAAAAAAACAATTAAATTGCTAGAATTACAGCATGTTAAACACTTGGTGGGTTTTTCATCGAGCATGTACACTAAATTCTCCTGTATTGTTGTCTGGCAGATCACCGCACATTCTATGTTGGTTTCTGCGACTGATATCAAATAATGGGTGCACATCATAATAGAAATGGACAATATTATAGCACACTTGACCGTTACAAAGACCTAATAAGTTGCTTCATATAAGTTTCAATTCATTTCTGCTCATAACAAAACTAAATGTTGTTTTCAAGCACATTTTGAAAATACCAGGTTTTACCTACATATTTTACATTTTACTGTAGTACATGTTGGAGCACTAATAGCTGCTGAAAGAATACAGTGACTTCAGAGCCCCTTGTACATCTGCAAAATATTGTGATTATTCTTCCATCCATTTTCTGAGCCACTTATCCCCACGAGGGTCACGGTAGTGCTGGAGCCAATCCCAGCTGTCATTAGGCAGGAGGCAGGGTACACCCTGGACTAGTTGCCAGCCAATTGCCGGGCACATGGAGACTAACAACAAATGCACTCACAATCACACCTAGGGGCAATTTAGAGTCTCCAATGAATGCATCTTTTTGGGATGTGGGATGTGGGAACCGGGATGCCCGGGTAAACCCCACGCAGGCATGGCGAGAACATGCAAACTCCACACAGGCAGGGACGGGATTTGAACCACGGTCCTCAGAACAATGAGGCCAACCCTCTACAGCTGCGACACTGTCCCGCCTGTTGTTATTATTATTATTAATTTTAATTAAAAATTATTATTTTTTTTAACTACCTGTGGCACTAGCTCCATCCTGGAATGTTCTGTTGTCTCCTTATGGCTGCCATTGTGTACAGTGTTGTCACTTGGTACAGACCAGCTCTCCTGAGTCCCTTTACTACAAAACAAACTTCAAACACGTTTGATCTGCAAGTTAACATTGCTGTTGCAAAAACACCAATCACAGTCGAACATCCAACTTGCACCTACCTACGGCGATACCCAAACATGAGGAAGATGACGCAAAAGATGATGCAGGCAGTGCCAATATGGATACCAATAACAATGCTGCCCAAAGAGGCTTCACCGTCCCGACACTGACACGGCGTGTTCTCACCTGCAGGTAAAATTTGATTGGGAGGAATCCAGAGTACTGTACCCAGAGAAAACTCATGCAGGCACGGAGAGAACATGCAAACTCCACACAGGTGTGGCCAGGATTTGAACTTCAGTCCTCAGAAGTGTGAGGCTAATGCCTTAATGATCACAGCACCATGCTGCCAATTCGAATACTTCAACCAGTAAAATTGTTTGATATACAAAAGTAAATACAGTGGGGTATGTCTTTATTATTGTTAATCAGATGCTATAAACTGACCCTTAAAGTCCTAAAACATTTTACTTTGTCAACCCATGGGATCAAGAGGAGCTACAGGAAATTGTGTACTCTGACTCACCAGTGTTTTGGGCACTTGTGGCTTCATTTGCCAATGATACTAGTCTCTTGGAGCAGTCACTTTCCCCATTTCCGTTGTACGCCACCAGTTTGACTTCATACACTGTACCTGGTTCTAAAGGAAAAACATAGGAAATTAGGTATATCTAAGGTAGTTCATCTGCGTTTGTTTAATTGTTTTTCACAATAACTTTCTCAGGGAATAATGAATACAATTCAGAATGTGTACCTGTAGGGATGATCAATTTGGTAGTGCCCAAATAATGTCTGCTTGACTTTGGCGGAGGTCCATTTTAGTTTTTGGATCAGTCAAAGTCACATTTTTTTCACGTTACACAAACATCAAGAAATATGGTAAACTAAGGGTGGTACAACAGGAGTTGATTAAAAAAAAATCTCCTCACAAAGACAGTAATGCTTGATGCACTTCTTAATTGCAAAGGTATTAAAAACAAAATGAAATTGAATAAGATAAATGCATTGTAAACACACTAATATTGTTAACCAACTTAAAGAAACAACTCAACAAAACCTCAAAAATGTCGCATCATCCCATAAAATGTGTTGAAACACAGACACTTGAATGACGAGTTACCTTTGACTCTCCAGAGCATTTTACAACATTCTACAACGTAACAAAACTGATTTCAGAGTGGAGATGACAGTTGTTCATGCCTTGCCATCAATTCACTCCATTATGGCCCCGTCACACCATGACGTTCTGGCCAGCGTCCTATAGCGTTTCAGGAAATGTTGGTAGTCGCCCATGGTCGCCGGGATAGCTCCAGAGTAGCGCTGTTTCCACGCCACTGAACGTCAATGATCGCTGTGAATCGGCGGAGAACACCGGTCCGGAAAAAAAGTTTTGAACATGCACAAAAGTTCTCACCGAGACCAGTGTTCATCAACGTTTAATTTTAAACGCTGCAGAACGTTCAAGAACATCCGTGGAACGTTTTACCAAGGTTCGCTGAGCGTTGCACGCGTTTGCCTATCGTTAGTCAGTCGTAACTCTAGCTTTACTTGGTTGTTACTTAATCGTTTGCTTTGCAGTGAACGACTCACTGGCAACCTGTCAACACCCACTGAACAATCCCCTAGCGCACACAGCGTGTAACCAAAGTGAAACGAACATCGTTTGGTGTCCATTGAGCGTCATTCGAGCGTTTCCCGAACTTCTATGCATATGGGTATATAAACCGATGCTTTGTAAAAGCATGGTCCATTTAATATTAAGCTACAGTAGAGATCACATATTTATGGAAGATCCAGAAAGCAGCAGTTCGTTTTCGCGGAAAAACTCCACCAGACTATCCTCAACAGCCTGGTCCAGGATCCTGCAATCCTTTCTCTGCTTCTTTTGTCTCTTTGTCGGACCGTCCTCACTGGGGTTTGCAAGGTGTTTAAGGTCCCCAGGCAGTGTCACATGGTGCGTGACTTCGTGGACGTGCTCTTCCTCCTGCTGTTGTTTTTCCTCCAAACACATTGCTCGTGATGAAAGAGGTTTAGCTTTCTTCCTAGCAGCGCGAGTTGCTGAAGTCCGCGCCCTAACTTTTTTTCTACTCGGCGGCATGATGGTCACTGTTCTAACTCAGGACAACAACTGACTATGAATTTTCCAACGTTTTAGTGCCGGTTCCACTGTAAAAATTATACTCCAGCAAAGCGCTTTTCTGTAGTTATTCACGCATTGGTCACATGCTCAACACACTCGTCTTACGTGCTCTTCCTCCTGCTGTTCTTTTTCCTCCAAACACATTGCTCGTGATGAAAAGGTTTAGCTTTCTTCCTAGCAGCGCGAGTTGCTGAAGTCCGCACCCTAACTTTTTTTCTACTCGGCGGCATGATGGTCACTGTTCTAACTCAGGACAACAACTGACTATGAACTTTCCAACTTTTTAGTGCCGGTTCCACTGTAAAAATTATACTCCAGCAAAGCGCTTTTCTGTAGTTATTCACGCATTGGTCACATGCTCAACACACTCGTCTTACGTGCTCTTCCTCCTGCTGTTCTTTTTCCTCCAAACACATTGCTCGTGATGAAAAGGTTTAGCTTTCTTCCTAGCAGCGCGAGTTGCTGAAGTCCGCACCCTAACTTTTTTTCTACTCGGCGGCATGATGGTCACTGTTCTAACTCAGGACAACAACTGACTATGAACTTTCCAACTTTTTAGTGCCGGTTCCACTGTAAAAATTATACTCCAGCAAAGCGCTTTTCTGTAGTTATTCACGCATTGGTCACATGCTCAACACACTCGTCTTACGTGCTCTTCCTCCTGCTGTTCTTTTTCCTCCAAACACATTGCTCGTGATGAAAAGGTTTAGCTTTCTTCCTAGCAGCGCGAGTTGCTGAAGTCCGCACCCTAACTTTTTTTCTACTCGGCGGCATGATGGTCACTGTTCTAACTCAGGACAACAACTGACTATGAATTTTCCAACGTTTTAGTGCCGGTCGAACTGTAAAAATTACACGCCAGCAAAACGCTTTTCTGTAGTTATCCATCCATTGGTCACACGCTCAACACACTCGTCTTACGTTGACAAATCGCTCACACGCTAATGGTTTTTAGGGGTATCTTATTTGATCGCCGTTGCACGCTCTTCGTGCGCTACACACGTTAATCACACGGCACATGTGTCATCCACGTTTGAGTTCGCTGAAAAATAGAACGATTGAAATGTTGAGAGGACGTTGACCAGAACGTCATGGTGTGACGGAGCCTTTAGTAAGAGGCAGATCCCATTATTCACTTCTATTATAATCTCTGGCCTTGTTTCCTGGCTCATCATGAGCACTTGGGCAGTTAGGTGTACACTGATGAGGAAATTGTCATGCCATATATTTCAGGTACACTGTTTACACTTGGGTTGGGAAAATCAACAAGGGATCAATGAATGCTTGGTGCGAATCTATCTCTATCCGGCAAAAGCTCACAATCTTTCATGTATGAGGCAACAAACTGTTTTCCCAATTACAGCTCGGCAAAGTTGACAGCTTTCAGCCCAGAGCTATTTTGTAAGTAACAATTTAATGTGGTTGCAATTCTGTAAACTTAAAAAGCGCAAACAAATCAAATGATTGTGGCTGAAATAGGGTGGCGCCATGGTGACTCACAGTTCTGGGACCAGGGTTAAAATCCTGGCCCCACCTATGTGGCGTTTGTGCATGAGTTTTCTCCAGGCACTCCAGTTTCCTCCCACATCCCAAAAACATGCATTAATTGATAACTCTATATTGCCCTTTAATGTGTCTGTGAGTGTGTGTCTCCATGTGCCGTGCAATTTCCTGGCACAGAGTTCAAGGTGTACCCCGCCTCCTCCCCAAAGATAGCTGGGATAGGCTCCTGCAGTCCCGCGACCCTTGTGAGGATAAGCGTTTCAGAAAATGGATGAATAGATTGAATAGTGCCATAGAGTTAACCCTTTAAAAAAAAAAGATTTATTTGGACATGGACTGTATCCCAAATTGTGTCTTTAAAGGAAATAAAAGCAGATCCATCTGTCAAAGGTTTAATTATCTAACAAGATGTAAATTATGGCTTGCAGTGGTCTAGAACTGTGCTGAATCATAGTGGGAGCTGTTGTTAATATATAATGAAAGGGGGGGGGGGGTGGAAACCCTCTGGAAACAGGAAAAAAAGGAAGGCTTTAATTCAAACCTTGACAGTTTCAATCAAAATCTGATCTGATCTTCATGAGGGACATATTTTTGATGTAGCTCTTGTATTGGATCATAACATTTCCATTGCGATGTCTTCATAATATCGTTACCAGTGAGCCTATTCTCAAATCATAGTTGGGCGCAAAGTAAACCAGATGTGTTACATCTCATGTTCACTTGTTGTTATGGTAACCAATAGTGAGTCGGGTGGTGAACAAATACGAGGGAAAAGGAATCCTTACAAACAATACATTTTAACATTATTTTGTATGATGCAATAACATCTACATAACGTCTCAAATGTCAATAATGTCTAGAATAACCCGACCAATTTGGAATGTATCCTTTTAAAAAAGAATTGAATACCATATTTAAAACGGTATCCAATGATTAATATTGATGCACTATAGTTTTTGTACATACAGTACATACCCAGATTTGAGATGATGTGGGCATTGATGTAACAGGGGAGCTGGATGGGTCCCTGAAAGTCAGCACTAGGGACCCTGCGGTAGGACAGCCTGAAGCCTTCAGCTTTGCCTGCCTTGCTGGGGAGCTCCCAGAGTACCTGGACAGCACTAGAATTCACCACTTTGGTGAAGAAGGTGGGGGGGGTCGGTACTGGGTGGGGGGACGAGACAGAAAAGTACAGATATAAAGAGATTAAAGTCGTTGCATAAACACTGCAATGGAAGGGGGAGAAAGGAGGAAGGAATATGTAATAATAGAAAGAATACATATTTTCCCCCCAAAACGTCATTGCTTAGATAATAGAAATATTTTTATTTTGTTGTTTCAACAGAAAGATAAATCCAAAAGCATCTTTAAAAATAATTGTTCTTTATACTAAACACAAACAAGACTGATGAATATCACCACTGCTATCTCTGTATACAGTACAAATATTACCTAGAAAAGGGGGAATAATAAAATCCTTATATTATATAAATTCTCAATCATTAGCAGAGAGATGAATGAATATTTGATGAAGTGTATGTCTCAGTACTAAAGTATCCTTACCGCCACCTAGTGTGGTTGCCACCACAGTGCGGGACTGCTGACTGGCTCCAAGGGGTGAGTAGGCCTTCAGGTACAGGGAGTAGGTGGTGGCAGGCTCCAGGTTGTTCACATCGTGTTGAAAGGCGCCTTTGCTGATGGCTTCTTGCAGCTCCAAAGCATCTGGTTCTGAAAGGTGGCGCCATTTTGGTTGTAAAAAAAAAAAATCAGTTTATATGATTGAATGATGTGGGTATTTTTGTGACGATACCTCCGATTTTGCGGATATGCAGCACATAGCCAATGATACCGTGGGTGACTTCAGTGTGTGGCTGGGTCCAGGAGATCTTCAGAGCGCTGGTGGACAGCACGCTGACCGAGAGGCCCTGGGGAGCGGCGGGCAGGTCTTTACCTTGGGCCACAGCAAGCCGGGCGCTGGCCTGGTTGGTGCCGGCACTGTTCTCAGCGATGCACTGGTAGATGGCCTCGTCCTCAGAGCTGATCCGGGTCAGAGCCAGAGTACTGGCGAGATAACACACAACCTGATCACTTTACAGACATTAGCACATCAATAAAAACTTGGATAGAATAACACGCGGTTGGACAGGAATAACACGAGGTTGGATAGTGATACCGCAAGTGCCCTGGTCCCTCATTGTCATAGATAGCAGTCATTTCTCTCCTTAGAGTACTAAATAAATTCTATTGTGCCAACATGCCCAATGTCAGAAGTGTATGAACAGAACTCGGTTGTGAACCGAGGAACCATAGAAAAAATAATTTTAGGAACATACTTGTTACATGCTTGTGAGAATGATAAAAGTGTGAACAGTTGCTTTGGTGTCTATTACTGTAAATCGGGCGATGCAATACTGTCTACCAACTTTGTCCTCAAATTCTGGAATTATCCATGAATGTAAATCTAAATATATGTTACCATGAAAGTAAGAAAAAATACTTAAAATGATATAAAGTCACTATAGAACCAAGTATTGTGTAGAATATAAGCAGAGATAAATGAAAATTAAGGTGTAACTGGGTGAGTCTAATACAAATACTATTTGCCAAACCTGTGTTGTTCAATGCTGCCCCCGTGTGGTATTAAGATTAAATGGAAACAGCGGCCTATCAAACGTAACTTGCAAAGAAAGTTCCCCCATCCGTCCATTTTCTGAGCCGCTTATCCTCACAAGGGTCACGGGAGTGCTGGAGCCTATGTCAGGTATCTTTGGGGAGGAGGCGGTGTACACCGTGAACTGCTTTCCAGCCAATTGTAGGGCACATAGAAAGAAACTGCCATTTGCACTCACAACTGCAACTATAAGGGCAATTTAGAGTCCCCAATTAATGCATGATTTTGGGATGTGGGAAGAAACGGGGAGAACATGCAGCCTCCACACAGGCGGTGCCAGTATATGAACCCTGGTCCTCAGAACTGTAAAGATGCTCTAAGTAGTTGTGCCACCTTCAGGTGAGCTATTAATACACTTATCAATTTTACAAGCCTCTTATCCTCACAAGGGGCATGGGTCAAAAGGCATACTACACCCTGAACTGGTCCCCAGTCAGTCACAGGGCACATATCGACACCATCACTGAGAGGGAATCGATCCCACACTTCCGCGCACCAAACTGAGGCGTGTGAACCTTAACACCATCAGGGTAAAAGAAAGTCCATCCATCCATTTTCCCAGCCGCTTATCTTCACAAGTGTCATTGGAGGTTTGGAGCCAATCACAGCTGTCATTGGGCAGGAGGCGGGGTACACCCTAAGTGGCTGCCACCCAAACGCAGGGAACATGGAGACAGAAAACAGTTACACTCACAATCACAGCTCACGGCAATTTAGAGTCTTCAATTAATGCATATTTTGGGGGATCTGGGTGGAAACCGGAGTGCCCGCAGAAAACCCACGCAGACACGGGGAGAACATGCAAACTCCACACAGGTGGGACCTGAATTTGAACCCTGGTCCTAAGAACTGCAAGGATAAAGAAAGTCCATCCACGTAAGTTAAGCGTGTGAACCACTATACCATCAGAGAAAGTCCATCCATCCAGCTCTCCATTTCTGAGCCACTTATCCTCACAAGGGTCACGGGAGAGCTGGAGACTATCCCAGCTAGCTTCGGGCGAAAGGGGGACAACACCTTGAACTGGTGGAATATAGACACCATCACTGAGCAGGAATCGATCTCACGCTGCCTGCACCAAAGGCAGGTGTGTGTATCACTACACCATTAATGACTCTCAAGTCATTTGCAGTAAATCATCACTGACATTGTGATCTTTTATAACGCTTTTTCATCAGGTACCTGTTATTATTGGTCAACTTGACATTGTGTCCAGGCATTAAAACCTTGCCGTTCTTCAGCCAGATGAGATGTGGTTCGGGGACACCCTGTGCCACACAAGTGAACACGGCACTGCCCCCTGCTGCTTTGGAGACGGACTGTGGCCACTGCAGGAACTCTGGGGGGGCTGTCGAGTATCAGGGACAGATTATCATATCATTTTATTCATAGCGGTAAAGACAAAAAATAAATATGAGCATTCATATTAAATGACTTTCTTGACAGCAAAAATGGTGGCGGCCCACTGGAATACACTTCGAGTATGCAGTTGATTGCAGTCCTGTATTTCTTTTCACTGGCTTTGTGACAACTGCTTGAGTCTTTCATTAATGATGGACTCTAAAGTATCCATTCATCCATTTTTGAGCCACCTATTGTCATAAGGGTCATGGGAGTGGTGGAGCCAATCCCAGCTCTCATCGGGCAGGAGGCACGGTGCACCCTGAACTGGTGGCCAACAGATCGCAGGGCACATAGAGACAAACACTCACAATCACAACTCGAGGCAATTGAGTGTGTCCAATTAATGTTGCATGTTTTTGGGATGTGGGAGGAAACCGGAGTGCCCGGGGAAAACTTACACAGGCACGGAGAGAACATGCAAACTCCACCCAGGTGTGGCCAGGATCGGACCCTCGACCACAGAACTGTGAGGCCAACAGTTTCCAGCAGCTCCACTGTGCCGCCAATCTAAAGTATCTAAGGTGAAATTTGACTTTGTCTACCCCCACTTCTGAAATAAGTGTAGTTTTCGTATCATACAAACTAGTGCTTCTCAAAGTGTCGTATAAGTACTACAAGTGATACGTGAAAGAATCACAGTGCAGTTAAGTTGTACTTATAGTAAGTTTCATTTAATGCTAAAAACTGTTTTAAAACATTTATTTAGCTTCTTTTTTTTAACCTGCATATTTTAAACTTTGTCTACAATACAAATGATCATTTGGGACATTTTGTTTAAAAACGTAATTTTCCTCGGTAGGATCCAGCTCAGCAAGTGAAGATAGATTGTACAGAAAATCGATTATTTAAGTCCAATGCTAATGTTCAAACCGTATAATGTTAAGAGTGGCTTGCATTTCTATTCAATAAAACCTCTCTCTTGTTCTTGATGAACACTCACCCTATGTACTTTAACAATGACCATGGTACTTGGTGAGCCTAGTTTTTTTTTTAGATGGTACTCAAACCACTACTATTAAAACACATTTCAAATCGCTAACATTTTAGTTCCAATTAAGGATAATGTATATCTTGTTTTCTGATGCAACTCTGACTCTGACTCCTTTTGTATAATGTAAAAGAGTAATAGGAAAAGCTAAAAAAAAAATGGGAAAAATTACATCTCTCGCTCTGTCTTACACTCACCCACCCACACAAAAACACACACCCACCCACACCCTTAAAGCTTTTTAAGCCCATTTCCACTCCAGCCCCAGCTCTGAATCTCATTGATCTGTTGATGTCCCATCCACTGTGACCTCATCCCGCACCCTTTCCCAAACTTCTTCCTACAAACCGATGGAGCCGCGTCGACAAGATGCCCATTTCAATCAAGACATTCATCACAGCAGACAGAGATTTTTGACCTTTTTCTTTGAACCCTTTTGCTTGGCCTCATAATTTTTTTGTCCATCTCTCCGACCCTTACAGGTACATCTAAAGTAGTGATGAGGTAATTGTGTTACACCGTCATCAGCATGTCATGCAGAAACATTTATGTATTTGTATATATACTGAATAAAAATGCTTAAAATTATTCAAAAATGTCTGAAGGTCTGATGCTTTGTGTGTGTGCGTGTGTGTGTGTGTGAGTAAGTGTGTGCATTTGCGGTCATCATGCATCAAGAGGGTCGACCTGTCCACCTCTTGGTCTGTTCAGCTGTCCCAACGTCATGTTGGAAATTGTCCGGCGTCCTCAGCTGACTGTGCATCAGTCGATCCATACTGTGTATTGATCAGTCATTATGTTGACCTTGAGTTTTACCGCGGCTCATAAATCTTGTCCCTCTTTTTTTTACTCTGAAAAAAAAGCACTTTAAATTGTCATGGAAAGCATCTTATATTCTGTATGTTTCCTCCTTATCCTCCTTGTGATGGTGTAAATATTAACAGAAATCCAATATTTGAAAGAAAATGAAGGAAAACTTTCCTCATTTATACTATATTGTAGTAGTGCTGTAATGGAAAGACATATTGTGTGCTACAAACATGCTCAAATGCTGACAAAGTAAATCTGTCCATTTGACTGTTGTTGAATCTAGATTAAAAAAAAAAAATATATATATATATATATATATATAATTTTTCAACATGAGCCCAATTTAAATGAATTACCCAGGACATATAGTTACTCAAATTTTCACATCATTTTAAATTATGTCATTTTTCTAAGACCCTGAAATTATTCAATATTGTTTTGTGGGTTTAAATCCAAGTTCGTTCTGTGGGAAAGTTGCTGATGTTGACATCATTTATGAGAACTGAGAGCCTTTGTGGCATCTGCATAATAAAAGATCTGCATATCTTTTTTGAGAGGACTTTTTGGACAAAACCAGAGTGTGTGTGGGGGGGTGGGGGTTACGAAGGCTGAGACAGAGGGAGGTGGAGGGATTTTTTTTTAAACACCATTCTATAAATTGGCTGGCAATCTTTTGTGTCTACAGCCCCTCCCAGCTACCCAGCCTTGTGGGTTGGTTTCCATCTTCCAACCCTCCATAATTAATTACACAACCACACCTCCTTCCTTCCTTTCATTTCAATGTCCGTCCCAGAACCTCCTCCCACTGCTCAACCGTTTTCACAGTTTTATGCCCCCGGTCCTCCTGTTGAGGTCAGGGGTGAGAGGTCACAGATCACTAGTCACACCCCTTCCCCTTTTTCTCCCGATCCATTTACTGTGTATTGACAGTCTCGTCATCCTTGGCTTTGTCTGTCGCTTTCTTCTCCTCTTTGTCCAGTTTCTCCGACCATGGCCATGGACACAGAATTCACACAGATGGGCCAATGTCAAGACTGTGTGAAAGTTGAAACCTGTTCACTAGAATCACACTGAACTTCATTTCTTATTAAAATTGTAGTTGAACTGTATATGCTTGTCATGCTACTGACTTGCCAGCGCAAAGCACCTTTGGGTTAGATTTGAGGTTGGGTAGTTTGCTTTGGGTTTGGCTAAAAATCAGCTCAAGATCTTATTAATACAATTAAATCTTCAGTTCAAAACTCAATTTATGGACTCAGGAAGCTACTTAGTGGTGGACTTGTTAATGGATGTCCAGTGCTCTTTAATACCTACAAACCAATGGAGAAACAAGATCAATAAATTAATGAATAAATTAGAGATGAACTCCATTCTCGCTATTCTACACTGGAGGCCCTGCCAATCACTCTGGGATAGCGCTGTTGGGTTTGGGGGTATTGATTGAGCTGAGAGTTGGACAAAGCTGAATTAGAGATCCATCTTCTAAAAATGACCAGAAAGATAAATATGTGTAGTGTGGTCTGATTTCAAAATGTCTTCTTTGGAATACAAGATTAATTTCAAAAAGTATTCCTTTACAAAGACAATCATGTTCTATTTTGACTGATGGTATTAAAAAAAGCATATTTCATAATCATTGGTTATTAGTAAGTAGCTTGTAACTCTTTTTCATTAAAATTTTGCACACAAAGCTTTGAGTCAGACATAAAGGCATACACCATTACAATTGACCCGTGTAGCTAATTCTGACAATCAAAATAGAAAATATTATCTTTGTTAGAGCAGAATGTTTGATATAACTAATATTTTCAACCTCATTACTTTGAACAATTACGGTGTCCAATAAGTGTCTTGTATATTTGCATAGTGTTTTGTATTCTTCAACTACTGCAAAACGTTTTCATATACTTCCTGTTTTCTCTCACCGGCCAATGTTAACTCTGAAGAGAAGATAGATATACTATAATAGAATAGTAATGAGATCTGAGCATGTGTTTGTGTGCTGTCCCCCTATTGAGCTACTAATGACCTGGCCGCAGGACATTCAATTAAAAAACTGCTAATGACACTGAGAAATATGAGTGGGCTGAGGCTATGGACAGCTGCGTGGTGATGGATGAGTATGCATCATCAGTAGCACGCCCACCCCCCTTGCACCCTACAATCTTCCACCCCCTCCCAGGATTCAAATACAAAAACAGACTTAGTATCGTGAAACAAATTAGGAGGAATGTGCATATTCCTCAGGTCCAATTTCCACATTGTAACATTTTGGACGTTGTATGAGGTTTGACAGTTTTCAAATTTGATGTTTGAATTAATGCAATTATGTGTTTGTGTGTGTGTTAAGGGGTGGAGGTGTTTGCTGGCTCATGCTAGAAATATCTGCCCCCACTGAGGAGTCAGGGGCAGAGGTGAGAAGAGAGGGTGGAGCTTTGCTATTGACCCTTTCCTTCCCTTTCACTCACTGCCTGTAAATTAACATGGCTAAGTACACACACACAGAGACACGCACACACACATGCACACGCACGCACACACACACATGAAGACTGCAGATGCGTGAGTCAATTAACACAGCCTGCAATATATTCTGTATGTTTGCAGGTGAGGATATAAAAAAATTCATTTACTAACCTTTAGTGTATTATTACCACCCTGGCATGGCTAATGCGTGATTTTTTCCTTTTCTTTTCTTTTTTTTTTTTACATTAGTACGAATTTACAGGTGAAAATTTTCATGGAACTTTTATTTGTAAATCGATTCAACCGTCACAAAGCCAAATTCATAAGATGGAGTCATACATATAAAACTGTATTTTTGCATCACTAGTTTCCCCTTACCTGACCGGATAAAAAATGCATTTGCATGGGTTATTTCTTCCTCTCAGTCTGACATTAGTTACATTACAATGATCAGAAAATACTGGGTGAAATGTTTATAGTATTAAGTATTGCCATTTATCCTATTCCCCCAATTACCATAATGAACACACACACACACTATAAGATTTGCTTGCTTGTATCTCAGATTTTTAAATGAGATAATAATCTTTTTTTTTGTTTTGTCTAATACACGTATCCTGCATGTGGCCATATGGAATTAGTGTGGATGAACTTGCCCTCAACCCAAGAAAACACAGTTGGGAATAATTAGACTGGAGACTGAAAGCTCGTCAGTTTTTGGCAACCGTGATAGTTCTTGTGTTGCTTTCCATCCATCCATCCATCCATCCATCCATCCATCCATCCATCCATCCATCCATCCATCCATCCATCATCCATCCATCCATCCATCCATCCATCCATCCATCCATCCATCCATCCATCCATCCATCCATCCATCCATCCATCCATCCATCCATCCATCCATCCATTTTCTTTGCCGCATATTTTCACGAGGGTCACGGGAGTGCCGGAGCCTACCCCAGCTGTCAACAGGCATCAGGCAGGGTACACGCTGAACTGTTTGCCAGCCAATCACGGGAACATGGAGACAAACAGCCGCACTCACGATCACGCCTAGGGGCAATTTAGAGTGTCCAATTAATGTTGCATGTTTTTGGGATGTGGGAGGAAACCAGAAACCCACGCAGGCATGTGAAGAACATACAAACTCCACACAGGCAGGTTTGGGATTGAACCTGGGACCTCAGAACTGTGAAGCCAATGCTTTTCAGCTGAACTTCCGTGCCGCCCCGTGTTGCTTTGATTTAAATTAATTATGCTGAAAAATTTCCCCACACTCAAGTAAATAACATTATACAGTACACTGTATATTGGAGAATATATAAAAACGTATATGAAAATATAAGGAATGTAGGAAAAGTAATCATCTTTTGGTGTTATGGCAAAGGGTTTCTCTAAAGGCTTGAGAAATTTTGGCTCGCGTCGATGATATATGCACAGCTTGGACAGCACCTAGAGATGCATGATTTCAGATGTGTTGATTGTTATGATGCTGTCATGATCCTGCCGCTCCAGCCCGGGCTGTGCGGGTGCCAGTGTGGTTGCGCTGATTGGGAGGCGCACACCTGCGCCTCATGCGGGCTGATTATCCGGCATATTTATATGACCCCGATAACGACTGGTCCGCGCCAGTTCGTTGAGCTTCATGTCCCGTTCGAGTGCTCCGGTATCCCTGATCAACAACCCATGTGTACCGACCTTCGCCTCTTCTCCGACCAACCCCGTAAGCCTGACTCCTTTGACACTTCTGTCTGCTTGGATTGTTTTCCTGTGTACCGACTCCTGCCTGCCCACTCACCTGCTCTCTTCGCCCGATGTCCCAACTAACGCTGCTGCACCTGACTGCCTGCTCGGTCCCCGACCTCAGAATAATAAACGTTTCTCCCTGAACTACCTTGCATCGTCCGAGTCCTGCATTTGGGTCCCACTCCCGTTCCGATGGGACGTGACAGATGCCATACATATATGATATTATTCAAAGGAAACATATTGTTCCAATAATACAAATACCTCAAATGAAACTAATATCTCTCATTTGGATGATATTGCATTTCCAAAAAAATCCAAGAAAAACAAAAAAATCATCTCATGTAGGGTCCATTTTATAGTAAGAGTTGCACTGACCTTGTACCACGAGTCTGCCTAGAGCAGTACGCCTCATCCTGGTCCCTGGCCGGTTGGCAGCGCATACATAGACACCAGAGTGCTGCAGAGAAACATCTGAGATCATAAGGTTCCCAGTCCCAAGGACCTGGATACCTTCCACCCCGATTGAGCGGCCGTCTGATGGAGAGAAAAGAAACATTTGTGTGAAGTCCCAGGCGTGCCATGGCCTCTTGCTTTATTTGACTGTGCTAGTTTTACCCAGTCTGCTCCAGGAAACAATCGGCTTTGGGTTTCCTGTAGCAATGCACTCCAAGATGGCGGTCTGATGGACAGTGATGGTTAGATTCTGAGGTCCTGACAGGATGACTGGCTCCTTGTAAGTTCTTACAGCTCCACCTAAAAAATGAGTGATATTAAAGAGTCATGCAAGTTCATATACTGTATTTATCCATTGCTGCAAAAGCAAATATTTTCAAACTGTAACAGCTGTTATCACATAATGTACAGTAGTAATTTGTTCTCCCAATCTACCGATGATGTTGCCGATGTTCAATAATCGTACTGTACATGTGCAACCACCCACCAGTAACGTTGAGAATGGCCTCATGGCTATAGCGAGTATTTGCGATGTTGGTGGCAAAACAGCGGAACACCCCGACATCTTCCTGTCTCACGCCTGTCACCTGGAGAATCCCCATTGGGAGAAGGGTGTACCTGGATGAGGCAAGGAAGGTAGGTCACGATGCACTTGGGATGTAAAGTAAATGCCTTATATAATTTTTTCTTTTTTTTAAGTTTGTGCGTTCATTTAGGTGTTATTCAATTACATGACAACAGCAAAGTTGCAGTGTTCGCCATTCTGGTATCGTTTACAATATACCACATGCTTTCCAATAAAATACTTTAAAGTGAATTGCCAGTAATTCATTAAAGTTTCCACTGCATCTTGGGATTTTGGTTACTGTATTTTCCATGTGACAGCGTTGTGAAGACCTGTGGTCCTATCATGCATTCCACCATACAACTTGTACTGTTGCTGTAATAAAGATCCTTAATGTTTGTGAATGTTAAGGATTATCGGAGCAGTGACCTTGTTATCCGTAGTTTGTTGAGTGTTTGTCTTATCTAACTCACATGTTACATTTATGTTGTACAGTTTTTTTCATGAGGGGCTCGGTGCGGAAGCTGAAAAGCGTTGGCCTCACAGGTCTGAGGACCCAGGTTCAATCCTGACCCTGCCTGTGTGCAGTTTGCATGTTCTCCCCGTGCCTGGCAATAGTGTTGCATATACGTTAGTGTAAATTCCCTATTAAATATATTTTTAACAACCTGATTGTAAAATAGTGGTCTCTTTCAGGCTTAACACCTGAGCTTTATTTATTTATTAACTATGAAATGTCAAACACATTATGCCACTTATAAATAATAAAAAGTGACTGTCGGAATAGGCATAAATTAAATTAAATTAAATTAAATTAAATTAAATTAAATACTCCAATATCTTGACCTTGCCAAACTGTGCACCGTATTACTGATCAGTCGTTTTTAAGAAGCATTGATTGACAAAGTTGAATAATTGCATTTATTTTTTTTAATTAATTTGTAATTCTATTTTTATAGAAATTTGTACCATTTTTTTCTAATTTACAATTATGAGACATAGCTTGAGTGTAACAAGGAATGGGAGAACAGAAAACATTAATATTCTTATTCACATCTTTGAATATTTAAAAAAAATAAATCATAACATCAGTCTTTAAATAAAGAACAACAATATTTATGCTTAACAATAATGCTTTAACTGAACATATGGTCACTAATATGGTTGCATTTTAATGTTCCGTAGAAGTGAATAACAGATTTGTTTGTAATAATAGACCAACTGTACAGTGTGACTAATTTTATGACAGCATTTTTTTTACCATATCAATGCACAAACTGCTTAAAAAATCCGAGCAGTCAAGTGAAATTCTATAATTAATGTGACTAAATATGGACAAATACACCAATTGATACACATCCTATACTGATTACTGTACCTGTGGTCAGTGGTGCTAAGGGGCACCCTGTCTTTCTCCCAGGTGATGTTGGCCTCAGGTATTCCATTGATCTGACACTGGAAGCGTGCCACTCCACCTTCATTTACTGCCATGGACATCGGGTGGGTGTGGAATTTAGGAAGTGCTAAGAGAGGAGATCACAGACAATACTGTAAATGGGGGAAAACTTTCATTTTGCAACCATTGAATCTAGGTATGGAACTGCTATGATATCTTGGTAACAATTTGTGTCAACCTTGAAAAAAAATGGCGGGAATGTCATCTGTTTTCGTTCAGTAGTAGCTGCAGTCTATAGTTCCCAAAATTGTGTTTCCACTTTCTCAACTCCCATAAAAGATTTCCTATGACTTGATGGCTATAATCGATACGAGCTTAAACAAGGGCTGCAGCAAATTAGAAATCACCATGGAAACTCATTGCATTGAGATAAGACGAGATAACTATAACTCTCCTAGATTGCCCATAAGCCCCCGTTTTTATTGGTGTCACCCAAGTGGTGGTGAAATGGGGGCAGGGAAGACAAGGTTGAATCGTGTTTGTATTCAGTAAAGGAACTATACTGTAAAATTTTTATGAGTTCTACCCGGAATGAAAATGTGTTTTCCTTCTCTAAAGAGTCAGAGGGGCGTTTGGGCTAGCAAATATGTTGTCGAGGTCTTCAATATTTAGAACAACCACTTATGAATGTTTTGATGACATGTGTTGACTTTTCTGTGGGCCGGTCATTTTTAGAGTTTTGGAGCCAATTGTTCAAGCATTGGTATTAATGTGAAAAGGCTACAGGACATATCATTAATTACAAATTTACCTCCTTTACCTTTAAATGAAATGCCCGGGCACCCAACATCATACATACACAAATCACATGATGCACATTTAAACAGTATTCATCCATTCATCCATTTTCTTAGCCATTTATCCTCACAAGGGTCACAGGAGTGCTGGACCCTATCCCAGCTGTCAACGGGCAGGAGGTAGGGTACACCCTGAACTGGTTGCCAGCCAATCACAGGGCACGTAGAGACAAACAGCCACACTCACAATCACAGCTAGGGGCTATTTGGAGTGTCCAATTAATGTTGCATGTTTTATAATGTGGGAGGAAACCGAAGTGCCCGGAGATAACTCATGCACGCATGGGGAGAACATGCAAACTCCACACAGGCAGGTCCGGGATTGAACCTGGGACCTCAGAACTGTGAGGCCAAAGCTTTACCAGCTGATCCACTGTGCCGCCGGGGCAATTTAGTGTCCAATTAAGGTTGCATGTTTTTGGGATGTGGGAGGAAACCGGAGTCCCCGGAGAAAATCCACACAGGCACGGGGAAAACATGCAAACTCCACACAGGGAGGGCTGGGATTGAACCCGGGTCCCCAGAACTGTGAGGCCAATGCTCTCCAGCTAAATACAGTATTAAGTAGTATAATACTGTCATTGGGCTGGAGGTAGGGTACAGCCTGAAATGGTTGCCAGCCAATCGCAGGGCATGTACACATGTAGACAGACAACAGTTGCACTCACAAACATACCTACAGGCAATTTAGAGTCTCCATTAAATACGTGTTTTTTGGCAATTTGTATGGTTCCTTCTCCAATATGTGGTCTAGTTTGATTAGAGATCTTATCACTTACATGCCAACAGGACTTTGGCCTTGCGGCTGACCAGCATGCCATAGCGATTTTGAGCGGCGCAGTCGTACTCTCCCATGTCAGCATCAGTGCCTTCTTTGCGTTTCTGAAAACTGCGGATCAACAGTGTGCCATTTTCCATCACCTGAACCCGAGGATTGGCGGTCAAAGGCAGCCCATTTTTACGCCATGTAATC
Source organism: Syngnathoides biaculeatus (assembly GCF_019802595.1). NCBI lineage: Eukaryota > Metazoa > Chordata > Actinopteri > Syngnathiformes > Syngnathidae > Syngnathoides > Syngnathoides biaculeatus. The sequence goes on along the minus strand of NC_084640.1, from coordinate 3,254,647 downwards.
CGGATGGGCTCCTCGCCCTGCACGCTGCAGTCCAACATGAGCGGGCGATCCCTCACTGCAATAACATCTCGGGGCTCCTGTAGAAATGATAGCTCTGAGGCCAAGCAGACGCCTGGGAAAGAGAAGGGGAGCCAGAGACCCATTACTAAAAAAACCCAGCAAAATTCCACTTTCTGAATGTAATCGGATTTATGCAACGCTACTAATGTTTCGTTGATTCAGATGAAGGCTCACTCACCATTCATCAGTGTTGTTGTTTAAGTGCTTTATGCACAAATGCTTTATTACCAGTTAGCCAGATAAACAGTCCATTATTTGAAAATATTGATGCCACATATCTGCAATATCTCAGTCTCAGTTAATATCTGGAATGTGGATTATGATGTTGCTGAGCCCATAAAACAGATTAACGGACTTCCTGTGCATACTGCAATAATGAGCATCACTCAGGGTTGATGACATAATGATTTGAAGGCAAACCTGCTAAAATCGTTTCTTTTTGGCCTTTGTCTTTGGAAAAAAGTTAAATAGTGACAGTATACAGAGTTCCAAAATCCATATGGGGTTTATGGAGGAAACCAATTAAAAGTGCAGGACTTTAATGGTTATACTGAGGACAACATAAAAGAGATACCCCAAAGAACTGTAGTGGTCACTGATCAATGATTTGCTGCATCTATCACTTTTATGAAGGCGAATGACAATAGAAGAAGAATGCCAGTGACCTATCCATGCCGAAAGGGCAACGACAATACCATAAAACTAAAGAGGAGAACACTGGCATGACTTGCAGGGGTCAAGTTTAAGAGAATCTCTATACAACAAGGGGCCTACTGCCACAATGGCGTTGTGACTATGGTTATTTGCACCCAGCCCCCAGTAACCTCTGTAAAACTCCGTCAACCACCGTGCACCCAAAGGGCACCATCTGCCCCTTCTTATGCATACCCCCCACCCCTCCCAACCCTCTCCATTCTTTCAGATCCATCTCAGAGGTGACTTTCCCATGCCACCAGATCTCCTCTGTCGCACCCATGTGCCCTCTCCTCCGTGACCTTGGCAACACCAACTAGTCTTCTCCATTTTCTCCCAGCCTTAACGTGTTAATGACCTCATATGCAAAACACCGTGAAGGCCTTAGAACGACCGCCGTCTCCTTCCCAGCTGCCAAACTGGAACAATTGCTGTCTGCACTTGAACCTGCACAATTCCCGATCAATGTCATGACGAAGCCTTGAATCTGTCCTGCCAAATGGACCGCCCCGCCCAAAAAAAAAAAAAAAAACTTTCACTGTCACCTATACGGAATTTGTTCTCACAACCAAGACAAAAGCAGCTCACAGCTGAACTTGACTCAGACGTCTGGTAGTTCATGGGGAAAACATTCTCGTAGGTGCAAATGTTTTTTCATTTCTTTTCAACACAACACTGAAAAGGTATAAGCTATTGCAGTTACTTTTTATGGTCTGGTAACAACAAACAAGGGTTCAAGGGAAAAAAAGGCAATTATTTAATGATACTAACATATGAAAGTCTGATGAATGCACACTACACATCTTCCAACGACCATGTTTTTCACGATTAAAAAAAAAAGAGACAGCCATCGATTCAAACCAACAAAAGAATGTGAATTTGGTTAATACCAAAAGTTTTGGGAAGGCCTGCCAGAGCCCAGACCTACATGGAACTGAAAATGTATGTGAGGACATGAAAAATGGGCATACGCAGGAGACTTTGAGCATTTATGCAAGCAAAGGGGTGCATTTCTTGGTTGGAAATGCATTTTTAAACAATTTTAGAAACTAGTTGGGTGCTTACAGAAACATGGAGCTTCCCCAAAGGTTCAACATTCACCTTGCCTTCCTCCTTGAGATTTGCACCATCGCTTTGACTAATGTGTCACATCACGACATAAGCGTCTGCCCCCTCTTTCTAATGAGAAATCTCCCACAGAGCAGATGTAGCAGGATTGCAGGTCTACCAGTCAGCTGTCCTCGAATGATCTGATGTAGCCCCAAATGCCCCACCCAGCTGATCTTCCCATCCCTCTGTGATGGTAATTAAATTCAGGGCTCCCAAGGGGTGACATGCATTGCATTTTGGGGGTTATCGAACACATGGTGCTGCAATCTGGGAGGTTTATAGGGCCTACTGTGATTTTCGGTGCAGTTTATGAGTGATATGTACATCAACAAGAACTTTAGGATTTGCAAGGATTCTTTGAAAAGAAATTTTAACCAACACTACTCACCCAGAGGAGAAATTTCCTGTTTGTACATTTAATCTGTACCCATATATATCAATAGTTCAAACAAAAAATAATAGTGGTAATGAAATAACTACTACAGTGATCATAAACGTAAAGCACATTCACAATTATGGTGATGATGATGGTGCAGCTCCACGACATTGGTTGTAATTTAATAATGTTCTCACTGTTGTTGTTATAGTTTGCAATAGTGCACAACTGGACTGCTTCATACAAATGTTATGTCGATTATTTTGCTCCTCTTGCGTATGGCTAAATTAATTATTAGCACTCTCATCAGCTCCGGTGTAGTACAGTGCGATTGCATCACCCAAAATTTCATCATCATCATTCATAATAAGGAACATCCATCCATCTTCTACCGCTAATAAGAAACCTGGTCAAGACAATTACATAATGTATTGTCCATTCACAGTTCTGATAAATTCAGATCAGCATATTTAAAGTACAGTTTAATGAGTCATGTTCGCCACTCAACAAAATACTTTGGCCACAGATATTTGTCGTTCATGGAGGATTTGCTTCGACTGTCACATTAAGATTATATTGTTTATCAAGAAGGACCAAGTTAGTTGACTGCTGGGATTTGCTTCTCCAATTTGAGATTTGTACCTTTGCAGAATAGCATTGATAGTTAAGTTGTTTTCTTTTTGGATTGAAGCGCCAAATCAAGCAAAGTGCGCATTGTGCACGTGCACGGCATTGAGACTGGTCCATGTTTAATATTAAAGAAGGACAAATAATGCCATTTTATGACAGGAGGGGTTTGTCCAACAACCCCCACACTGCACCCTGTGTCTGTAACCCCAAGCCACTCAAGGGGTCATGAGATAGTCAGAACTCAGAAGGATAGATGTATAGAATGGGGGAGGCACTGTATGTGTCCAGCCAGAAGTACCCCCTGAGCCCTCTTCTGCTATTGTTTGGCTGACTTCTGCCCATCGACTTCACACATATGTCCACACCTCTCAATAGGAAAAAAAAAGACCTGATGATATTCCCAGCATGCTCACAAGTGGACAATGTTTTTCTCTTTTCAGACACTTGATGGTCAACTTTTGGATAGACTGTATTGGTTTAAACTCACCTTTCCAAATTGTGAATACAAAACTCAAAGCCTGGGATCAAACTTTCAGATGTGACTTTTTCTTGGATTTATTGTCACAATTCTGCAAGGCAGCATTGGGATTTTTACTGAATCAGATCCTCTAAAGTTCTTTCATACTGTCCATGACATCTTCCTTTATAATTCTGTTGTAGTGTGGGGAACACTTGGAAAAGGAAGTGGATAGATGAATGGCCATGAAATCCATCACACCATTCATAACCTTTTGGGTGGAGACCAAGTTCATTATCCAAAAAAAAAGTCATTTATTGACACTTTAAAATTTACTGTTAGCGTCTTGAAACCTGACACCCAGATGAGATTGATAAAAAAAAGCACCTACTTTCTATGTTAGTTGAGGATCAGCTTTCAGCCCAACTTCCTATAGGCCTTGCTTACTGGTCCACCCCAACTACATTTCAATAAATGCCTACCTCAAAAACAAGCAGCCAATCACCAAAAAACCCCGAGGGAGTAATCTCTTGTGATGGAGAGTAGGGCTCCTTGTGGGACTACCAGTTTTAATTAATTAAGTGTTAACAAACAACAAAACAAACAAAGTTAACAAAGAAGAGTATGAGTTGAGGCCTTATACAGTTACGATGTGAAGCCAAAGAAGAAATTCACATTAAAAATCTGATGGCTTAACTTGGTTCAATTCATGAGCACAATCATTTGCAGATAGAGACGTTTGGATTTAGAGCTTTATGTCGTGACATTGTGTCCCTGCTGTGGATTAAATCATGGGGTGTTTCTGTTCGTCTGAACGAGTAGACCCCGTGTGAGGATCGGAGAGGAGAAAGTGGAGTGGCGACACGGCCAAAAAAGCTTTAGGCAGATTATCTTCACAGTCATATGTTTAATAAGATCTCAATCTGAGCTAGTCTTATGGAGATGAGGCTGTGATGGTCAGGTCAGCTAAAACAGAAGAAAAAGGGCAGCCTATTGTGACCACGGTGACCCACCCCCCCACCACCACCCCGCTAACACAGGCTGCACCACTGGCCAGGACAACACACAGTCCTACTCCCTACTACACATGTCAAAGGTTATTGACTTGAACCCCTTTATTGTGGTCTGAGCTAAAAGACAGAGCCTCCCACGTCGTCTGCACAGGCCCCCTCCACAGGCCCCCTCCACATCAGTGATGCAAATCTATTGTGTTTTTGAGGAGGTTTGGGTGACTGTGCTTGGAAACAACAAAATCAAGACAACCTCAGCATCCTTTAGAATGGGAATCATACCTTGGACTCTTATGTTATTAAATTTTGTGTTTGGAAATACCATTCCTTGTACTTTAGTATTTCTTTAACTTTACAACAGAACAAAAATATGCCCCACAGCCAAAAAAAAAAATACAAAGCCGCTTGCTTGCCATTTTTAAAAATCTCATTCTTTGTCTTAAATTGTAATGTAATAACGAGTTTAAAAAAAGGAGAAAGGCCAATATTGCGTCATTATTTTAGATAGATGATTAATCAGTCAGGTCCAAATCTAAACTATACTAGTAAGGAAGTTTCTTTCAGCTTGTCCTGTTAGAGGTCGCCACAGCGTGACATCTCAGGTGAACCCTCATATTTGTTTGGCACAGTTTTTACGCCGGAGTCCCTTCCTGACGCAACCCCTTTCGGGGTGAAAATCTAAACTCTAACCAAATCTAAACTATACTCTATTACATTAGTAAGGTTATTGTCTATCCAGTAGGTTCCCTAACCATGAGCTTTTATTTTACTTTGAGTCTTATTGCCCTTGATCCCTTCATACATTTTTAAGCCTCTTCTTCTTTGAGGGCAGAACAGTTACTGATCAAATTTACCTCAAAATGCTAATAAAGTGGATGTTTCCACAACTTGCTGCCGATAGCGGTTACATTTCAGCAAAATGGTGCACTGCCAAACTGGCATCTCAATGTCAGGACATTTTTCAGTGAACACCTGCCAAACAAACTAATGGGCCTTGCTAGATAAGACTATGAGGTGTTTTTGGAAGTGGCCTGCAACGTCATGGGATCTCACTGCTGGAGACTTCCTTCACACTAAGCATCTGTAATACTACTGTTATACCACATGAAACTGTATGACTAGCCATCTGTAGCTGTCAAGTGTGAAATATTATTTCATTTATTTGACATCTTGCATCTGTTTAACAACAGGAGATGTATTTGTGGTCGTCCTGTAATTGTATTAGGTTTAGGTATGATGTAGCTGTACAGTACAGCAAACTCCAAACACAATCATAAACATGTTTTTTTTTTCTTTAGCCTTGTGATTGTCTAAAATGGACAAGATCTTTTTGAATAAAACAGCTCTTGTAAGTGGTCAAAAGGTTGCAGTTGGTTTGTATATACCGGGCTTTTACTTGAGAAAATCCATCAACTTTAATGTATGTTTAATGTATATTTACCTATGTAACATACATAGATAATTGTGACCACAGTTCCAGCTGAGCCCTCCAGATTCTACACAAACTTATTTTAGTTGCACTCAAAATGTTTTGTTGAATTCAATAAGTTAAGTTCAGTTGAACACCTCCAGTTCTTAATGATATGGAGACTTAACTCCTTTTTAATGCAACCTAGAAAAATCAGACATGACTTACTTTTTAAAATTATGCCCAACCAATATCACTGTGTTCATAATAATGATTAACAGGAATGAATTAACTATCTTTTGTCAAATGTAACTTTCCAATTTACTTTTTGATCACTGGTTCTAGGGCCCATTCAAGGCCTCCAAAGTCAATTTCAACTCATGTTTAAGTTCTAATCTATGTCTTCCAGTCTGAAGGGGTACCTGTACTGTTAGAGATCAGTAAAAGTATATTTATACTCAAGGAGATACTGATATCCGCAAGACATTCATAATGAAACGAATTGATATGTCAGTATTTTTCTACACTAATATCTGTATTGGCAAATGATAATAAAATGCACAAGTGTGACTTGCAAAGCAAACGAAAACAATTTGACATTAACATAGACCATTGATAAAAGCACACATAGAGATTCAAGTGAGTGCATCAAGGATAATCTCAGTTCCTATTCTAAATGTTCCACCAAAGAGATAGTTTAAGACTATAAAAACATTAATTCTACTTACTCAGACATAACAAAGCTGTTAGGCTGCTGAGCAATATTCTTGGTTTCATTGTGCTTTTCTTCACTCCAGTCACTATGATGTAAAAGCTTCTTGTTCTCAAAACTCAAATCAAAACAATGGAAAAAAAGTAATCCAAATGAAAATGTGTCCTCTTCTGCCTATACTATGTATTCTTTGGTTGGTAAGCTAAAAATCTATTTTTCCTTTCACTGTTGCATTTCTATTCCTTTATTTGAATTGTTTGTCTAGTGACAGGGCTGCTGAAGGCTGCTGGTCATGTCCAAAACCACTCTGCGAATAGTGGGAGGATGACACCTCAGCCTTGATCAGGGCTCATTAGCTATTCGGCGTCATTGTTGCCGCCGAACTGAGAATGACACAGCGCCTTTCACCGGCTGATGGCAGGTTGGTCTCCTCTAGACCAATCATAGCCCAGCGTTTATCAGAGGGGTGGTGGCCCCTGATTGATATTCATTTAAACAGAAAGCTACCGGCCACTCACTCTGCTCTGGCCTATGTCCTGATGGACCAGCTGTGGCCTGACCTGGGCGCTAGCTCCCGAGTCAGCTGTCAAAGAGCCTTTTGACCTCCAGCACATTTGATTCAGATGACATAAAGGCCTGATACAGAAAAAAATGCAAGCATCAGTAACACAACAATAAAAATAGTAAAATTACACATTTCTACACACCTTAAAAGTTATGTTGGCTAATAAAGAAGATGACGGTGTCTTTATTGTTGCCATAGTGACCCTCGGTCCTCTTAATTAGGTGCCCCGCTTGACACATCCAATATTGCAGCTAAAATTAACTTTTGTACTTGGCAAATACCATCACAGCCACATCCTCCAAAAATAATTTTAAATTTCAAAATCCATCTTGGTTTCACCTACAGCTTTTTGTTCTCTTTATAAAAATACGACAATGAAAGTAGTGGCATGATCATGAAAAACGTCATAAAGTTGATAACTACGAAGCCAATGTTAGTTTAATAATTAAAGAAATTAAAACAGAACACGTTTCTCTGATTTTACTGGAGTGAATAAGTATCTTAATTAATTATCATGCCGTTGTCTTGGTTAAACTCTATCACATTTAATAACAATTGTTGTAATTCGATCAGAATAATTCACAGGGATCACTCGTAAAATGAACTTGCTAAAAAATTGCATTGCAAGTAATATGTAAGCACACTTTTGACCAGTGTCGGGCAAATTATTTACCAATTTTAATAATTTAAATAAAGAAATGGGTAGGGCGGTACGGTGGAGCAGCTGGAAAGCGTTGGCCTCACAGTTGTGAGGACCCAGGTTCAATCCCAGCCATCCCTGTGTAGAATTTGCATGTTCTCCCCGTGCCTGCGTGGGTTTTCTCTGCGCACTCTGGTTTCCCCCACACCCAAAACATGCAACATTAATTGGACACTCTAAATTGCCATAAGGTGTGATTGTGAGTGCGGCTGTTTGTCTTTATGTGCCCTGCAATTGGCTGGCAACCAGTTCAGGGTGTACCCTGTACCCTCCTGCCCGTTGACAGCTGGGATAGGCTACAGGACCACCACAATCTTTGTGACGATAAGCGGCAAAGAAAATGGATGGATGGATGGATGGATGGATGGATTTATTGGGCCTCATACCATGAGTGTTAGTCATACTACAACCTTTCCATCCATTTTCTTTGCCGCTTATCCCCAGGGGGGTCGCGGAGAGTGCTGGGCCTATCCCAGCTGTCAACGGGCAGGAGACGGGGTACACCCTGAACTGGTTACCAGCCAATCGCAGGGCACATAGAGAGAAACAGGTTCACCCACAATCACATCTTGGGACAATTTAGAATATCCAATTAATTAATTTAGCATGTTTACGGGATGTGGGAGGAAGCTGGAGTGCCCGGAGAAAACCCACGCAATCACAGGGAGAACATGCAAACGCCACACGGACAGAGCCGGGATCGAACCCAGGTCCTCAGAACTGTGAGGCCAACGCTTTATCAGCTGAGTCACTGTGCTGCTGACTACAAGCTTTAATTCAAGTATTTTTAACAGTTAAAATTGGTTTTAACTGTTGTCAGTTGGTACAGTGCATCCATAGTGCACTTCCACATAGAGACTCTCCATAATAGTTGAACTTTAAAGTGCATTAAAATGTTCCACCATGCCGCAAATAAAGCACAAAACAGATATTTTCACAAACTGGATGGTTTGCAAACTATCATAAAATTGTCCACAAAGTGCCGTAATATTACATACTGTCATGGTCCTGCCGGTCCAGCCCTGGCTGTGTGGGTGGCCGCGCTGATTGGGAGGTGCACACCTGCACCTCATCCTGGCTGATTGGCCCCGGTGTATATAGGACCATGGGGACGACTGGTCCGGCGCCAGATCGTCGCAACTCATGCCCCGTTCCTGCACTCCCGTATCTCTGATCGACAACCCGTGTGTACCGACCACCGCCCGTTCTCTGACCGACCCCGTAAGCCTGACTCCCTTGATACTCCTCCCTGCTTTGATCGTTCTCCTGTGTACCGACTCCTTCCTGCCCGCTTACCTGCTCTCTACACCCGACGTCCGACTACCGCTGCTGCACCTGACTGCCTGCCCAATCCTTGACCTTGGAATAATAAACGTTTTTCCCGAATTACACCTGCGTCTCCCGACTCCTGCATTTGGGTCCAACTTCCGTTCCGATGGGTCGTGACACATACAGAGCAATCAGAATGGTAAGGTTATGAGGAGGAAGTCAATAGAACAGATAGTCTGCATCGTTGGTGGTTCTGATGTGGAGGCCTCTTGAGAGCCCAGCACATGTGTGTGGACTTCCTTGTTTTTACATGATCAACCCTTGAGCTCCTTTGATATCTTTCAGTTGTCCTTTCTGTATCAGCACTGACGAAAACTGTGACTGATGAACACAAAACTTTGACTGACAACTTATAATTATCATCCAAAGTTGAGTCCAATTATGAGGGCATGAAATTTTTTCCTTACTTTCCAGTGCATTTCCCCAAGAAGATGTTATTCTGCTTTAAAAAAACAAACAGAGTATGATATAAAATGGTACAATTCTGCCAAAAAGTTTTGTTCAAAGAAAATGGACAGCAAGGGCTCTATTTTTGTTGATGATAAAACTCTGGTCACGTGTAAAAACTGTCTTAGGTTATAGTGATTTTCAATTTTAATTTAATGCGATTTGGGTGAACTTCATCAGAGCAAATACAGGAAGACATGAGCTTCACAGTTATGTGGTGAATGGCAAGCCAGTCCAATCTGGAGGCTGGTCCCAAGCCCGAATGAAAGCAGAGGGTTGCATCAGGAAGGACATCTGGCGTAAAACTGTGCCAAACAAATATGAGGGTTCATCTAAAGAATACCACACTGAACCGGTCGTGGCCTGGGTTAACAACGCCCGGCCCCGTTTTCGTTCATACACAGATCAGGAAAGAGTTGCTCATAGTCAAAATTGTATTTGTTTATATTTTAAATAGGGTTTAGGTCAAATTACTTCTCACCGAAACTGTTCATCAGTGCCATAGTTCTTGTTCTTCTTACTAGAACGGAAAAGGGCTTTAGAAAAAAAGTTCTCACAAATGCTGAAGGATGAACATTTGAATGTAACTAATTCTCATCCAACTCCTGATTGCTATTTTGAAAAGAACATCCAAAGATTTTATTTTCATGCAGTCACATTCTGTGTTGTCTATTTTGACTACTTGATCAGCAAACATCCAGTCTACCATTAAACTTTATTCTGTCCAGTGGTGATTTACTTCATTAACTTTATTCTTAAGGGGGAATGAAGTTGATGAGGCACACGATAAAATTATGGGAAAGTGTAGTGGAGGCTAGACTCAGGACAGAAGTACAGTAAGTATATGTTAGCAACAGTTTGGTTTCATGACTCGGTCTCAACAAATGGCAATGACTTACGGGGTCCCTCAAGGGTCAGTTCTTGGACATCTCCTGTTCAGCCTGTATATGCTACCCTTGGGTCAAATTCTTCAAAGCTTTAGTTTTGACTACAATAGCTTTGTTGATGACACACAGTTATATTTAGGAGTGTCTCCAGATGACAACAGTTCAATTGAGGTATTGTCCCACTGTCTAAATCAGATAAATAACTGGATCAGCCAAAATTTTCTTCAACTAAATCACAACAAAACTGAGACAATTGTTTTCACCAATAAAGAAAAGAGAATTGCTGTTATTAAACACCTGGACTCTCTATCGTTAAAAACCAAAGACCAAGTCCAAAACCTTGGTGTTCTGATCGATTCCGACCAGACTTTCAACAATCATATCAAATCAATCACAAAAACTGCCTACTACCATCTAAAGAACATATCTAGAGTGAAGTCTTGTATGTGTAAAGCAGACCAGGAAAAGCTCATCCATGCTTTTATCTCAAGTAGACTTGACTACTGTAATGGTCTTCTGATTGGACTCCTAAAAAGAGTATTAAACAGCCGCAGCTCATTCAGAATGCTGCAGCTCGCGTTCTGACCAAAACAAAGCGGCCAGAGCATGTAGTGTAACTCCAATCCAAAAGTCCTTGCACTGACTTCCAGTCAGCTTTAGAATAGATTTTAAAGTTCTGCTACTTGTCTATAAATCACTAAATGGTTTAGGTTTTGAATACATGAAAGAAATGGTTACAAAATAAAAACCCAGTAGAGCTCTGAGATCGACTGACTTAATAGTGGAGCGCAGAGTCCAAAGCAAACATGGTGAAGCAGCATTTAGCTATTATGCCGCACAGAAATGGAATAAGTTGCCAACAGAGGTGAAGTCAGCCCCGAGTGTGAATGTTTTTAAATCCAGGTTGAAAACTTTTATTTTTTTCTCATGCTTTTTAGAATATATCCACTTGTTGATCATATTACTTAAACTGTATGCGGTTTTAATTCTTTTTTAAAATCTTTTGTCTGTCATTTTTATTGTTTTTATGCCGTTTTAAATGTTTTATGTCTTTGTTTTCAAATGCCTTTAATCATGTAAAGCACATTGAGTTACCTCGTGTATGAAATGCACAATACAAATAAATTTGCTTTGCTTTGCTTTAGAAAGAGTCCCGCAAATGTATTATCTGCCTTGAGGATGTGAATGGAAAAGTCTGGAGAAGATCAGAAGGAGCTACATTATGTCTTTGTGGATCTTGAGAAAGCCTATGACAGAGTACCAAGAGCGGACCTGTGGTACTGCATGCGTAGGTCTGCTGTGGTGGACAAATATGTTAGAATACTACAGGACATAGTACAGGGCTGCAGAACAGTGGTGAGGTGTGCTGTAGGTTTTGACAAAAGAATTTAAGGTGGAGGTGGGACTGCATCAGGGATAAGCTCTGAGGCCCTTCCTGGTTGCTATGGTAATGGATAGGCTGACAGATGAGGTTAGACTGGAATCCCCTTGGACAACAATGTTCGTGTAGTGGGTCTAACTCTGCGTTGGGTATTTTTTTGGATGATGAATGAAAAGACACACACATTGGCTGGTCTCAACCTAGTTTAATCCTCTCTCTGTATTATAAAAGAGACACATTCACGAATGTTCACAGATTTCGCTTCACAAATACCCTCAAAACTCTGCAACATCAAGAACACGGTCACCACGCGGGTTCTGCTAAACTCATTCACACCGCACAAACACATAGTCCTCATTAACGCACACATGGCAACCTCCCCACTCCTCCTCCAACTAACAAGTTTATGCTTGAAATTAATTAAAAACATTCAACACTGCACCTCTGTGACGACACCCGCTTTGCAAACGTTTTAAACTAACTAATATTCACATCCACACAGCCATCCATTTTCTTAGCTGCTTATCCTCACAAGGGTCGCAGGGAGTACTGGAACCTATCCCAACTGTCAAAGGGCAGGAGGTGGGGTAAACCTTAAACTGATTGCTTATATTCACATTCTACAACAAAACAATGAATATATGTGGAGTAGAAGAAAATGCATACCTTACACTCAGAAGTCTCACAAAAAAGAGGAAGTCATCCCTCCCGCCACACGATAATTCTGGCTTCAGAATAAAACACGCAGCCTAATTCCTGTGGTTCTCAGATCTTCCCCTAACAATTCAACGGCATTTCCCCCCCTACAATAAAAAATTTTAAACACACAATTCCTTATAATATTAATAACGTTGAAAAGAACAAAAAAGAATAAATGACAGAGAAAGTGCTGGCTTTCAAAATAAAAGTGCGCTTCCACGTCCCGTTCCTATTATAGCACACGACATCACACCATTACATTTGCAGATGATATTGTGATATGCAGTAAAACCAGGGAGCAGCTGAAATAAAACAGAATATGTGTGTGAATGAGAGAGGTGGAAGGGGAAGAATGAGGCCCCAAGGAGAAACGATAGTGAGGGTGGATGACGTCAAATACTTGGGGTCAACAATCCAGAGCAATGGTAAGTGTGGGAAGGAAGTAAAGTAACGTGTCCAAGCAGGTTGTAACAGATGGTGGAAGGTGTCAGGTGTGTTATGTGACAGAAGAGTCTACTAAGTTGAAGGACAAAGTTTATAAAACAGTGGTGAGGCCAGCCATGATGTACGCATTAGAGACGGTGCCACTGAAGGAACAACAAGAAGCAGAACTGGAGGTTGCAGAAATGAAGATGTTGAGGTTCTCGCTTGGAGTAAGCAGGGTGAATAGCAGGGTGAATAGGATCATTAGAGGGACAGCCAAAGTTGGATGTTTTAGAAACAAGGTTTGAGAGAGCAGACTTCAATGGTTTGGACATGTCCAGAGATTAGAGAGTGAGTATATTGGTTGGAGGGTGCTGAGTAGGGATCGCAAAAAAACGCTTACTTTCATAACTGGTTTTAACTGAACAGCTGTAGCAAAAATAACGATTAACCGGTTTTAAAACCGGTACCATTGTAGTGTTTAGATAATTCACCCGCGGGACCTCGAGTTGGGGTGCGGTGTTCCGCAGGGACTGTTTTTGTTGTTGCTCTTCCGGAGTGACGAGTTCACAGAGGTCCCCCCGTTATGCGAGTAGTGTTTTGATGTCTGCCAATAAAACAAGTTTTGTTCCTGTGTCCGACACTCCGCCTCCAACTCCTTTTCTCCTGCGCTACACCATCGATCGTTAATTTAGGGTTAATTTACTCCGCGGTAATGGGGTAGTTTGTATACAATATTGACAAACAAGCTTGTTGAATGTGGCTTTCAACAACACACTCGTGTAAGTTAAATTTTTTTTTTTTTGTAAAAATGTTTTAATGTTAACATTCTTCTTTTGGACTTTGAGAAAGGGCATGAAATTATACCGAGCGTTCCCTCGATGCCATGTTTGATGTTTCTTTGATTTAACTGAATGTTCTTTTGAGTCCAACTTTACTCTTACAGCGAAACTTGAAAAAAGTGGAAATGATGTTGAAAAAATACCGCAATGTGGAGTACCGTAACCGGAAGAAATGATTGGAAATTTTAACCGATTTCGAAAGTCGGATTATGGTTTCGGTTTAAATAAAACCCCGAAAAACGGCTATAACCGGTTATTTGTAACCAGTTGCGATCCCTAGTGCTGAGGATGGAGCTGCCAGGCAAAAGAGCGAGAGGAAGACCAAAGAAAAGGTTGATGGATATTGGGAGGGAAGACATGAGGGCAGTTGGTGTTAGAGAGGAAGATGTAGGAGATAGGTTTCCATGGATAAAGATGACACACTGTGGCGACTCCTAACGGGACAAGCCGAAAGGAAAAGAAGATGCATTATAAATAATCCCATGTACTGGCCTGTGTGCAGCAATGGAGCTGGGCACGGTACCACATAAAATGGTCATTGAAGGAGATATACGATAGGTCTGCAGACATATTTAAGTCACCAGTGGTTTTAACCATGTAGTTCATTCTATATTTGATGAGGGTACCCGCCAATGTTCTATGTTGGCACACAGCAATGACAATGCACAGATCGCTACGATTACTCAAGGTGCTCTTCCACGTGTAGAATGTAAAAATATTGCACCCCATTTAGAGGGGATGAGAAAAGGCATCTTGTCATCGTAGCGGTGTGGAAAAGGAGGCTATAAGTGCAAATATGTTCGTGGCTCAAACATGTAGACATAAGAAGGACGGGTTAGGTTAGGTCATAATCGTGTTTGATTGATAGTTAATAGTTAAGCAGGCCGTGGTTTCAGCACAATCAGCCGACCGGGCCACAATGTTTAAAAACGAGCGAATGGGACGTTTCTATCCCAACTATCTTCGTGAGGGAGGTGGAACCAGTTGCCAGCCATTCGCAAGCCTTACTTGATATACCTGTCAATTTTTCATCATTAGAATTTGGCAGTGTTATTAGAGGTACGTTTTCCATTGTTTTATTCATGACATAGAACAAAATGAGCTGGTGGTTTATGTTTAACATCAATGCAATTTGGTGTTTGGATGCAACAACTTTCGCCCTCAATGTTACACTGAAATGTTCTCTTTATTCAAGTACCTGCCCACTTTATTGTTGCTACACTTGCACTCATCTCAGGAAAAATGGCTGAGCGACCACCTGGTTGCATCTTGTGCAAAGCTTTGCCTTACCTGCCATCCATCACCTGAGGAATTGAGGAATTAACAGCTTCGATTTATTTTGGGAGAAACTTTGAAGCATTTCAGAAACACAATTCTATGTTTGGGCTGGGGATGACTTTGTAAACATAATCTTTCACACATGTTGGACCCTGTTATTGTTTGATTTAAATGAAAAATACTGCAAACCTTTGAAGTTTGAAGTCATTTCTACTGGCAAAATACTGTGCAAACAGATGAAACTGAAGTTTAATTGTTTGGGAGGAACACAAGTGGATGGGGAGTGAGTGGTGAACACAATTCCTGAGAGTTCTTAGATTGGGTGTTGTTTCAGGTTCTGACCTTCCTATACGGAGTGTGTATGTCCTGTGCTTGTGTGGGTTTTCTTCAGGTACTCCAGACTCCTTCCACATCCCAAAACAATATTTCAAAGGTAATTGAAGACTCAAACTGCACAGTGTATTTGTGCACTGACTGTGTGTTTATTGAATGACAATAAAGTAACTCTGTCTAAAGTCCCTGTGAGTGTGAATAGTTGTTTGTCATGCCCTGTGATCAACTGGTGACCATGGTTCAGGGTTTACTCTGCTTCTCACCCAAAGTGAGGTAGAACACAGCTTACCTGTGATCCTGGCAGTTACAGAAAATTGATGGATGAATAAACATATTTTCAAATTGAATTTCGTCTATATTGATGTTCTTTTTGAATTGCTTAGAATTTATCATTAAAATGACATGACAGGCTCACTTCTTTGGAAGGTGTGTGCCTTGTTAGATCTGTTGTAAATGTAGCACAGCATTTCAGAAAAATATCATCATACCACCAGTCAAAAATGTAGGTGGAAGTATGATGGTTTGGGGCTGTTTTTTTAAATCAGGGCCTGAATGATGTGCTGTGACTGATGGAACCATGATTTCTGCTCTTTACCAGAAAAACATGAAAGAGACACACTTTGTCTTCTGCAGCAAGAGAACAATCCAAAACACACCATGACCCAACTTCTGAATGTCTTAAAAAATGTTTTGGAGCTGCCGAGTCAAATTCTAGACTTGAATCCCATCAAAATGCTGTGTCGTGGACTTAAAAAAGCCATTTGTACTCTATAACCCTCCAGTGTTGCTGAATTCCACCAATTCTTCAAAGAGCAGTGGGCCAAAACTTCTCCACTGAGATGTGAAAGACTCATTGCCAGTCGCACAAAATGCTTGATTTCTGTTGTTGCTGCTGAAGGTGGGTGTTATTAGGTTCCAGGGGTCATTACTTTTTCACACAGGGCCAGGTAGCCTTGAATGTTTTTTTTCCTTAATACATAAAATTACCATTTAAAAACGGAATTTTATGTGCATTTGGTTTATTTTATCTACTTACTGTACATTTATTTGATGATCTTAAACATTAAAGTGCCACTGACACCTAAAACATGAAATTTAGTATGTTGCTAACCAAAAAAAAAAAAAAAAAATCAGACGGAATGGAGTCATTCATTTGTTCACAGCAATACAGAATGTTGCCGTATATTGCCTTTTTTCCCACCATGAAAAATCTCTTGAGGGTTTTGGGTTGAAGAAGAACCCGGAAGTGACGTATTTTACAGCGGCGGAGTCGAATGTATTTACCTCTTGTACCAGCGAGAAATTAGCTGTTTTTTCTCTGTGTTAGATAAAAAAACAGCTCGTTGTGTTGCTTGATTTTGCTTTTCACAAGTTTCCAAAAGACCCGATTCGTGGTGAAAAATGGATTGCAGAGGTACAAAGAACAAGAGCTTTGTGTGTTCCAAATGACAGGTGTGTATAGAGCTGTTAAAAAAAATAGTCAGGGGGACTAATTTGTCTCACAGTTTATAGCACATGTTACGTATGAATTTGGAATAAATCCCCTTGGTCAAACCAGCAAAATATAACAAAGCACTTGTATTGCGTTCAAGACAATTGAATCACACACAATACCATACAAGACAAAACAATAAAATAATAGAAGTACAAAGACAGTTTGGTAGTGTGTAACACGAGCCTAACTAGCCAAATGACGAATAGTCACCAAACTTGAATGAATGTTCCAAATATGTGAATGTTATTTCCAGTGAATGTTCTGGGAAGGCAGTGTGGTGTCCGTGTACTTGTGTACTTGTCCGAAAGTAGCAGTAATAATAAAAAGCTCTGTCCACAGCCATCCTCGTCCTTATCAGAACATTCTTGAAATCCGCATCTGACGATGTAATCCTTCTCTCAGAACGTAACAAAAGATCCGAGTCATAATAACTTAATAAAGTACATAAGTCAGCTGTGCTAAATGTGTCGATGCGCGCGGGCCACCATTAGCGGTGGTGCAGTCCACCATTTACCCCGACATGGAGGTAAGTCGGGCCGGGATGTGGGCAGTCATGTGCGATCGCACTGGGGGCGGGGAGGAGAAAGGAGCTCAAGGCATAAAAGGGTTCGGAAATGGAACTTCTACTTTTTGCGACTCGTATTATGATTAATTTTATATGTAGTTTTGATAACAATAGCTATTTTAAAATGGAGATTTTGGTGTCAGTGGCACTTTAAAGTGGGGAAATGAAATAAATAAGGATGTGAGAAGAGGGCGAATACTTTTTCGCTGCACTGTCATTGGCAAACATCTGTAAGTCTCTCTCTTCATGTCTATAGTTAAAAATTTGCTGTAGTTTTGCTGATTGCATGAGACTTTGATAAAAAAAAAAACATGAGGTGAACCAGAATACTTTGCCACACTATGGCAGACTTATCATTAGGAAAACACAGGAAACAAATTCATATATTTTTCATGGTACTTAAGAATCCATAACTATTTCGTGATTGGTTTGGTGCCCTTTTCATACAATACGGTTTCATCGTCTTCACAAGCACATGCTGATTGAATTTACGAAGACTGCAGCAAAATACATTTTTGGGTATGGCTGTGAGTATGAAGTGGATTTACCGTTTGTGGTGTGGAAAAAATGAGAAGGCAAGAGGAAAGCAAACATTTTCATCAAAACAACAAAAGGTGCCAAGTAATGCATTTAGATCAGAAATAACTGAAAGAGGCGCCACGGTGGTGAACCCCGAAAGCGTTGGCCTTGCAATTCTGAGGACCTGGGTTCAATCCCGGCCCTCCCTGTGAGGAGAGTGCATGTTCTCCCTGTGCCTGCGTTGGTTTTCTCTCGGCACTCCGGTTTCCTCCCACATGCCAAAAACATGCAACATTAATTGGACATTCTAAATTGCCTCAAGGTGTGATTGTGAGTGCTACTGTTGTCTGTCTCCATGTGCCTTGCGATTGGCTGGCAACCAGTTCAGGGGGTATCCTGCCACCTGGCTGTTGACAGCTGGGATAGGCCCCAGCACTCCCGTGACCCTTGTGAGGATAAGTGGCTCAGAAAATGGATGGATGGATGGATGAGATAAAAGAGTAGCACATGCACTACTTTTTGTCCATTGCAAATCTTTCAATTTAAACACCATTTATTAGCTTTAATGTAAGGATATACTTGTTCTAAGGGTATTTTTGAAAGTTCTTGTTTAGTTATTAATTCAGGAATTTTACATCCACAGTGCATCTGCATTCAGTGACTCTCCCATTTCCATGCCTTGCTTCCATCCGGTGGTTAAAATCTGAAATTACAGTTTGCCAAACAATCCTCATTCAGTAGATAAAGCACATAAAACAGGTCCATCCATCCATTCTAATAGAAGATGCCATGTGCGGGTTACTCCAATGTTGCAAATGTCAGCGCGTTCATTACAGTTTTTGTGTCAAATCAGCTTGTTAAATAATGCGAGTGTACTGAACTTTATAAAGCGATATATTCATATCTAAAACACATTTAGATCTTATATGTTTAGGATATTAATGAGCACCAAAACAAAATGCATTTTTCTAAGTTGCACAGGTGTTTATGTTAACAATATAAGTAACACTGTTTTTTGTATTTTTAAAATGCTAAATAAAAATGTAACAAAAGTAGAATTTGATAAGACAGCACAATTTTTAAAATGTTATATTGTAAAAAAGTACAAAATAGGTTTAAAAAAACTTGCTAAATGCTTTTTTAAAATTTCACATTTCTAAGCGCATACATTTTAATGTTTCAAAAACTCACACTTTTTAAAATTTTCTTTAAAGAAATGGTACAAATACAAGTTTTGCCACCCAGAAAACCAAGATGAAATGTATTTTTTTCTTGTTTGTAATCAACATAAATAGGATCTTTACCAGGTTTTAAATGTATCATGCTGCTTGAAAGTCAAGTTACAGAACTCATGGCACTCTATAATCTTGTTGAAATTATTTACATGTAAACTTTCATATGCATGGCCATTTTGGACATATTACCCAGTTGATGTAATTTCTTCCCTGTGGAACAAACTTGCAATTTTACATCCAGTAATTGATTGGAGTTAAAAGTACATTTAGACCAGAAAGAGTGGTTCGTATTCGTGTGCAGTGTAATATGCTTGTCAAACCAATCTGCGCCCACCGTCTGCTGTCATGTGACCGACCAGGAAGGGCAGGATTTTTTCTAGCTACAAGAGGAAAACATAACGCTTATGTCTTTCTACACAGCCGAATAAGCAAGTATTATCCTAATATATATCATTTCGAATGAAACATTGTTTCGAAATTCATGTGGTTGGATAACGCGTCAACAGTAATTTTAACTTAATCCTGCAAGGCATTTGTGATATTTTAGCTTCACGTAGCTAATTCAAGCTAACAGCTGAGCCGAGCTCACTTAGTTTTAGTTTACACAAATTAATTTGCTTTGATCCAGAACAGTGTGGATCCGTCAGACAAGCACGGTCGTGTTATCTGAGCCTCGGCAGATTTGTTCACATAATTAGTCTTACTGTGGTTGAAAGCAAAATATGTACGTGTTAGGTATTTGTTTGTCATTCTCAATGAGGCATTAGCTGGCTAACGACTAATCTTACTCAATGTTAGATGACCTGATTCTAAGTCCAATTAAATGATAAAATCCGAATTATTCCGGATCCATGCTGGGATCAGTTGTTACTGTTAGTCATCAGAGAACCCGTTTGGCCCAATAAGTAAAGCTTTGTGACAAGCAGCAAAAACATGAACTACTGTAATGCTAATATTTGCACATTTTACTCTGAAGAAATTAAACCATTTACTTGTACGACCGAAAATTTTAGTAAGGTATTACGGTCTTGTACGGTATTACACTTATCTCAATTTATGTGCAGCCCCCCAAAAAAGCCCAACGAACCTCGGAGAGACAACATGTCTTACAGTCAAGGAGACAGTTATCGCCCAGCCGCTCGGGACTTCACCAGCCTCATCCAAACATGCAGCTCCAATATTCAGAAGATCACACAAAACAGTAAGTGCTGCTGCCTGCTCACTACTAATCACAAAATAAGTTTAAGATATGCCCAGAATCACTCATGTTAATAATGAATAATCATTCATCCATCCATTTTCTGGAGCACAGGAGGCTATTTAGTGAGGCGTAGCAGATCTGTGGTTGGATTTACACTGCAGGTCCAAGTGCCTAATTTCAATTTAAAGGTTTTATCATTTTTTTTTACTGTCATTTTACATTTAAATTATACATTTCAAAGGACACACATAAGCCCATTCGCCTTTGTCTGTGTATAATCACCGAACACATGAAACAACCCGAATATCCTGATTCCCAGGTTCTGCCTAAATAAATCCAGAAGCATCAACACCAAGAAGCAACAACACAAAATTAAACAATGATACATCTATCCATCCATTTGCCAGTTATCCTCAATAATTGAAATAGTAAACATTACATAAATTTCAGTTGGCCAGGGCTGGGCTATCCATTTTCCTGGTCTCTGGCATGCTGGCGCCCATCTTAGATTACTTTGACCGAGAGGCGGGTTTCACCTTGAACTGATCGCCAAGCAACCACTGAGCACATATGAACAATCACCCATTTGCACTCAGAAGTCAGAGCTTTGGTCATTTTGGAGTACCTGGAGAAAACCCACACAAGCATGGGAAGAACATGTAAACTCCCTAACAGGCGAGATTGTATTTGAGTCCTGTTCTCATATCTGTGAGACAGACGTGCTAACCAGTTATCTCCCGTGCAAACTAGGGGAAAGACCTTGATTTAAATGATAGCCTCTGCATCATTCCTCTAGCTGGAGTTTGGATTTATTTATTTTTTTATTTAATGATGTACATACCACCTCTTGTACCATATATGGACTATATTACAATGTCTGCTTTAGCTGTACTTTGTATTTACAACCGTTTTAATGTATTTTGATGCCCCTTAGCTCGCCTGTAAGGGTTGCAGCTAATATTTAGAAAAGGCCAGATTCCCTTCTGAGGATATCTGATTTCACATGTTTGTTTGTCTTTAGACTGCCATGATGCATTTCGGAAATGTGCAACTTGAGAACAAATAATTGTAATTGTCACTTGAACCATGAGTAAATCCAGTCTTGATGTATACTGGAACTTCAGAGGTTGAGACAATCCATTCCAGGAAGCTGCTCCTTTGTTAAAATTTAAAATCCAGTTTTCGACTAGGATATAATACATAGATGTATGGAGGAAAAAAAAAAACAATTGTTGTTGACATGTCTCCGACTGATGAGTTAAAACTTGTGATGTGAGAGAAGTTTCTTGCGACAGTCAATGCGATCCTCTCTTTTTTTTTTGTAATAGAATGTTGACTGCCAAAGTCTGACATGGTTGGTCGTATACAGCAGTGGCAAACTAAAAAGATGGTGTTTGGGTGTTTCGTTCACAATTTTGCAACTGTGTAACTCAGCAGTGGATTGTAGCATTAATTGAATATTAAATTAAATATTTCATTTGATACCATTCTCTAAATACTTGGCCCATTCAAATATTCAATGTCCTATTGAAAATATAGACAAATATGCAAATATGATTGCATATAAACAAAAGAGCAATCAACTTTTTTTAATTGTCAGGATAGTGCTAATGGATCTCTGAACTCGATGCATTTTCTTTGCTGGCCTACTCCTTTCGAACATTCAATAAACACGAGTGATACTGAGACTGTCATACAGATAGAGACTTGCACAAGTGCTCACTGTAGTGAAAGAATATCATTGTTTCCTTATTTGATCACAATGAACTCATCAGCCACAGTATTAGGTTAGCAATCTAATGACGTGTAATAGAATAATCTATTTTAATAATCAAATCTATTGTGTGCCTTATTTGGCTAAAAAAACATTTAGCATGAACCATTGCCAATCTACACCCTTGCAACTACTTCAGTAATGACTATTTTATTTCAATAAAGGCCTCTCTTTCAGTCAGCAATTTTGATCTAGCTATTTTCCTGGTTTTAATAAGATGCTGTACCTCGTGTTGTAGCTGGTGAGTTCTTGTCTGCAGTTAAAATAAAGACAGAAGGCCTTTGTTTTCCCCCAATGAACAGAAAGTGGGACATGTGATGTGACCATCACATGCTGCTTCTTAAGCCACTTGCACACTGGCTTCCCGGTAAATCATCTCATCACAGGCGTAACAGTGGAGATTAATTTGGCTGTTACTTTCAGAGAGAACTCGCCAAAGCAGGACATTTCTGTGTCCAAAGTATAGACACAGAGCTTTTGCGGCTAGTCCTATTAAGATAATTGGATGCCTGGTGATGTCAGTGCAACTGTGTCAGTTGCTTTCAGAAACAAGGGCAGTAGAAAGTGAGTCTTGGGTCTTAAAACTTCACGCCTTGGTTGTATCTGGCTGTGTTCCATTGTATGTCAGAAATTGCCAAAACTCTCAAGTCGACTTGAATTTCATCCACATCCCCCATTAATAGGTTACACACACAATAGTGAGTCAGAAAAAACATCAGCTTGGATGGAAACTGAGTTAAGAGTGTTATTCGCTGTTTACACATTAGCTGCTGTTGAACTGCATTCCGGCTATATGAGAGTGTTAAGAGTAGAACACGGATTAATTTGCCTGTCTCTTTCAGACAGGGTTCATTAAAGCAGGACATTGCCATGTCCAAACTACACATAAGCTTTCAAAACAAAGGGACCCGGTCTAAGCTCTTTAACTTCACGCAAAGCAATGCGCAATATCCTATCGGGTGTTATCCTTTGTCCCCGTGGCAAAAATACGGATTTGGGGTGGGGTGCCATATCCCACTTGAGCCAATTCTCTGGAAAATATATCCTGGCTCGACTAGTACACCCCTGATGCGCCAATTTACCAGAAATGCTGTGTGAAAGCAATAATTAGGAGAAAGAACGTTGACCGTTTCATGCTATATATATTTGTCTGTTGACATTTGTAGCTTTACCATGTTTCCTTACAAATATTTTGCTGCCAGTCTTCTACCTGCATCATAATTACGCAAGGATTTCCGTCATAACTAATGAATTACAATCCTTTTAGTGAAAATTCCTCAAGTAAAGCACTCACTTAACTATTGCCATAAAAAATACTGCATTTCGTTGACTGAGCTTGGCAAGACAAGTGTAGTACTTTTCTCTCCTGATTCCTATTCACTGTTTCTTTCTTTTGTCAGCTGCTCAGATCAAAAATATGGTGAGCCAGTTGGGGACCAGACAGGACACCAGTGAACTTCAAGATCGGCTGTATGTATTAACTAATCAAATAATACAAATAGAAATGATGAGTTCCACAACCAGTGTTTTACCATTATAAAACCTGACAGCTGTACAGGCAATGTTTAAAAGTAAAATTTTAACCAAATGTAAAAATAAAATACCAATTAAGTAGTAAAGTGAGTGGAGGAAATGTAACGTGGTCGACACTTTTTTTGAACAATTTAGCTTATACAAGAACCACAGTGTCTATATCTTGAAAGTATGTTGTAGGTTGTAAAAACTCAATATATTTAGCCCTAATTTTCACGCAAGAGTTAGTGCGCTGTTAAGATTTAAGTGGCAACAAAATTGTGATGGAGTTTTCTTCCAATGTGAGTCTGCTTAAATCACACAACTTCTAGTCTATATCCTTCTCATCATGTTTACATGTCGAGTTTCCCATTTCCTTTGGGGAAAATGTCAGTGAAAAGCCACAGAGCAGTTATGATCTTTTAAAACTGCTCTTAGATCAACACATATCATGTGAGGTATCCTGAGACCCTCCATGTGTACCACGCTTGGGGCGGTTTGGACTCGTGCGACTTAATTCTCAAACTTAAATTCCACGAATAGATGAAAATGGTTCTCCAGAGTAGAACAATTGCAAAACCCTAAAAACTTGTACCATGCTCTGCACAATAAAGCAATATTAATTATTTCATGATAGAAGATTTTGGCATTGTAATTATTTACAACTATGAACTGCGTCACTGTTTCCACAGGCAGCAGATACAACACTACACTAACCAGCTTGCAAAAGAAACCAACAAGCACCTGAAGGAGTTGGGCTCAGTTCCTTTGCCAACATCACCCTCAGAGCAAGTTAGTACAGTACACAGCAATCTGATCTTGTAGCCCACAACTGTCAAAAATATTACAAAAACCTCTCCGTTCCTGCAAACTAAAAACACAGTAAAGGCAAGCAAATTTATTTCATCAATCCATCTTCTACAGCATATCCGAGGTTGAGTCGCGGGGGCAGTAGCTTTAGCAGGGACGGCCAGACTTCCCTCTCCCCAGTCACTTCATCCAGCTCTTCCGGGGGATTCCCGAGGCGTTGCCAGCCGAGCTGAGAGACGTAGTATCATCAGCGTCCTCGTCCCCTGGGTCTCCTTCCGGTGAGATTACCTGGAACACATCGCCAGGGAGGCGCTTGGGAGGCATCCAAATCGGATGCCCCAGCCCCCTCATCTTGCTCCTCTCAATGTGGAAGAGCAGCAACTCTACTTTCGGCCCCTCCTGTATGACCGAGCTTCTCACCCTATAACTAAGGGAGAGCTTGGGCACGCCGTAGAGGAAATTCATTTTGGCTGCTTGTATCCGGGATCCTATTCTTTCGGTCATGAACCCACAACTCATGACCATAGGTCTCACCTTTTGGGTTGCTTGTTCTCACTCCAGCTGCTTCACACTCGACTGTTAACCGCTCCAGTGAGAGTTGGAGGCTTGATGAAGCCAACAGAACCACAACATCTGCAAAAAGCAGAGATGTAATACTGAGGCCACTGAACCGGACACCCTCTACGCCTTGGCTGTGCCTTAAAATTCTGTCCATAAAAATTGTGAACAGAATTGGTAACAAAGGGCGGCCTTGACTGAGTTCAACCCTCACGGGGAACGAGTCTGCCCTACTGCCAGCATTGCGGACAAAACTCTTACACCAGTCGTAGAGGGACTTAACAGCCGGTATCAGAGGGTTCGGTACCCCGTACTCTTGAAGCAACCCCTACAGGACTCACAAAACCCCATGTAGACTGGATGGGTAAACTTCCATGCACCCTTGAGGACCCTGTCAAGGATATAGAGCTGGTTCACTGTTCCATGGCCAGGACGAAAAAAGGCACTGCTCCCTATGAATCTGGGATTCGACTTCCCGAGGGACCTCATTTCCACCCCATTTCCAGGAAGGGTGAGGAGTGTGATCCCCTGTAGTTGGAACAACCTCGGGTCCCCCTTTGACCATCACCCCAGTCTGCTCATCCAGAGGCACTGTCCCCAATGTCCATGCGATGTTATAGAGGCGTGTTTTGGGAATTTCGGGTGAATCTCATCCAATCCTGGAGCCTAGCCACTGAGGAGCTTTTTAAACACCTTTGTAACCTCAATCACAGAAACTGGAGAGTCCGCCTCAGAGAACCCAGACTCTGCTTACTCATGGGAAGGCGTGTCGGTAGTCTTCAAAATATTTTATAAATTTTATATGTACATATATACAGTATATATTATTTTTTTAGGGTTTATGTGAGAGATATAATAATGTTAAATGTCCTATGACCCAGTAAATCAGTTTGATATGTTAAAAAAAAGTAGTCTTCTCCTTCTTCTTGTGTTCACACACAGAATACTGTGTCAATGCTTGTCGCAGGTTAAACAAAGCTTGTGGTGTTTGCATAATTTTACTTCCCATCATAACTGTGGCCATCTTTTCTTCACCTTGCGGTGTCCAGAGGCAGCAGAAGATTCAGAGGGAGCGGCTCATGAATGATTTCTCCGCTGCTCTCAACAACTTCCAAGGAGTCCAGAGGCGTGCAGCAGAGAAGGGGAAGGAGTCAGTAGCCCGAGCAAGAGCTGGATCCCGCCTTTCAGTAAGTAAGAGTTTTTAAGAGTAATTAACTGCAGTAAAGGACTAGTATAAATGAGCTTAGAAACTTTCCTCACGCCGCAAACCAACCGAGGCGATGGAAACACAC
Organism: Syngnathoides biaculeatus; assembly: GCF_019802595.1. Lineage (NCBI taxonomy): Eukaryota > Metazoa > Chordata > Actinopteri > Syngnathiformes > Syngnathidae > Syngnathoides > Syngnathoides biaculeatus. Next base: position 3,228,346 of record NC_084640.1, on the reverse strand, counting down.
TGAAATGTTGCACAGTAGGCGAGGTCGAAGTTTTGTTGAGTGGCCAATCATCGGCCATGAGTTTTATGAGAAATAAAAATTGTAATTGCTGGTGAATGGTGTCGCAACATCCCATATATCAGCCAGTCAAAAATTCAGTTTCTTATCTTGTGATCTTCCACAACCATAAATATGTTTCAGGGTATAAGCGAGATTCAGCCGTAACAATACAGTCTCTACTTTAAATATAAATATCCATTAGATATACTTGTCATTTTACACTTAAGACAATGTGAGTACCGGGATGCACATGTCATGGAATCAATGAGTTCCAGCCCCCAAAAAATGGGTCCTGCGCTATATAATCACATAATACAGATGAATCCTGCACTATCTCATGGTTCTTGCTTTACAATACTGCTATATTCAAGTTGTTTTTTTTTTTTTTTTTTTTTTTTGGGATTACGTTTGTTACTCCATCATTCATACAATGCAGCCCTATGGGGGCACGAGCCAGTCCAATCTGTAGAACGGTCCCAAGCCTGGATAAATGCAGAGGGTTGCGTCAGGAAGTGCATCCGGCTTAAAACTTTGGCAAACAAATATGAGAGTCCCTAAAGATTCACAGAATTTTTTTTTAACCGATATTGTCACCCAGAGCAGCGATGTCTTTTATTTTTCAGGCCGACGACGGTGTACGAGATGAAAAGCTCGTGTCCTTCGACAAGTAAGTAAATGCCAGTTATGTATAATTTGTGCAGTTATTGCATTTAGGTAGGTGGTCAGATATTTTAATGATTGACGGTAATGCTGGATTTCATTAATGTATGAAATTGTTTTTATAAATTCATGTTTATTTTTAATTTTGTTCATTATATTTATTCAAATTAATTTGTCAGTTATTTTTAGGGATACTTGATCAAATGACCAGTAAGTACAGTAATACTATTTATGATACAGTGACTTACAGTATATAGTCACACAGAGTCAGTAGTGTTGCAGAATAAGTGTTGTCGTGGTCTAAGTATACTGTTGTACTTTGTAGTATAGTGTTTCCAATATGGACAACATTTTTCTTCCAAGTGATTTCAGGAAAACTGGGGCACTAATTTACTGAGTGGATGCTCAAAATATTACAGTTAATGTAATTCTCTCCCACATAAAAACATGCATCTTTTCAATGTCTTGTGGCCAAAAGTCAGGATGACTGGGGTCAAATGACCACTCAGACAGAGGAGGTGGCCATCACAGAGGATGACCTGGAACTTATTAAGGAGAGAGAAACCAACATCAGACAGCTGGAAGTCAGTGTCTTACTTTTTTTGCCCGTCACTCCATCAACTTTCCCCCTCCCTCACGCCATGGGATCCTGTTTGTATCATGTTCTTTGTTACAGTCGGACATCATGGATGTGAACCAGATTTTTAAGGACCTCGCAGTGATGATCCACGACCAGGGAGAGATGATTGGTGAGACGAAGCACAACATAACACCAGATACATTGGACCATAGAAAAATTAAATGAATTCAAGAAGTTGAAGAAATTAGAATCTATATTCTAATGAATAATACGAACCAAGATACCTTGATGACCCCACTGAACCCTGCGTAGTCGGGAGGGTACAAACAATTTATCCTACGTGTGTATTAGTTCATGTACAGTGGCCTCCATAATTATTGGCACCCCCGGTTAAGATGTGTTAAAAGCCTTAAAATAAATTCAGTGTTCATTGCAGAAGAATACTGTCACACTGAAAATTTTAGGAAAATGTAACCTTCAACTCAAATGAATTGTAAGAAAATAAAAAAATCCCTGGCTAAAAAATAATTATTTTTCATTAAATCACCTGTTCCACAATTATTGGCACCCTTAACAATTCCCAGGAAATAAATATAATTTAAGCATTTCTGTCATTTCTACAGTAGTTTATAACGTTTACCAGGGTATGTAGGAACGTTTAATTAATAATTCATCACTTCCTGTTTCCCTGGGGTATAAATATGACATGACAGGCCATTTCTCTTATCCACTCTTAAACATGGGAAAGACAAAGCAACAGCATACAAGTGAGGCAGATGTGCGTCAACCTTCACAGGTCAGGCAGAGGCTACAAGAAGATTGCCACTCAACTGCAGCTCCCCATATCCACTGTGAGAGGAATCATTAAGAAGTTCAAAACAATTGGAACAGTGGTAAACAAGCAAGGACGAGGACCCGTGTTTATTTTGCCACCACGCAGAGTGAGGAGGATGGTAAGCGAAATCAAAAGATCTCCAAAGCTCACTGTTACAGAACTACAACAAATGGTAGCATCCTGGGGTCACAAAGTCTCCAAATCAACCATCAGGTGCTGTCTATATGCCAACAAGCTGTTTGGGAGGCATGCACGGAGAAAACCTTTCCTCTTTCAAATCATAAACGCAAATGTGTGGAGTTCGCCAAGCGGTATTGGGGCTTCAACTGGGACCGTGTGCTTTGGTCAGATGAGACCAAGGTTGAGCTTTTTGGCAACAAACACTCTTAAGTGGGTCTGGCGTGCCACGAAAGATATACATGCTGAAAAGCACCTCATACCCACTGTGAAGTATGGGGGTGGGTCAGTGATGCTGTAGGGCCGTTTCGCTTCCAAAGGCCCTGAGAGCCTTGTTAGGGTGCATGGCATCATGAATGCTTTGAAATACCAGGACATTTTAAATCAAAATCTGTTGCCCTCTGCCCGAAAGCTTGAAGATGGATCGTCACTGAGTCTTTCAGCAAGACAATGACCCTAAACATATGGCCAAATCTACACAGAAATGGTTCACCAGACACAAAATCAACCTCCTCCCATGGCCATCTCAGTCGCCAGACCTCAACCCCATTGAAAACCTGTGGGGTGAGCTGAAGAGGAGAGTACAGAGGAGAGGACCCAGGTCTCTGGATGATTTAGAGAGATTCCGCAAATAGGAATGGCTGAAGATCCTTCTTTCTGTCTTTTCCCATCTTGTGAAACATTATAGAAGAGGATTAGGTGGAGTTTTGTTGGCAAAAGGGGGTTGTACAAAGTATTAACACCAGGAGTGCTAATAATTGTGACACACATTATTTGATGTCAAATATTTCTTTGTGATTTTTTTCCCCCTCCCCCAGTGAATAAATGCACTTGTATCGAAGGTTGGATTTTTCTCTTTTTTTCATTAAAGTCCCATATTATTTAAAAAAAAAAATTGATTAGAAGCTAAAAAATACATCTTAACCAGGGGTGCCAATAATTACGGAGGGCAATGTATTACAGTGTTGTTTTGCTCCTAATTTTTAAACAATCAAATTTATATTCTTGTAAGGTTTTATCAACGTTTGCATTGGCGGAGTGGACACTATTTTAAAAAGGATTTTCTCTAAACCAGTATTTCTGAAATGTTTTTTTTCATTTACTTTTTAGTATAAAGTTGTGACCCACTTTCATTGAAGTTAAAGGTTAAAGTTAATTATGAGTGAATTTTTTGGGCCCCCAGAAAAGATCTTTAGGTTCAAAACTAATCTATCTCATCTGTCTCTGTTACAGTGAAGAAAATAAGTAAACAGCCTGCTATATTGCAAGTTCTCCCACTTAGAAACCATGGAGGGGTCTGAAATTTTCATCGTAGGTGCATGTCCACTGTGAGAGAGATAATCTAAAAAGAAAAATCCAGAAATCACAATGTATGGATTTGAACGCCTAAGAAAACCAATGTTAATATTTGGTATAGTCACCTTTGTTTACAATTACAGAGTTCAAACGTTTCCTGTAGTTGTTCACCAGTTTTGCACACACTGCAGGACGGATTTTGGCCCACTCCTCCACACAGATCTTCTCTAGATCAGAGAGGTTTCTGGGCTGTCGCTGAGAAACACGGAGTTTCAGCTCCCTCCAAAGATTTTCTATTGGGTTTCGGTCTGGAGATTGGCTAGACCACGCCAGAACCTTGATATTCTTATTACGGAGCCAGTCCTTGGTTTTCCTGGGTGTGTGCTTCGGGTCGTCATGTTGAAAGACCCAGCCACGACCCATCTTCAATGCTCTGACTGAGGGAAAGAAGTAGTTCCCCAAAATGTCACAATACATGGTAGGGGTGATCCTCTCCTTAATACAGTGCTGTCGTCCTGTCCCATGTGCAGAAAAACAGCCCCAAAGCATGATGCTACCACCCCCATGCTTCATAGGAGGGAGGGATCTCATCATTCGTCTTCCTCCAAACACAGTTAGTGGAATTATGACCAAAAAGTTCAATTTTGGTCTTATCTGACCTCAAAACGTTCTCCCATGACTCCTCTGTATCATCCAAAATGTCACTGGCAAACTTAAGATGGGCCTTGACATGTGCTGTTTTAAGATGGGGAATCTTCCGTGCTATACGTGATTTTAAACCATGACGTCTTAGTGTATTACCAACAGTCACCTTGGAAATGGTAGTCCCAGCTCTTTTCAGGTCATTGACCACGTCCTATCGTGTAGTCCTAGGCTGATTCCTCACCTTTCTAAGGGTCATTGAGACCCCATGAGGTGATATCTTGCATGGGGCTCCACTCCGATTTAGCTTGACTGTCATGTTTAGCTTCTTACATTCTCTAATGATTGCTCCAGCGGTGGAACATTTTTTCACCAAGCTGCTTGGCAATTTCTCCGTAGCCCTTTCCAGCTGTGTGGAGTTCTACAATTTTGTCTCTGGTGGCTTTGGACCCCTTTTTGGTCTTGGCCATGTTACAAGCTCAAGTCTTACTGGTTGTATGGGGTGGACGGGTGTCTTTATGCAGATAACAACCTCACACAGGTGCATCTGATTCAGGATAATACTTGGAGTGGAGGTGGACATTTACAGGTCTTTTAAACTAACAGGTCTTTGAGGGTCACAATTCTAGCTGATAGGTATTCAAATACTTATTTGCAGCTGTATAACACAAATCGTTAAAAAAAATCCAAAATTGTGATTTCAGCATTTGTCTTTTTAGATTCTCTCTCTCACAGTGGACATGCACCGATGATAAAAATTTCAGACCCCTCCATGATTTCTAAGTGGGAGAACTTGCAATATAGCTGGGTGTTCAAATACTTATTTTCTTCCCTATAGTATGACATAATTTTTAAAACAGAGCTCAAGTATCATAGTTGTACCATATATATATTTACCGGTACATGTACTGTGCATTCTGCATGTGCTGTTTTACAGATAGCATCGAGGCAAATGTGGAGAATGCTGAAGTCCACGTAGAGCGAGGAGCAGAACAACTCCAGAGAGCCGCCTATTACCAAGTCAGTCACCCTTTAGTAGCTTGTGCTTTGCTGCTTTCTTCGCTGCTAACAACTTTTTGCTTTCCTAATGACAGCAAAAGTCCCGTAAGAAGATGTGCATCCTGGCATTAGTTTGCTCCATTGCGCTGGTGATTCTTGGCATCATCATCTGGCAAGTGTCCAAGTGACCTGACTCCATGCTTATTGCAATTATTATTAGTACTGCATTTTACTCTATCCTCCTCCCACCTCAAAGTACCTGCTTGGTATCACAAGAAGAGCAGATAGATCCTGTTAAATTCATCAGGCTCACAGGCATAGATTAGAGCACAGTTGCAAAGACGCTGATCTCAATTGACAACAGATGTTTTTTTGTTGTTGTTTTTTTTAAACTATAGCACCACACATTTGATCTGCAATTTAAGAGGACCTGAGGTGGCGTAGGGAGTGATATTTCCTTTTCTCCACTAACACTGTCACTGTATTTGTGTAATTATTCAATTAGACCAAACAAGGCAAGATTATAAAAGAAAATTGTGATATTTTTTTGGGGGGGGGTGGCTGTGTGTATTATTATTTTGATCATCACTTATTGTGGCACCTCCTGATGAAAGTGAATATTGCTCAGTTAAAGTGTTAAGTTGTGCAACCCAGTAATAAACTGAGAGCTGGCTGGGGCCTTAGAGTAAATTATAGTCACATATGACCAGGATGACTCCAGGTGGTGACGGTTGTCTGTTGTATACATGTCCGAACAGACAACCAGTACATCCATATTTGTAAATATTACACTGTTCTGCATTATAGCCTGCCAAATACAGTATATCTTGAAAAAGCAACCCCTCCCCCCAGAAGCATTTGAATTGATTTATATGACTCATGTATGTAATAAATGTCTTGATTACAGTACTTTACAGTACTTTAATTGTGGGTGTTTTCATTACAGGAAGCTTGTTGTAATATACCGACTCTCTTCATGAATGTAATATTCTTCATATTTGTGGGTTGGAAATGTTGAAGTTCTAGGCATGGTCTAGAATAGATTCTTTTAGTTTACCAGGGGCCTTGACGAAGGACAAACATTTATTCATTTAAAGGCAAATGGTCAGGACCCACCCTGGCAGGACCTAGGTGAGGGACCTGACAAAGTACGGCTCAAAATACAAGACAAAGAATCCGACAAATGGCAGTTTCCCTGGAGCCCCCCACTGAAGCTAGGCCTGGAAGTGGGGCTCGAAGATGGGTTCCCTTCTAGTAGGCTCACCACCTGTGGGAGGGGCCATAGGAGTTTGGTCCAGTGTGAGCTGGGGAGTGGTGATCCAATCTCCAGCTTCAGAAGTTGGCTCTAGGGATGTGGAATGTCACCTCTGGGAGGGAAGGAGCCCAAGGTGGTGTGTGAAATCGAGAGGTGCGACTAGATATTGTCAGTATTTCTTTCATGCATGGCTTGGGCTCTCAGACCAATCCTCTTGAGAGAGGTTGGTTTCTCTTCCACGATGAGAGGCGCTAAGCAGGTGTGGGTATAATGTACTTATTACCCCCACCAGCTTGGTTTTGAGAAGTTGAATCTCAGAGTCACGAGGTGTATTGTGGTTTTTATCCTGGCCATGAAACAGCGGACCAGTTCTACCTCTACCTCGGTAGGGTCCTCAAGGGTGCATGGGAGTTTACCCAGCCAGTCTACACGTTTTTTGCGGGCTTGGAGAACACCTTCGACCATGTCCCTTGCAATGTCCTGTGGGGAGGAGTATGGAGTACTGAATCCGCTGATATGTGCTGTTCAGTTCCTGTAGAGCAGTGTCAGTTTTTAGGCTACATTGCCACCAGTGAGATGGATTCTTTTCTGGTGAGGGTTGGCTCCACTTTATCACCTGTTGGATCTTTGCTTTTTGCAGATAATGTGGTTCTGTTGGCATCATCAAACTGCGATCAACTCTCACTGGAGCGGTTCACAGCCAAATGTGAAGTGGCTGGGATGAAAATCAGTATCTCCCTGGTCCTCAGTCGGAAAAGGGTGGCATGCCCTCTCGGAGTCAGGGATGAGATCCTGCCGCAGATGGAGTGGTTCATTTATCTTGGGCTCTTCTTCACATGTGAGGAAAAAATGGAGTGGGAGATCGACAGGCGGATCGGTGCAGCGTCTGCAGTGATGCCGGCTATTTATCGGTCCTCTGTGGTAAAGAAGGAGCTAGGCTAAAATGCGAAGTTCTCAATTTACTGGTTGATCTATGTTCCTACCCTCACCTACATTCTTGAGCTGTCGGTTGTGACCGAAAGAACACGATCCCCAATTCAAGCGTCCAAAATGAGTTTCCTCCACAGGGTGTCTGGGCTCTCTCTTAGAGATAGGCTAGAGGGAGAGGCTCGGTCATCCAGGAAGATCTCAGAGTGGAACTGGTACTCCTCCACATTTTTTTCTTTCTTTTGTTTTTTCAATCACTCAGACACCACAAGGAAATACAAAATGCAGTGTTCAAATGACAAATTAATTAAGGCACAAAAAAAGAAAAAAATCCAAACCTTTCTGACCATCTGGAAAGAAGATGTGGACAAAATTCATCCAGAGCCATGTGAAAGACATCTCCAATTGTAGCAAACGCTTGATTTCAGTTATTGCTGCCAAGGTTGGCGCAACCCGTAATCAGGTTCAAGGAGCAATTACTTTTTTAAAGAGGGTTAGAGAGTGTTCTATATTTGGGTTAATAAATTTAATTGTTATGGTCTAGAATAGATTATTTTAGATTTTAAGATTTAGATTATCAATTACCAGGATCCTTTAATGTAGTGCAAAAGATACTCAAATCACTTTTGGATGAGAAAATCAAGACTAAAAAAATTCCCAATTGAAAATGCTGAACAAAAACAACAACAAAATATTTAATATTATTGAAAATTAATTCTTTGCCTTGTGGGCCACAAGGTGGTGCTAGTGTGTTTTGCATTGGTGGGGGAGTTTTGCATGTGACGTTTTAAGTGTGGAGGGAGGGAGCACACTGTGTAATAATCAAGTTTATTGCACTATAATATCCAAATTCACACAGTAATATGAACTTTATTACATGGGGAGCTATGGGCATGCTTGGAAATGTGGAGAATTTCAAACACAATTGCATGTCTGACTCACAGTCGGGACTTCCCGAGTTTGATTCCCAGCTCAGGCCGTCTAATGAGATGTGGGCACGTTCTTCTGGTACTTATCTGGGTTTTCTGTGAGGAATCAGACTTTCTTCTATGTTTTAAAAACATGCTTGTAAGCTTCAATGAAGACTCGAAATTGTCCGCATGTCCGATTTTGAGTGTGAATAGACCCCCCCCCCCGCAATAAAATAAAATAAAAACAAGCAAAATGGGGTGTTAAGCCAACAGAAGACTTTATATTGCCCAAAGCCGACTGATTGACTGATGATCTTTCCATGATACCTGTGAAAATCTATGTGATAGAAAACATAATCATTTTGTCATTGTTTAAACCAGCAACAGGCACTTTTGCACCTCTTACTTCTGAGTAACTTACATATGGAGGCCTAACCAAAAAAAAATAAAAACATCCGATAAGATTTATTCATGTACAAAATTGGTTGGAGGCCCTGGTCCTTTTTTGTTTCCTGCATGTGTACATTTAACAGAGTTGCATCAACATAAAACAAATATATGCTCATTTATTGAATTGACGAATGACCAGACATTTTACCAAGGTTTGCATTCTTATGAAGTACAGGTGCTTTTGAAAGTTTGGAATCAATAGCAACTCTTAATGATTAATACTACTACTAATAATATTAATACACTTTTTTTAATGTGTTCAGAGACGAAAAGGGTTTGTCTTTCGAGTACAATACTGTATGTGTGCTACGATTGTTTAGCAACTAGTCCATGATCTATCATGCTTCTTGGGCAAAGTCTGCTGCGATAGGCTGCGGTTCACCTGCGACCCTAGAAAATGGATGGATAGATAATTCGTCAATTGACCAAATATGTCTGAGCACCCAAAATGGATATAGAATAATATGGTTCAAATATTTAAGTTGAGAACACATTTTTTGAGCAAATTAAAGATGAAATGCTACACTTTATTCTAGGGTTGTAGCGAGCCGATCTTTGCAATAGGAACTCGGTCTGTTCTCAGCAAAAAAAACAAGGATTGGATCAGATCGGATTGCATTGACAATTTACCGTTTTAACACTATTATACAAGCACTTCATTCCATGATCCACTCCAGCACTTTGATCCAGCAGCACCAGCCGGCATGCAGAGCCCATGTGATCACCAAAACAGGTTGCTCAGGTGCTACCCGTGATGGCGAGATGAAGCCTCACAGAGCTTTGAACTATTTCAAGACTATTGGTTTCTCACCCAATACCACCTGCTGGCGATGTGTGTAATTACACCCAGTTGTATCTTCACGTGTGCGCACTGAATTCTCACATCTGTTTTGCCTCTTGGGAATGACTACGTTCTACACAAAATGTAGGAACAAATAATCACCAAAGTGTATGATAAAATACAAATAATAAAATATTGTGAATGTTTTCTTGTCCATAAATGGTTCCAGTGTTATGTGATATGGCTAGTTTCATCATGTTTATATGTCACCTCGCATGGGCTTATGCAGGTAAAGGACAGTGAACGTGCTAGTGGAACTGATGCATGCTTGTGTAACTTGGAAAGGATGTACGGTGGACATTTTATTGATTTTTATCTTCTCTCTAAACCAGGGATGGGCTAACATTTGGCTCAGGAGCCACATTGACTTTTATTGTTTGACCAGCGGGCCAGGTCACAAGCAGATGTTTACAAATGAAAAATAACAGGAACAACAAAAAGGCATTTGCAAAGGCAAAAGGCGTGTTAACACTTAGACTTACTTTAAATGGGAGCAGCATTGTTTTGTTGATCACTTTTTTCTTTCTTTTTTGCCAGCACATCAAAGTCTGGTGTTTGTTTTGTTGTGACAATTCTCAGAACAGCAGCTGCCAATGGCAGGAATTTTACTTATCCACTACAACAACAAAAAGCATTTGCTTGACTGTACCAATTACTTGGTAATGTACACCATACAGGTTACAATTAACAATCAACATGAAGTATTAATTTAGCTACTGTATTGGTGTTAAAGCAGAAACTTAGTGCAGGATTGTCATGACGAGACAGAACACTACAATATTCCCCGTAGACTTTTCTAAAGACTCTTATCTCCTCAATAGACAGATAGATAGATAGATAGACCCTCAAATCTGGTTACTCTGTTGGGGAAATGAATGCGGTACTTCACTAGTTTCTTAAAACAGCAGAATCACTGTTCTGCATTCACTGTTGACATTTGTTGTTCACAGTTTGTGGTTCAGGTGTTCAGAGGAGCAACGGAATAGCTAAAGTCAACTCAAAGTATCACTGGACCTACCACCTAGTAGAACCAGTTGGGAATTACAGTACAACGTGGTGGAACCAAGGTCCAATGAATTTAGTCATGGTTTAGGTTTGATTCGGGTAAATCTGTACCAATTTTTGGCAGACCGGATATGGCTCGCGAGTTGTAATATGCCCACCCCCTGCTCCAAACATCCCAAACTAATGTTAACCAAACTCTCCAAACTATCATGACACGATCCAGACTCAAATGATTGGAATTCTCCACAAAACCCACATTTATATTGCTGTCAAACATCTCGCTAAATTCTGAACCACTTCCCCAATCTGCCATGTGGTACAGCCGGGGAGCAAAGTTATGGACGTTATTAATTCCGGCCCCTACCCCAAATGAGTCATGTCTCGATACATGGTTTGCGGAATCATCCTCTCATTCCTTGGCACATCTGTCTTCATTTTTGTTCTAAAAAATTGATCACTTAAAGCTAACAATGAATGAAAAATACCACTGATGACGCCTTTAATCGTTACCGGATCGGAAGTTAAAAAACTGGATTGGGATGTCACTTCTTTATTCACATGTTCATGTTTAATTTCAAATCCCTGGTGGCGGTGCATACAGGTGAAATCTCTTATAAAAACTCTTTAAATACCTTTGAACCCTCACCAATATTGAGTGGCAGCTGGAACATTCTGCTGGGCCTTGATTGTTACTATTGCACAATAAAGCTACATTACCTCAGAGCAATTAATGGTGTGTGCTCTGTGAGTGATTTATACTTTTTTATATTAGTCTATCTTTAAACAGAGCAGCCAATCTGCTCAGTGCACTGCTGCCAGAGTCAGTTTTACATCTGTGGCACAAAGGTGTGTGAGAAGGAACAACAATGTGGTGTAGAAAGACTTTTTTTTTTTTATGACTCAGGGGCGCTTACTTCCATGTTTGTCTGACCACGGCTGGTTTTCGAACTTTACAGTGTCCAATGAGGTCGTCAATGCTTGTGGTGTTTGTGATTCGCATGCTAAAGAGTGGCAGCTCTCACTCTATCCACTCAAGAATCAATCCAAGCTAAACTGTTGGAACTTAATACCAGCCGTTAATTTTTTTGCACCATTCGTGTACATTGCATAGTAGAAGAGGTTACAGGCATGAGACTAGTGATCCATAGAATTTCATGTGATTTGTTCAACTGATGGTAGGGCACACTTTCCAAGGGTTCTACTGAAGTCAGTTTTTTGGGTCCCACGTTCAGGACCCCTAAAATACATCGACTTTTACCTTTAGGCATGTTGAGGTCCCCAAAAGACATCCTTGGTCAGAAAAATAATGAACAGCAATTCAGCCCCTAATAACTATCGAGTAAATTGCGGCATGGTGGCTCAGCTGTAAAGTGTTGGCTTCACACTTCTGAGGTCCAGGGTTTGATCTCGGCTCTGCTTACGTGGAGTTCTCATGTTCTCTCCGTGCCTGCGTGGGTTTTCTCCGGGCACTCGGGTTTCCTCCCACATCCCAAAAACATGCAACATTAATTGGACACTCTAAATTGCCCCTAGGTGTGATTGTGAGTGCGACTGTTTGTCTCGACCAGTTCAGGGGGTACCCCACCTCCTGCCCGTTGACAGCTTGGATAGGCTCCAGCACTGCCCGCGACCCTTGTGAGGATAAGCGGCTGAAAAAATTGATGGATCCTCTTAATTTGTTTCCATTGCAGTGTATTAGCATAATTTATTTTATCCCTTAAATGCACATTACAAATTCATTGAAAATAACAAATGGCTTATATTCTCTCCCCTCAAAAGTACTGGATCAGATGGACTTCATTTACACTTATATCACAGTGAATAAGACTGTATTTAGCTGCAAATCCGTTTTGTGCGATAATTGCATCAAGCCTGATGACCTCTTTTGTTTTGATTTTTCTCTCTCTGTTTTTGTTCTTGAAAGGACAGCTGTGAGTAGAGCAGGTTGTCCCAGCTCTGACTGTTTGGCATGTTGAAGGGTTTGTTGGACAAGATGCTGAGCCCTAATTTGCTCCAAGTGGGTTTAGTAGCAGCTGCCCATTTATGTGTGAGTGAATGAATGTGAGTGATACTTTGTCGAGTGCTTTAGACTGTGATAGTATAGAGAAAGTGTGGTATGAATAAAGTCTGTTTACCATTTGTTTATTTTGGTGATTTGATTCCTCTACTCTCTTTGTCAGATAAAAATGCATGCGCTAGTGTTAAATCTGGCCAGTCAAAACCTTCCACTTTTTGTCGCAAATAAATTCTCGTGTTTTTCTGGCAGTCTCTTTTTGGTAATTGTCTCGCTTCACGACACTTCATCAGTTTGCATATTTCTTTGGTTTAACAGACATAAGTGTGTTTTCTTTTAGGCTTTGAAACAGTTTCCAGCTGAGAAATTCCTTGTGTTTTTCACATACTTGAAAAGTAAAGATGATTCTGATTCTGAATTACAGTAAACTCTACAGCTTGTTTTTCCAAAGCCTCCTAGAACTCTTTTGACTGAGCAGTCCCGTTCAATGAAAATGAGTAACCAATCATCCCGCCCAATTAACTACAGAACCAATGCTCAATACGCCCCTTAGTATCATGATGGCCAGGGACAGAGCGATGTGGCTGAATGAAGCGAGCGGCTTTTAAATCATCTAGGCGTCCAATAAAATTCAATGCACATCTGCTTACTTTGACATTACAGTGTTTTAGTGTCGTGTGGCCATCATTTTAAAGAGACATATCTCGACAAAATTGGGTTGGTTATTATGTAACTTTACACAAAATTGTAATTACAGAATTGTCAAGATAAACGAGACCTTGCACACACGTACGTTTTATTAAAAAAAAGGCAAATAAACTTTTCACTTTTTTTTAATTCAAGTGAAGGGTGGGGCAGGCAATCTAGAGATCCAACTATTTATTTTAGGGATGGTCCTACATCGATTTTAGTATCAGTACCAATACAGAACAGGTATGTCTGTACTCATAAAAATGCTCCAATACTAGTATGCTGATACCACTTTATCAACAAGACATATGCTATATCTTCCAGGCTGGTGGCATTGGAATCGCGTCAGCCACGTGGAGATACTTTTGAAGGTAAAATGAATGACAACACTAAAGCTAAGTACCAATTATGCTCTCACGATGGAGGCGGCCACCCCATGAGTTGAAGTAGTGAACCGTCCGGAACATAATGCAGAGAAACTTCTCTTAAAACAGAACCCACCTCTCACTGTTTTAAAGGAGAGTCTAGGGTAAACAAGATTTAGTTCAGAAGTGAAAATGCCATGTTTTACAAGGAAGAATTAAAGTCAAATGCATAGCTAGACTGTTATAAAAACATGCAATTGCATGTTTAAACGTAAGTAATGATACGTTGTGACTGTAATAAAGTGTTGGGTTAAACTTATGCTGTTAGAAAAAAAAATAGTACTCATACTCAGTATGAAAAACATTTGATCAGCATATTGGTAATTTGTTACAACCACAGAAAACCTTGGAAAGGTCCACTTCAAATTGCCTGAAAGAATAATTCGGTAGACTCCGCTGTTCATTTTGATGCTTCCATCATGTTACTTCAGTAAAGGTAGTGTTCCTGCTCGAGAAACAGCCACATAAGCTCGACCTGAAGGGTTTTTGTCACTTTAATAAAGATTAGTCTGTCTAATTAGTCTATAAAAAGTTTTTCTTCAAATTGTAAGGATTGCCTTTGTACTTTTTTACAGCCCGCCTTTCTTTTTCTTGCTAATGAGTGGTTAACATCTTCTGGCATGTATCATCCTACGTGGTGTTTAAATCTTCTGAAAGCAGGAGATTGACCACAAAATCCTCCCTCCTGCTGTCTGGAGGTTGTTGCTGATGTCACAAACACTTGGCGCCTTTCTGTACAGTTCACACAATGTTTCTTTCATAACTTATGCTATTTCTCCTCGATCTACCATTTCGAAGTATGTTACTTCATACACAGTGGTTTCTTCTTCAGGACTTGCCAAATGGTTGGTTTCACGATGTTTGTGCTACGGCTCTGATTTTTCTGGTTCCAAAAACCCACAGCTAATTTGAGAAGAACACGAAGATAAGGACAACTCTGAACTGGACTTCAATGAGCCTGGATGTAAATCCCATTAGACATCTATGATGGTGGTAATGAAACATGTAGTCTGGAGAAGAAACCCATTAAACCCAAGTCAGGTAATACCTTTGTACATTTTGCCTATGAGAAGTGTACCAAAGTACTGTTTGACAGGTTGCAGAAATCTCCTCCAGAGTTGCAGAAATCATTATTGCAGTGATGCAACAAAATATTGCTTTCATGTGTACATCCTCCAACTGATGTAATCCTGCAGGGAAAAGAATGTCCAGTATAAGATCTGACCAGACACTGTGGCTGATTAGAACCAATGCGACAACGTTTTCACAAAGATAGTAGTGTTGCGTTTACATTCCAATTGCTTGTATCACATTTTCTATAAAGTTCACAATGGGATAATTAACAGGAGCAATGGATAGCAGATGTCACTCATGCTTTGATGATGCTTGCAGTGTTTGTTTATGCACAATTTGAACACTAGTAGACTAGTCTGCATGGCAGTTGGACAGCTTGCTCTTTTGCTCCGGTGTTTACCTTGGTCACAGGAAGAATTGTTAAAATGTCGGTGATGATTTCAAGTCTCACACACGCATGACGTTTCTATCTGCATCATTCCCACCCTAATATCATGTCGCAGTGACGCACACAACTTTGTCCCCTCCTGTGCAAAGAGTCTGCAGTGGTTGAAATTGTGCCTGACTTGAACTGGCAGACACTGTGAGTGTGTGCCTGATCCAAGTCTAGACACACATGGTGTCACACAACTGTTTGTCTCACAGCAGCAGTAGCAGAATTAGAATGAAGCTGGTTTAACAACATAAAGTCACACCGAGAAATTCAGCAGAGTATCAGTAATCGCAAACACGTACACAAATGAAGTGCGGATGCTCATGCTTAAAATAGAGAACCAGAAGTGAACTTGTTTTGATGTAAGAAAGAAGTAGAAGAAAGAAGTGTCTGGCCAAGTCAAACTCCAGACTTAAATCCTATAGGGCATGCATGGTATCAACTCGAGCAGAGACTTAAGTAAATCAATCCATCCATTTTCTTTGCCGCTTATCCTCATAAAGGTTGCGGAAGTGCTGGGGCCTATCCTAACTATCTTTGTGCAAGGGGTGGGGTGCACCCTGAACTGGTTGCTAGCCAATTGCAGGGCATTTAACAAACAACCAATCACACCTAAAGGCAATTTAGAGTCTCAAATTAATGCATGTTTTTGGATGTTTGAGAAAACCAGAGTGCCCAGAAAAAACCCACGCAGACACGGGGAGAACATGCAAACCCCAGACAAACCCCATCTGAAACGATGTGCAGGTGAGGGGGATGCTACCAAAGACACAAGTGCCCGATGCAGTAGCTTGACCCCTCACAGTACCCCGCTCCTAACAGCCAGCTCCGGAGGGCTCAGGGGCCTCAGGATGCATGGTATGGAAACCCCTGATGTGCGTGTGATCGATGTCAAACCGAGAATGGATTCATGATTGGACCATAGCCCTCCCAGTCAACAAGATACTGCACCCCCCTACCCCGACGGCGTGACGTCAACTGTGCTGCACGGAGTAGACCGGACCACAGTCCACAAACTGGTAGGAGGTGGGGGTTTAGCAGGCGGGACCAACAGGAACACCCGGGCAAGCTTGAGTAGGCTGACATGAAAGGTTGGCTGGACGCTCATGGACCTCGGGAGTTTGAGCCTCATCGTCACTGGTTTGATAACCTTCGTGATTAGGAATGGTCCTATGAACATGGGCGCGAGCTTAACGGATTCTTCCTGGAGGTGAAGGCACTTATTAGAGAGCCATACATGCTGACCCACCCTGTAAACAATGGGTGAGGTCCTCCTCCAGTCCGCCGCTGTCTTATAAGAACTTCCCTGTCACAACAACATACACCGTGCTGGCTCCCAGGTCCTTTTGCAGCGTCTCACCAAGGCCAAAGCGGACGGGACCGTAAATTTGGAAGCAAAGGCAGGAAACAGAGAGGGTGGGTAACCATGCACTATATAGAACGGAGAAATAACAGTCGATGCGGAGGCGAGAGAGTGGTGAGAATATTCAACCCAAACCAGTTTGACACATCGGAGCCCCGTCTCCAGCTCCTGGTTTAGCCTTTTGATCTGATCATCTGTGTCAGGATGGGAACCAGAAGACATACTGACAGAGGCTGCAGTCAATGAACAGTATTCCTTCCGAAACTGCGGGATGAATTGGGGCCCTTATCCACAATGTCTTTAGGAAAGCCATGTAACCGGTAAACATTGAACATCAGGAGTTCTGTGGTTCATTTGACTGAGGCAATTTTAGGGAGCGTGAAAAAGTGCACCATCCTTGTAACCGGTCTACCACTCTGGGAATCGTACTGTTGCCTTGTGTCGCCGGCAGCCTTGGCACAAGGTCTAAGGGCGACTGGGCTGGAGAGAGGTTGCAACTCTCCCGAAGGATGTTGTCAGGAGGTTTTTGTGGTCAGTACATACTGGACACATGCTAACGTGATCTGTCACATCTCTTCTGATGTTGGGCCACCAGAATGTTGCTCGATTACAGATTAGGTTTTTGCCATGCCTGGGTGACAAACGGTTTTGTTAGTGTGGGCCCATTCTATTGTTCTCCCACATTCTTCCGGGCCATCTATTATTATATTTGTCAACTTGTTAACTTGTCCACTCACTGAAGTAGTCTCACCACGCTGCACCATCTGCACATCTGTTGTTGACCAATACTAGCCTCTCGAACCTGAATAGCATCGGCACCACTTGCACAATGGACTGAGGAATGTTTCCAACGCTTCCACAATCCACTTTGTCCCAGACTATTGCACGACTAGTCACTTTAAACCGCATACGTTCCATGAAGTCTTGATGGCCTTTGCACAATGGTGATTGCACTGGACAATTGCTCTTTAGGCACTCTAAGGCTCTTAAATGCTAGAGGACTCTTCATCCTTTGCGCAATTGTCAAATTAAAAAAGCGCTCCATTTATTGCCAGATCACTTGCAGCCTTGATTGCGCCGTGACTGTTACCGAAATGGCTTTACTGTGCGTCTCAATTGACTACCTATCTGTTGTCGTCAAGTGTGTCGTATTAGAGTGGCTCTATGGGTCGCGGGAGAGCTGGAGGCAGGGTACACCATGAACTGGTTGCCAGGCAATCGCATGGCACATGGAGACAGACACCAATCGCACTCACAATCACACCTAAGGGCAATTTAGAGTGTCCAGTTAATGTTGCATGTTTTTTGGGATGTGGGAGGAAACCGGAGTGCCCGGAGAAAACCCATGCAGACACAGGAAGAACATGAAAACTCCATTGAACCTGGATCCTCTGTGAGGCCAAGGCTTTACAGCTGCGCCACGATGCCCCGCCTGGTAAAATATAAATAATGAAAATGAAATCTAGGGAAGATTGTGTATATCTAACAATATGATGTGATTATATAAAATTTTGTTTAAAAGTCCCTTGTTTTGTCTATTTAGACTCTCTAACACATAACTAGTAAAAAAAAAAAAAAAGTGTCATTTTCATTTCAAAAAGCTTCTTTGTGATTCGAATGTCCAGAAAAGACACCTGTGGCAGCAACTTCTGTTTGACACAGTTTTGTATCCGCTTTGTCCATATGTGGCCAAGACCGCCGCCCCGTTTCCTCTGATTGGTTCCCTCCTTGTAGAAGACTCACTTGTGAGAGCGCACATGCTTGTTATGTTGACAGTGCTGGCTTGGGAGCGGAGCGGTAGGGGGGCATCTTCGCTTGAGACCAAGTCGATAAGCTTAAGAAATTTGAATTATGTACCTGATTTCAGGCTTCTCAGCAGAAAATCGTTTGGAACTCAGGAATCGGTGGACCATTTCAATCCACCTTTCAGATAGCAATATATGTCTCCTTTAACACCCTTGGCACAACTTCTTCTTCTTCTTCTTCTTTTCCTTTCGGCTTGTCCCGTTAGGGGTCGCCACAGCATGTCATCTTTTGCCATCTTAGCCTATCTCCTGCATCTTCCTCTCTAACCCCAACTGCCCTCATGTCTTCCCTCACCACATCCATAAACCTTCTCTTTGGTCTTCCTCTCGCTCTTTTGCCTGGGAGCGCCATCCTCAGCATCCTTCTACCAATATACTCACTCTCTCGCCTCTGAACATGTCCAAACCATCGAAGTCTGCTCTCTCGAATCTTGTCTCCAAAACATCCAGCTTTGGCCGTCCCTCGAATGAGCTCATTTCTAATCCTATCCAACCTGGTCACTCCGAGCGAGAACCTCAACATCTTCATTTCTGCCACCTCCAGTTCAGATTCCTGTTGTTTCTTCAGTGCCACCGTCTCTAATCCGTACATCATGGCCGGCCTCACCACTGTTTTGTAAACTTTGCCCTTCATCCTAGCAGACACTCTTCTGTCACATAACACACCAGACACCTTTCGCCAGCTGTTCCAACCTGCTTGGACCCGTTTCTTCACTTCCTGACCACACTCTCCATTGCTCTGTATTGTTGACCCCAAGTATTTGAAGTCGTCCACCCTTGCTATCTCTTCTCCCTGTAGCCTCACTCTTCCCCCTCTACTTTTCTCATTCACGCACATATATTCTGTTTTATTTCGGCTAATCTTCATTCCTCTCCTTTCCAGTGCATGTCTCCATCTTTCCAATTGTTCCTCTGCATGCTCCCTGCTTTCACTGCATATGACAATATCATCTGCGAACATCATGGTCCAAGGGGATTCCAGTCTAACCTCATCTGTCAGCCTATCCATTACCACTGCAAATAGGAAGGGGCTCAGAGCTGATCCCTGATGCAGTCCCACCTCCACCTTAAATTCCTCTGTCACACCTAAGGCACACCTCACCATTGTTCTGCTACCATCATACATGTCCTGTACCATTTTAACATACTTCTCTGCCACACCAGACTTACGCATGCAGTACCACAGTTCCTCTCTTGGTACTCTGTCATAGGCTTTCTCTAGATCCACAAAGACACAATGTAGCTCCTTCTGACCTTCTCTGTACTTTTCCACGAGCATCCTCAAGGCAAATAATGCATCTGTGGTACTCTTTCTAGGCATGAAACCATACTGTTGCTCGCAGATACTTACTTCTGTCCTGAGTCTAGCCTCCACTACTCTTTCCCATAACTTCATTGTGTGGCTCATCAACTTTATTCCTCTATAGTTCCCACAGCTCTGAACATCCCCTTTATTCTTAAAAATGGGAACTAGAACACTTTTCCTCCATTCTTCAGGCATCTTTTCGCCCGGTAGTATTCTGTTGAATAAGTTGGTCAAAAACTCCACAGCCATCTCTCCAAATTGCTTCCATACCTCTACCGGTATGTCATCAGGACCAACTGCCTTTCCATTTTTCATCCTTTGTAGTGCCTTTCTGACTTCCCCCTTAGTAATCATTTCCACTTCCTGGTCCTTCACTCTTGCCTCTTCAACTCTTCCTTCTCTCTCATTTTCTTCATTCATCAACTTCTCAAAGTATTCTTTCCATCTATTTAGTACACTACCGGCACCAGTCAACACATTTCCATCTCTATCCTTAATCACCCTTACCTGCTGCACATCCTTCCCATCTCTATCCCTCTGTCTGGCCAACCTGTAGAGATCCTTTTCTCCTTCTTTCGTGTCCAACCTGGTGTACATGTCTTCATATGCCTCTTGTTTAGCCTTTGCCACCTCTACCTTTGCCCTACGTCGCATCTCGATGTACTCCTTTCGCCTCTCCTCAGTCCTCTCAGTATCCCACTTCTTCTTCGCTAATCTCTTTCCTTGTATGACTCCCTGTATTTTGGGGTTCCACCACCAAGTCTCCTTCTCCCCTTTCCTACCAGATGACACACCAAGTACTCTCCTGCCTGTCTCTCTGATCACCTTGGCTGTCGTCGTCCAGTCTTCCGGGAGCTTCGGTTGTCCATCGAGAGCCTGTCTCACCTCTTTCCGGAAGGCCGCACAACATTCTTCCTTTCTCAGCTTCCACCACATGGTTCTCTGCTCTACCTTTGTCTTCTTAATCTTCCTACCCACCACCAGAATCATCCTACATACTACCATCCTATGCTGTCGAGCTACACTCTCCCCTACCACTACTTTACAGTCAGTAACCTCCTTCAGATTACATCGTCTGCACAAAATATAATCTACCTGCGTGGTTCTACCTCCGCTCTTGTAGGTCACTATATGCTCCTCCCTCTTCTGGAAATAAGTGTTCACTACAGCCATCTCCATCCTTTTTGCAAAGTCCACCACCATCTGCCCTTCAAAGTTCCTTTCCTGGATGCCGTACTTACCCATCACTTCTTCATCGCCCCTGTTTCCTTTACCAATATGTCCATTACAATCTGCACCAATCACAACTCTCTCCCTGTCTGGGATGCTCAGAACTACCTCATCTAGTTCCTTCCAGAATTTCTCTTTCAACTCTAGGTCACATCCTACCTGTGGTGCATAGCCGCTAACCACATTATACATAACACCCTCAATTTCAAATTTTAGTCTCATCACTCGATCTGATACTCTTTTTACCTCCAAGACATTCTTAGCCAGCTCTTCCTTTAAAATAACCCCTACTCCATTTCTCTTCCCATCTACTCCGTGGTAGAATAATTTAAACCCTGCTCCCAAACTTCTAGCCTTACTACCTTTCCACCTGCTCTCTTGGATGCACAGAATATCAACCTTTCTCCTAATCATCATGTCAACCAACTCCTGTGCTTTTCCTGTCATAGTCCCAACATTCAAAGTCCCTACACTCAGTTGTAGGCTCTGTGCATTCCTCTTTTTCTTTCTTTCCTTGGCACAACATTGATATGAAACTGACAAAATGGAGAGAACACATTGAATACTTTTTCAACTATTATATACTGTAGAATGTAAGGCCAGCGCCTGCTCCAGCACCTCATGATGCCAAAAACTCCTAAAAAGTAATCCTTTGAATGTCAAGGACATGTTGGAATTCTGAAAATAAATCAACTCTAGCTTTATTTATAAATGGCAAACTGGAAGAAAAAAAAACATTTTGGAGGGGGACACATTGGAAACATTAAAAATGGATCTTAGCGTGCAAGAATGCACATAAGTTTCACTCCCAGCTGTACCTGACCCAGAGTTCTTTTTCCGGACAGTCAATCACAGAATTTCCCCCCGAATCCAGATAAACAAATCTATATAAGTGGGCTAAGGATATCTACTGTCAATTATAGAGCTGAGAGTTGGACATATAAACAGTGAGCTGGAAACAAGAATGATTGAGGGATCCAGAACAGGGAAGCCAAATAGTGGTAGGAGTGTTGTCACAAGAGGATTGTGAGGAGCGAGCTAAGCATATGCATGTTATACACATTGGGTGGGTCACACTGACTCTTTGAAAATTGGTCTGGCCACCTCAACCACCTTTTCCCCTCTTTAATTATTTCCAGATGAGGCAAATGTTGAAGCTGGAAAGCCTTCAAGGGCTTCTCTCGTCTGGGTGTGTGTGAATCCGCTAAGAGGGAACAGAAGTGTGCACAAGGGCGGGGTAGGTGGTGGGGGGAGATGTGAAATGCCACCCCAAACCTCAATAAAGAAACGATGGGATTACATTGAAAAAAAATCCCAGTTCTTGACGGCTCACAGCAACACACAGCAATGAATTTTGGGCCACCAACTCTCCTCCCAACCTGGTGTGTCTCATCCAGGCTGTCAAAGGCGAGGCATGCCTGTCTTCGCTTGGTGCCAGTGGTATTTCCTCTCCTCTTAGACCTGCTCCAGCTGTGGTCCATGGGGACAAATCCATCTCTGCCAGTTCCTTACAAGGCCCTGCAGCTCTCCGCTCCAACAAGTGTGGAACAGGCTACTTTGTGTAGTTCGTGCAAGTAGACTTCATGTCCGTGCATTTATATCCTTTTAATACTTTAGCAATCTATCGATACTGGGCCTCAGAAGTTCAGTGTTTGGCGGCGTTGTCCCGCTCCGATACGATTAGATCTTGGGGGCTTTCTGTGTTCTGAAGAATTATCATAGTCTCCTTGTCTATGCGGAATTAGTCTGCACATACTCTAGTGACATTTATATCAGGTAAATTCCTGAGTACTGTGAAAAAAGACCAAGAAAGAAAAGCAGTTAGTGTGCATCCACAGTGTTTCATTGCCATCATTAACTAGCGGCCCGAAAGGCATTGCAAAATTTCTCATTCTTTTCTACTTACAAATTAAACTTTGTATACAGTTATTTTTGTACTGCATTACTGAGCTGACAGCGTGACCAAGGAACAACCTATTTCTGTTTAATTTACAATGTATCATATTGGATTAAAAGACGAGTCCCACTTTTTATCAGTATCACTTCCATAAACATGATTATATAGTACAGCGTGTCATAATTAGTAGTTCATTAAGCGACATTAAATGTTTAAAGGCACCACAGCCTCTCATGCCTTGTTGATAATTTGAATGATTGCCAAGTGACTAGAAATAACAGGTTTTGCTATCAGATGAAGATGACATATTGATAATTGTGCTAATCCCCAAACTGTACGACTAAGCTTTTTGTCATGATTGCCTGAATTACAGTACGTGGAGTAACATGTTGATCATTGATCATTACTGTATGTCATTGAGTGTTTGAGAGTTCTTCTAAGGAGGCCTATTGTACAATAACCCTAATAGTTCATTCCAAAGATGTTTAATGGATTTGAGGTCAGGTTTCTTTGCCAGACAGCCATTATGGCAGGAACGCAAAGACTATTGATGCTCTTGAAAGGAGGGTCAAGAGTCAACCGTATGGTTTAGCGTTTAATAGATACTTTTCAGTGTTTACTTAACTTGTATTTTATTGAGCTTTTTCACAATTTATGTTAACATTTATGCATCTACTCATTTGCTCAATTGTTTTTTTTTATTCTATTTTACTGTATCCCAGTTGCCCTCAGAGGGCCATTATGACTGCGAACCCACATACAAGTTTGCTCGTCTCATATTCTAGATATACAACAGACTTGTGGATAACCTATTTTGAAATAAGAATCTCGGAAAAATTACTTGTTGAACTATTTTTGAAATGGGCTTGGTAAATGCAATGTCTCAATGTTATTAAAATTGAGTGGAATAGGCTATTTTGGTATTTTGTCTATTCTGTTTTTTTGACAAGAAACATGAAGTCAATGGAGATGGTTTGGTTTCGTTGGCCACTTAAAATAATCTCGTAGGTTGGATCTGGCCCCCAGGCTTTGAGTTTGACACCTGTGATCATATTATTCAGTAGGTACTGCGTTTGTGTGTACACCGAGGTGGGTATGTGTGTTTGTATGTTTGCATTTATATGTGGAATAGAAAAGAGCATTCTCAAAACTGGTAGCATAATGGAAACGGTATATACTCTAGTATAATTTTTGAGACTGTCATGGGAAAATGGAGGGGTTCGCAAGGAAGAAAACCATAAAACCAGTCAGTGTTGGTCCACTTCTCTTCAATGACTGTGCAAGGTTGCTGGATTTTGACAGGAACTGGAACATGCTGTTGTACATAGCGAAGCACAGGATAGCAAACATGCTCAAAGTCCAGCGAGTATGCTGATCATGCATAACTGGGATGTTCTGGCTTCAGAAATTGTGTAAAGATCCTGACAATGTGGGGCTGTGCATGATCATGGTGGAATGTGAACTGATGTTTGTGGCTCAATAGCACAACAACAGGCCCAAGGTCTCCCCATCCAACATCCTTAGCCTCAACATTGTCTAAAACCAGCGAGCCTGGTCGATTGTGCAATAATTGGTTTGCATAACCAAAGAATTGGTTACACAAAACTGTCATAAACCATCCAATGGAAGCCCATCTGTGCATGGTGTTGTCTGGAGCCAATAAATGAAGAAGGCTGCTCTGATCAGACATTTCATCAGACATCTTGTGACACAACCAGAGCAGTTCAGCCTCCACTGATTCAATATCATGAGAATGAAATTACCTGGGCAGCACGGTGGCGCAGCTGTAGAGCATTGGCCTCACAGTTCTGAGGACCTGCATTCAAATTCCAGCCCAACTTGTATGGACTTTGCATGTTCTCTTTGCCTTTCTCCGGCCACTCCGGTTTCTTCTCACATCCCAAAAACATGCTTTAATTGGATACTCTAAAGTGCCCCAAGGTGTGATTGTAAGAGGGACTGATGTCTGTCTCCGTGTTCCCTGTGATTGGCTGGCAACCATTTAGGGCAGACATGTCCAAAGTCCGGCCCCCGGGCCAATTGCGGCCCGTGGACAAATTTTTACCGGCCCGCGGCCTCTATCATGAAATCAATAATATGCGGCCCGCCAGCACTGTTGACCACAGTATAAAATACATGTGTACAAAAAGCTATTTTTCATTTCACCAGAAGATGGCAGTAGCCCTGTGGCCGCACTCTGGCCGCCGTGACCCTTGACCTTGCGTGATCGTTTCAGCCCAGCCCATTTCTAACATGGCGTCTGTAAACAAAAAAAGGAAAGTTGACCGCGAAGTGGAAATTTGAGTATTTTTTCACTGAAATACGAAACAACTCTGTCTGCCTAATTTGCCAAGAGACTGTGGCTGTTTTCAAGGAATTCAACATCAAGAGGCACTACCAGACGAAACATGCTAGCTACGACAAGCTAACTGGGAACAAACGCGGTGAAAAAGTGAAGCAACTGGAAGCTGTTTTAACGGCACAGCAAAGCTTTTTCACAAGAGTCCGTGAGTCAAATGAAAATGCCACAAAGGAAAGCTACGAAGTGGCAACGCTGATTGCAAAGCACTGCAAACCTTTCACTGAGGGTGAATTTATTAAAGACTGTGTAATGAAAATGGTTGAGAAAATTTGTCCCGCGAAGAAGCAAGAGTTTGCCAATATTTGCCTGGCTCGTAATACTGTGGTACGGAGAATTGAAGACGTTTCATTAGATATTAAGAGACAGTTAGAGGCAAAAGGAACTGAGTTTGACTTTTTCTCGTTAGCGTGCGATGAAAGCACGGATGCATCCGACACCGCTCAGTTACTGATCTTTTTAAGAGGAGTGGACAATGACATGAACGTGAGTGAAGAGCTTCTGGACCTCCAGAGTCTGAAGGGCCAAACAAGAGGAACGGATTTATTTGTTTCTGTTTGTTCCACCGTAGATGACATGAAACTACAGTGGAATAAAGTCACCGGGATTATTACGGACAGCGCACCTGCCATGGCTGGCGAGCGGAGTGGATTATCAAGCCTTGTCTGTAACAAAGTCAGCGAAGAAGGAGGCAGCGCTATTAAACTCCACTGTATTATTCATCAAGAAGTTCTCTGTGCCAAATATATGAAATATGATAATGTTATGAAACCGGTGATAAAGACTATTAATTATATTCGCTCCAAAGCGCTGTGCCACCGCCAGTTTCAACAGTTTCTTCTCGACATCCAGGCTGAATACGGAGATGTTTTGTATCACACCGACGTAAGGTGGCTCAGTCGGGGGTCTGCGCTGCAGCGCTTCTTCTCTCTCAGGGAGGAAATTGGACAATTCTTGACTAAAAAGGGACAACCCATGCCACAATTAAATGATCCTGTTTGGCTGGCTGATTTGGGATTTTTAGTTGACATAACGCGACATCTGAATGCGCTGAACACAAGCCTTCAAGGGCAAAATGCAGTGGTAAGCCAACTGTATTCACACATCAAAGCCTTTCGGACCAAGCTGCTACTTTTCCAAAGACACCTGTCACAGGCGCAGCCCAATACCGCACATTTCCCGTCGCTGCAGGAAATTGTGACCAGTTTCCCACAGATCAATATCAGTGCGCAAATGACAAAGTATGCAGCAGACATCTCATCTCTGGTTGAGGAGTTTCAGCAGCGCTTTCGGGACTTTGCAGCTATTGAAAAGGAGATCACGCTTTTTTCCTCTCCTTTCTCCGTGGACCCTGATGACGCTCCAGACCACCTGCAACTGGAGCTCATTGAGCTGCAGTGTGACGCCGAGCATCGCAGTCGGCACCAACAGCTCCCTCTTGTCAACTTCTACCGCCAGCTGGATGAAGGCAGGTTCCAAGCAATTCGGACATTTGCTAAGAAAATGCTGAGCTTGTTTGGCTCCACATACATGTGCGAGAAGACATTCTCCGTTATGAACATTAACAAGAGCCGCATGAGGACGAGACTGAGTGACTCTCACCTGCGTGACGTCTTGCGCATCAAAACCACTGCTCTTGAGCCAGACATGGACTACATACTGCAGTCAAGATCCCAGTATCACCCTTCACATTAGTGCAGGCAAGACCTTTGTTAAGTCCTCTGAGTTGAATAAATTCTTAAATCTCAGTTAATTAATTTTTTTGTGATGGTCAAAATCACAGTTTGAATATGCAGTGATCATTGTTTTGTTTTCAGCACTTTTCCTACAGTGAGCATATAATAGTGAATAATATGTAATGTTTCACATGAACTTAGATATCCTTTATAGTTTTCTTAATTTTTTGTAGTTTGTGATTTCGGTAAAAACCTAAATGTAAAAAAAAATGTAAAAGTAAAAGTATGCCATTTGTAATTAAATTAAAAAAAATCCCAAAAAGTTAATTTGTATTTAATGTTAATGGTTCAAAGAATGTCAGGCTAAATAGTCGGCCCCCACACATTTTCACCTTACCAAATCTGGCCCTCTTTGCAAAAAGTTTGGACACCCCTGATTTAGGGTGCACCCTACCTCCTGCCTGATGACAGCTCAGATAAGCTCCAGCTCTCCTGCGAACCCCATGAGGATAAGCGGTTTAGAAAATAGATGGGTCGATGAAATGACCTGGATGGCCAACCTTTCACAGGCTAGAATCAACAACCTGATTGATTCTATGCAAAGGAGATGAGTTGGACTTCATGAGGCAAATGGTGCTCAAATCATATAACCACTGGTTTTCCAAATCCCAGTGAGGTAAATGGTGCTCACTGTTTTTTTTCTGCACCCTTTTAATGTTCATTAGAGTTCTATTTTTTTTTTTTTTTGAACTTTTTTTCCACAGGAGGGAAAGGCTATTTTGGACCGATTGTCAATAAGTACGTAAACTGTATTAGCCTCAGCCTGACTCTCAGTTGATCTTCTCCCACACCCACAAAATGGTTTTTAATCAAACCTCTTCTTGCTTTTCCTTCTCTACATCACTATGTAACAGAGCTCACAACAATGTCCCCTGCACTTATCTGATCAGTGAAAGTTAAGAGCGCCTCATACCAGTCTCTCTGTTTTGCAGCCGCTGCTTGGCTGCAAAAAAAACAACACAGACACCTTCTCAATTACTCCCGCCATCTCTCAGGCTGTCTGACTTTTCACAAATGACTGTCCGGCTCTCTTTTTTCTCCTTAAGACTCCCCCCCCTCTGCCCCCTTGGTTTTGCTCTCTTGTGGAAAACCATGTCTGCTTTAGTGCTTTGCATTCCTGTGGTTTGACTGGCACTTCCTGCCATGAGCGAGAAGTAAGTCCATAGAAGAGAACATTCCTTCAAGCCTTGTAGATTTTTCAGGAGTGTTTTTCTACCTCTCACATCCCCCTTGCATTTATGACCCTGATGAAAATATCCCACAGTCTGTTATTGATGTATGACTGTGCAATGACAAACCTATGACAAAAATATAGCAACTTGGTAGTGAATGCAGTACTTGTCTACTAGCTTTTGGTTCAGTGGCACGTGTGCGACAAGGGCCTATATGTTCACCACACACACACACACACACATCCTGATTTCTGGAATATGTTAAAGATATCAAACAGTTTTAGTATTAGTCATTAATGCTCATGGTGGAAAGAATTCTCAAGCTCGTTTTATACAAAATGTTTTTGTTTTCTAATTGGGAGACATTTATTCATAAGTAAGTCCTCGTTTGTGTTTTGACTCACAGAGACAGCACAAATTATGAATGTAGTGGATCAGTTAGTACATGCACGTGGAACCTGCAGCAAACACATGGCCAAACGTAAATAACTCGCCACCCTCGTGTCAAATTTAATTGGTTTTGATAAACATTTAAGTATGTCCCGCTTGGAAACTAATGCTGCTGAAAACACTGTTAGCTAATGCTAATATGTGATAACAGGAACACTACACCTCGGATTTTCTTGATAAGTCTGAATTTTTTATGTAGATGTTCACATTGCAAGAACAAATGTGGCTTCTACTGTAGACGGAACGCTGTGAATTAGCCTTACTGGTACATCAAAATCAGAAAAAAATTAACTGCTCAAGGATGGACACCAAGTCCTTCCATCAATTTCCATCCATCCATCCATCCATCCATCCATCCATCCATCCATCCATCCATCCATCCAAAAACGAGAAGACCATGCAAACACACAGGAGAGCCTGAGCCGACAATTGGACCCAAAACCTTTCCACTGCAAGGCTAACAACAATGACAAAAATTTAAAGTTTCAAAATAATCTAATTGCAACATTATCTGTTTTCCCACCACTTGCAAAGTTTTTCTGAATAAATGTTTTGGTTTTTGCATTTTCATGTGTGCATATACAGTAGATACAATTTGATTGACCCCCAAAAATGTATTTTTAATGGATAAATTACAAACATTTGTCACTGTGTTACTTAATTTTTTTAACAACATTCAACAACAATTTAGAAATTGTGGATAAAACTTGTTGAAGTTTTGTAGGTGGAATTCTTTTCACCTTCAGTTGCTCAACAGTCTAGGTTCTCTGTTGTTGTATTTTACACTTTATGGTAATGTGCTACACACAGATCTGGACCTCTGGCGGGCCAGTCTACTTGCACTCATTTACACTGAAGCCATGTTGCTATAACACGTACAGAATGAAGCTTGGCATTGACTTGCTGAATTAAACAAAGATGTCTCTGAAAAAGACATTGCTTAGATGGCATACGCTCTATGTACCTGTACAAGAGGTGATATTTTGAATTTGAATGTTATTTAGCACAAACTGTGTTATCTGACGGTGGTTTTATAAAGTGTTCTTGAGCCTATGTGGTAATATCTTTTACATAATGATGGTGGGTCTGAATGGATGAGGGATTGAAGGTCCAGGGCATGCTGCCAGTGTAGGTTTTTGGCCTTCAGATTGTCTTGCAGAGATTTGCAGATTATCTGAAAAATGTGGTCAGATTGTGGACTGTAATTTTGTTGCTAAAATTGGAGAATATTTGTAAAAAAAAAAAAATTGAACATTAAATATTGTGTCGTTGTAGTGTATTCAATTGCATACAGGTTGAAAAAGATATTCAAATAATTATATGCTGATTTTACTTACATTTTACACCACATCCCAACTTCATAGGAATAGAGGGTTGTATGCAAGTCACTCTTCCAAGCATTTTCTATTCAGTTTGTCCTCATTGAGGTTGCTGGTGAGCTGGACTCTGTCCCAGCTGACTTTGGCGAGAGGTGAGTACACACTCGATGGGTTGCCAGGAAATCACATTTGCCCCTCTGGACAATTTAGTCAACGGTTAATTTAATATGGATTTTTTTGCAAATGTGGGAATAAATCCGAGTACCCGGAAAAAAACCCACACAAGCACGATAGAGAACATTCACCATGAACAGGTCAGCAGTCAATCATAGGGCACATGCGGAGAGAGTGAACCTTTCACTGAGAGGGAACCAAAGTTGCGTGAACCAATAGAGAATCAGTTACCCATTAAAAGTGTTTTTTTTTTTTACGAATAATTTTATAGTGTAATTGCTCTCGGTAGACATAGATTGGCCAATGAATATCGAAATTGTCTCGTTACCTCTGAATCCTGGCATTATTCTCTTCAATACCAACAGTCAAGAATGAATCAGTATGTGGTGAAACTTACACATTCAGTATATTTAGACTGTTAATATACTAAATACACTCTAAATTTTAGGGGAAGAATGCCTGTATTAATACAAGCATTTTACCAATGATGTGTAGATCACTTCACTTCTTTTCCATTGCTCTACAGCAGTGTAGACCACAAGTGGTCCGTGAGATCCTTGGCAATTTGGAACTTATTGTCGTTGACAACCATGTAAGTGCATAATGAACTTTTACAAGTAACACTTCTGTCTGTCCATTTTCTATACTGAAAGGCTTTATGGGTAAACTGGAGCCAGGCCATAATAGTCCAGTCGTAATGTGGGAAAAAAAATAAGGCCAGCCCACAACTATTTGCAAAATAATTCATTCAATATATTCATTTTCTGCAGCAAAAAGCACGTATGAAAATATGTAGGAAAATCTAAGTCTTGGAAATTTGTTCATTTGCATGATTGGAAAACCGACTTTTGTTACACAACAATCAATTACGGTATTCTTTAGTAATAACACATGTTGTGAAATTCTGTTTGATGGTACAGCATTACAAGCGTAAATAATGAAAACACTGGATCTTGAACCCCAAAGCAGACTCATTCATCAAAAATGAAGCAATGAAATAGAATTCATTAAACCATGTATCACGTGTGAGACAACAACAATGAACAGATGAAAAACAACAACAAAAGATCGATATGACACAACTTTCAAATCAAAAGCTAAACTCAAAGAGGTAGACAGAGCCATGACAACAAACACTAAAATAAACACATTGGATCAAACTACAGGAGATTAGAAAAGATAGGGAACAGTTATAATACAAGTACTTACATTCGTCATTGGACAAACAAATGGTAAATGTAGACATTCACAAGAAGTAAGATAATGAAACAAGAGAGACAACGCAACCATCTTCCTTCCTTCCATTTCTGCTGCAGGTAAACAACCAGCTGATTAGTATGATCACCAGCTGCAGCGCAGGAAGCTCCACCCACCAACATTCACCATGGATACAGGGGAACACAAGTAATGAGGCAGAACATGTAGCCAGAGAAACGGAAACTTTTTGAGGTACACTATTGACAAATGTCAAAATAGGTACTAGTGCTGAAAGAAATGGATACAAGCCTTATTTTATTAATTTTGAAAGCTACAGATGTTTTCAATTGCATTTGGAATATTTATAGTATATCATAAACCAGAGCTGCAAAATTCCCAACAGATGTTAGATTCATGAGTCAGTCAATACAGTGAAATAAAAATTGCTATTAAAACATTTCGGTTCATCATGTTGTTTATAATTTGTCATCATGAGACCGAGACGCAATTCATTTTTGTCAAACAGCAAAACTGAAGATATTAAGGCAATTGATAAATTACCATGAACCTTTCATTCAGAAATATGCATGTACAACCTATATTCTAAGTACAAAAACCCATGTTGCAAATATGAAATTAAAGACTTATGAAAGACAATAGAGAATTTTATTTCTGCATCTAACAAAAAGCATGTTATGCTTTTTTTGATGTTTAATTTCAAATAAAATAGTGGTTTTAGTTATAAAATAAAAATTCTAAACTTGGTCAGGGTTAGACAATTAGTTTAATGTCATTTTTGTCTTTGGATGCATACGCCATACCTGAATTAATATCTTTAGTCTGTGTCTGGTAATGTCTTCACAGTTCTGTTTTAGTTTTCGCACAGAGAGGTATTTCTCTTATTTTCTGCAAAATGTCATCTTTGTTTTGGAAGTCCGAGAATAGATGTTCTGAAATCTTAATGAATGTTGCTTTGTGGTATTTTCCATCTGTCGATGGCTTCAAATCCCCGACTATTTCCCAAGCAGCCACAAAACTATCAGATGTAGTTGAATTTGCAGTCTTAATCCACTTCTTGAAGTGACTTCTGTTCACATCAGCCTTACGTAACAGCTCCGAAGCGACTTGTCCCTCGGGATGTTTTTTAGCCAATGCAGAGTGTTTGTTCTGGAAATGTCTTGCAACATTTGACTTTTTGTTGTTTGCCAATTTTTCACTGCAAATTGAGCATACTGGTAAACCAGTTTCATCATTGCTGAAAGCAATAGAATCTCTGCACGTAGATTGAAATCTTTTATCTTCAGATTTTTGTATTTTCTTGGATTTATCCATCATTTACCTTCCAGGCAAGGTTCTAATGTCACTCCACTTTCTGAGCCACTTATCCTCACGAGGGTCGCGGGAGTGCTGGAGCCAATCCCAGCTGTCAACAGGCAGGTCGCACGGTACACCCAGATCTGGTCGCCATCCAATCACAGGGCTCCTAGAGCCGCGCTCACAATCACACCTATGGGAAATTTAGAGTGTCTAGTTAATAATTGACGGCACGGTGGATCAGCTGGTAAAGCGTTGGCCTCACAGTTCATTGAATCCCGGACCCGCCTGTGTGGAGTTTGCAGGTTCTCCCCGTGCCTGCGTGGGTTTCCTCCGGGCACTCCGGTTTCCTCCCACATTCCAAGAACAGGCAACATTAATTGGAAACTCTAAATTGCTCCGAGGTGTGATTGTGAGTGCGGTTGTTTGTCTCAATGTGCCCTGCGATTGGCTGGCAACCAGTTCAGGGTTTCCCCTGGCTCCTGCCCATTGTCAGCTCTGATAGGCTTCAATACTCCCTGCAACTCCCGTGAGGATAAGCGATGAAGAAATTTGATTGATAGTTAATGCTGCATGTTTTTGGGATGTGGGAGGAAACCGGAGTGCCCGGAGGAAACCCAAGCAGGCACGGGGGAGAACATGCAAACTCCACACAGGTGTGGCTGGGATTTGAACCCTGGTCCTCAGAACCGTGGGACCAACGCTCTATAGCTGCGCCACTGTGGTCCCCAAACCTACACAGAAAAAAAAAAAGCAAAACCATGAAAACCAAAAGAAACCAGAAGTACTACAGTAATTACAGATACGCAAAAGCAACAAGTACTATGGAGAGACAGATTGGTAACTAGATGATGGCATTAAGCAATGAAAAGTTTCCACCTCCTCCTTTCAGCCATTGCTGCACCTACACCCCAGTTGAGTTTCAATCGACATCAGGTGTGCTGCAGGAGATTCCAGTCTTCAACTCTAACTAAAGAAACTGAAACACAAACTCAAAAAGGCTCACAAAGAAATTTTCACATTTGATTCAAACTTACCATGTTTTCTGTGCTTGGTCATGCTGACGTTTTTGCCATACATTACTCATCGCAGGCGAGTCGGTTTTATGAGCTATAGGGTGTACGTGTGCTTCCTCATTCCAAATCCATTGCCAAAGGTCAATGGCTTGACAAAAAAAAAAAAAAAACAATGATAAAACTATGGTGCTGTTCATTGAGGTTCCACTGCCACTGTACACTTTTTTTTTTTTTAAGAATAATATGACATTCACCAGTGTATTTTTTTTCTTAAGAACACTCCCGGCAAAATAATTGTTCATTCCATTTTTGGACTAAATTTTTGGACTTTACAGCTACATATTATTTTTAACACCATGAAATCATCATCATTGTTATTAAGGTTTCTTTCAGATTTCAGATTTCCAAATTGTATCCATTAGTGGAGATATGGCTATAGAAAAAAAAACAAGTTATTATAAAGGGAGTGAAATTGTTGAATTGCTGACAAGACATTGTTTGAGATCCTGTTAACTCGTGTACAGGCTATTGAAATCAGTAATCATAAATACAGTACAAAAATGAACCAAAACATTTACATAAAATTGTTCGGAACCTGGACTGTGACTGACCGGTGACCAATCAAGTGTGTACCTGGCCTATCGTTCAGCTGGTATAGGCTCACACCCACCCACACCTCAGCGCTCTCATGGGGACAAGCAGTTTTGACAAAAAAAAAAACAAAAAACCCCCGTCTAGTCAACAGTGTGGCTTTCTCATCAGTTCTGTGTATTTCTAAGCTCCCTGTTCCTGTCAGCTCTGGCGTTCTTTTCTTCCACCTTACAGGAATTCAGTAGACACTCGCGCAGTGTAACCTCACAAACGTGAATCCGAATCTCATGTGGTTAAACCTTCCCGAAAGTCAAATTAGGTGAGTGGCCCTCTTCCATCCGAAAGGTCAACAAGACAAGCTTGGATGAGAAAAAAATCAGACAGAAATGTACTTCATAGTTGCCCTAAGGAGTCATATTTGTGTGTGTTCTCAAATATTTATGCGCTTTTACCTTTCAAATGGAAAAGTGAAAACATGCAAAGTAGTCAGCAGACGGGCTATTCTGAGTAACCTTTCACTTGGTAGATGGAAATTGACCACTTTGAATTATGATTTTTGATCAAAGGGGAAGATACTCAAATTTTGCGTCAGGAAGGGCATCCGGCATAAAAACTGTGCCAAACAAATATGAGTGTTTCATCTGAGATGACATGCTGTGGCGACTCCGAACGGGACAAGCAGAAAGAAATTTACTAATCTGGAAACAAAAAAGACCAAAAAAAAAATTCTACATTATTTAATACACCATGAACATTACAGATGTACAACTGCACGAACAAATTTTGAATCACTGGTGAATGGTGTCAAACAAAACTGCCACTTAAAAATGCCGTTATATTACGTATACACATCCATATTTTGGGGCGATTGTTTTATTCTACATCTTTTATATATATAAAAAAAACATGTATTGTTATAAAGTCAAACATCGTCCCTTTCAAAAGTTGGCCAACTTTTTGTGAGAATCCCACTCCAGTCCTGTATTTGAAGGTTTTCGTCACAGGAATGGTCCATTACGCCCCCTAGTGGCCTGGCGCACTAACGCAAACTTGCAGCATTTTTTTTTTCTTCCTCCTGTGTAGTGTTTGCATATTCTCCCTGTGCTTGCATCAATTTTCTCCTGGTACCCGTTTAACATCCAAGGTTGCTCGATTATCAAACCCACAACCTCCTCGAATACAACTCCTCAACACGGAGGTAAGAGGGTGACTTCTGGATCACTGTCCAAGCACCGAGGAGAACATTCCATCCATTATCCAAGCCGCATATCACAGGAGACTCGGAGCCTAACCCACACAGCTTCGGGTGAAAGGCGGACGACACCCTGAACTGGTCGCCAGTCAGTCGCAGGGCAGATATTGTCACCATCATTGAGCGGGAATCAATCCCATGTTGCCCACACCAAAGTCAGGCGTGTGTTTCACTACACCATCAGAGACTGGTAGGAGGAGGATTGCAAATGTGTGTTTGTCTAAATGTCCACAAGATCCATTCTTGCATTGCCATGTGCAAGACTGACCTTTTGCAAGCAGAAGGTCTCCATCATTCACTAATTGTAGAGCTTTTATTATGGGATGCCTGGTGTGGCAGTGAAAATAATAGCGTCGAGTCAAGAACATAGTGAAGCAGGTAGACTGTATGCAAACAAGGAAATGATCGCAGCCGGTACACAGTGTTCTGACACCATTAGAGAGTGGAAACAGGAGAGCGAGAACGGGAAGAGACACATTTGCAGGCTGGCTAAGCGTGTAAGGAATGCAGCAGACTTTTAAACAACATCCTGAGTGAACAGAGGAGGAGGCTACCACTGTGGTTCCATCCAGCTGCTATTTTTAGCCAGCCACCTAACCTCATTAAAGACAAGGTGTTTTTGTAACCCCAGTAGGTCTCCTGCTGGCCAAAATTTGAGAAAAAAAATATGCAACGTGCTCCAGTCAGCTCCTATATGTGAAATGTACAGTACCATAGATAACCTAAGTAAAATTTGACCAATCTCAGCCACACTTTGACTGCTCTACTGTTCACTGCAGCAATTTACATGCAAAAGGTTCAAAATATTCTTAAACAGTACTGTATGTTCTAAGAAAACATATTGCATTATCTTGGCAACAAAATCATATTCACACATGCTTTTTTTATGTTGCTGTATAGACACGCCACATTTTCGCCACATTCAAGTTACAAGTGCAAAAAGAAGTTAACTGCTCTCAATGTGAGTACTTAACTTCTGGTGTGTATTTTTCCTTTCTCAAGTGTTGTTAAAGGGCCACTGACACCGAAAACATAAAATTTAGTATGTTTTTAACCGAAAATAATCATCTGCAATGGTCCTATCCGTTTTTTTCACGACAAGTCTGAAATTTACCATATATAGTTTTTTTCATCTTCTGCCAGTGAAAGTCTCTCTCGGACTTTGTATTGAAGAAGAAGCAGGAAGTGATGTTTTTTGCAGATGCCTCCAGTGGCGGGGTCGCTTATTACACCTATTGTACCTGCGAGAGATTAGCTGTTTTTTCTGCGTGTTAGCCAAAATGCCGGCCCGTTGTATTGCTAGATTTTCCTCTAACATTCGGGAGGATGGATTCACTCCTCATACATTTCCGAAAGACCAAGTTAGTCGTGAAAAATTGATTGCACAGGTGCAATGGACGAGAGCTTTGTGGGTTTTAAATGACAGGTAGGTGTGTACATCCATCCCCCCATTTTCTTAGACGCTTATCTTCACAAGGGTCGGGGGGAGTGCTGGAGCCTATCTCAGCTGTCAACGGGCAGGAGGCGGGGTACTCCCTGAACTGGTTGCCAGCCAATCGCAGGGCATAACGAGACAAACAACAAATTTTGAGTGTGGCTGTTTGTCTCTATGTGGCCTACGAGTGGCTGGAAACCAGTTCAGGATGTACCCTCCCTTCTGCTTGTTGACAGCTGGGATAGGCTCCAGCACTCCTCTGACCCTTGTGAGGATAAGCAGCTAAGAAAATGGATGGATGGATGGATATATATAATATAATATATGTAAAATGCTCATTCTATGTGAAAACAGTCTTTTAAAAGTTTTACAGAAGGGAGCAGAATGCTATTTGGTGATAGGGAAACAAAACAGAGTTGTGGAAGCTTGACTCGAGGCCTATTAGGGAGACCAGAACAGACTGTAAAATAACAAGCATCAGGATAAAACCAAAGATTACAGTTGAACTCATGTCTGGGAGAGTACATGGTTATATCACCTCAGCACAACCTAAATCCCACTATGCCAACCTTTGAACTTTCAAAGCACAAGGTTTTCCCCTTTTTGTTCCAAATCCAGTTTTACAAGCTTTTTAATTCACAATCATCTGAATAATGTTGATGTAAATTTGTTCACAGAGCTGGTCCAATTCTTGAAAAAAAGAAAATCGGGTTCATGACGAATGAGGTGTTTTCCTCCACCAGATGGCAAAATGTGGGGACATCAGTATGTGTGTGTATATGGTAGGGGCGTATGGGAGAAATGGGATCCTATAAAAACACTGGCTTTGTTGTTCTTTTGATTTTCACCACAGTCATCAGCATCACGGCTTGTACATCGAACAAGATATGATGTTTTGCCTGGCTGTTCAAAGCATCTATACTTGAGGTGGAGACCACAGAAATTTTTTTTTCTTCTATTTTTACATGTCATTTTTATTTGAGCCAGACAACGATTACATAAGCCACTCATATTACTTTCAGAGGAGCTACAGTCTGACACCATATTCTGGAATTATTCATAGCTCAGTGATTCTGACATTTGGACTTTTTTTAATTAAGAAATAAATTCCAACCATGTCAACGAGTCCAGATAACCATGGTGAGCAACTGTTACGTATGTTGGACATACATGGGAAGGACAGTTGAAAAAAAGGTGAGCAGATCTACCTCACAATTCTAAAGTTGAAGGTTTCAATCTCAGCTCAGGCCTTCAGTTGATTACATGTTCTCATCATGCTATATGAGGTTGCTCTGGGCTTCTTGTCTTCATCCCACATTCCCAAAAAAATACACATGAGCCCCACTGCCCACCAAGCGACGCAACCATTTTGACGAATGGCCAACCATCAACGACTAGTTTGGTTGTAATTCCAAATTTCAATTGCAGGTGACGCAACATTATCAATGTAATAGGCCAATCAGCAATGCCGTCTTGCGTCACGTGATCTTTAACAATGAAAATTATGTTCCCAGGCGTGCCGAGAGACACAAGGGGAGAAATAGTGAAAAACTCATGGCCCGGGGGCCATATTCGGCCTGCCACATGATTTTATGTGGCCAGCAAAAGTCAATCATATTCATTAACTTCCATGACTCTCACTAAGATCTGTGTCAAAATTACAGATTGTCGTATGTAATAATTAATATCGAGATATTGCAAGCATCTGTTGTTACCAAAGGATTTTTTTGTAAAGAAGCTTTAAGTAAATAATTGAACAAGCTATTATCCTTGACTTATGATTTAAAACCAAGTTATACATCCATTTGTTGTGTATTTGAAATAATATGATGAAGCACTATTTTTCATATATATTTGGTTTCACAGTCAAAATGCACCTCTGATGGAAACCTTACCGATGTGACCTACATCCCTAAATGCAGTGTATTTTCAGTGTACATATATACTCACTTTTTTCTATCCACTGCAGGATGAAAGTCACGCCTTCAAATTTCCAACTCCTACGGTAGTCTACAATTTGTTGCCAGGTGTTTCATATATCCATCTACTTTTAGGTCTTTGCCGTGGTTTCTTTTTGTCCATTGGTAACCAATTGATCATTTCTGTGGTCGACCTTTTGTCAACTCTTCGAATAATGTGGTCAGCTCATTTCTTTTTATTTTTTGAAAAATATCCGTAATTCACGCCTGCTGTCTTATTCAAATGTATCTTTTCTTGTCCCAAATGCTCATTTTCAATATTTAACATTTCATGTTCCTTGGGTTACACGGAGCCGATATATAGGTTTGCATTCGTAGCATAATTTTGTAGACAGTAACGAGTGAACATGAACTTCGTATTGTATTTTTTTCATTTTGAGATCTGTAAGTAAAATTCCTGAATACGACGCTATAGTTGTTCACAATCATAGCAAAATAAATTGATGTGGTCTGCAAAACGAGGATGGCTCAAATAACAGCCAATAATGTTAAACACTCCTTGTTCCCAATGTAGCTTTTTAAATATTTCTTCAAGGCAAGCTGTAAATTTTTTTCAGTGACAGTGTGTTGCATTGCCTGATGCCTTTTCCCAGACTTATTCGGACACTTTTATCGTCAATTCCTATTGAAGCTGAAGAATTGCTGTATGTTGATTGTAGAATGTTGATACATTGTAGTTCAGCTCTACGGCTTGATTAATTTCATCTGCAGTATCGAAGTGTTTGGTAAATAAGTCAAAGGCTTTTTTTATCGTCGATGAAAGCTACACACAAAAGCATTTCATACTTTTGTCATTCAATTTTTCATTTAAGTGTCTGTATGTGGTCCATAGTATTAAAACCATTACGAAAACTCACTTGCTCTATTGGCTGTCCTTCACGCAGTTTGATATCTTACCGGCTGTGTCACATCGTTCCATCTTCAAGCATTTTCGGAACAAGACAAGTTTTCTCATATCTTTTCCTGAATAGACTTGCACAGGGCATCCATCCATTTACTGAGCTCCTTATTCCCACAAGGGTCACGGGGTGACTGGAGCCTATCCCAGCTATCTTCAGGAAGGAGGTGGAGTACACCCTGAACTGGTTGCCTGCCAATTGCAGGGTACATAGAAACAAACAACCATTTGCACTCACAATCACACATAGGGGTTATTTAGAGTGTCCAATTAATGCGTGGTGCCACGGTGGCACAGCTGTAAAGCTTTGACCTCCCAGTTCTTAGGAACCAGGTTCAATTCTGTGTGGAGTTTGCATGTTCTGCCTGTGCCTGCATGGGTTTTCTCCGGGCAGTCCGGTTTCCTCCCACATCCCAAGAAAACATGCAACATTAATTGGATGCTCTAAATTGCCTCTAGGTGTGATTGTTAATG
This sequence comes from Syngnathoides biaculeatus, assembly GCF_019802595.1. Taxonomy (NCBI): domain Eukaryota; kingdom Metazoa; phylum Chordata; class Actinopteri; order Syngnathiformes; family Syngnathidae; genus Syngnathoides; species Syngnathoides biaculeatus. The sequence continues at coordinate 3,188,126 of NC_084640.1, read as the reverse complement.
TGCCTGTTGTCTGTTTCCATGTGCCCTGAGATTGGCTGGCCCCGCCTCCTGACGAATGACAGCGGGGATTGGCTTTAGTACTCCCGTGACCCTAGTAAGGATAAGCGGCTCAGAAAAAGGAATATACATGTTGATTTGTTTGAGCTCGATGGTAATTCTGGTGAAAAAGTGCATTTAAATTCCTTTTGATCGCCAACTTTTCAGCAGGTGCTTGCCAGGTGGTTTTGTGCCAAAATACGCTGTTCCTTCTCAATAAATAGAGGGCCATTTCCAGAAAGAAAAACAACCCCACAGCATGATGTTGTCACCACCATGCCTCACTGTAGCTATGATGTTTTTCTGATATTTTTGTGCCAGAAATTTCTTTTGAAATGATGCCCAAGAAGTTCTTTTTGGATCTTATTAATTCAGCTCATGCTTCTGTGAGAGACTTGTTGTATGTTTTTCCCAAAATGTGTCCAGTTTGAATGTTTTTCTTTGTAAGAAAATGCTTCCGTCTGACCACCTGACTCCCGAGCCAGAAATATACAAGAAGTTGCTGTCACAGAAAGTATACAATTTGTACTTGCCAGAAATTCTTGCAGCTCCCTCAATGTTGCCGAAGCCCCCTTGGCAGCTTCCATGACCAGTTTTCATTAGTGTGCCAAATTTTCTCCACCTGTTGATGACCGCCTTCACAGTGGACTGTACTGTATCCAATGTCTTAGTAATTATTTGTAATTCTTTCCTGACTGATACCTTTCAACAATTATTGTTCCTTTTGGACCATGGCATTTGTTGTTAAATTATTTTTTATTGTTTAACAGTACTGTGGTTGGATGGCAACCAGTTCAGCTGGGATAGGCAGCAGCATTCCCGCGACCCTCGTCAGGATAAATACCTCGGAAAATGAATGAATTAACGTTTTACATTTACAGTATATAACTTTTATTTATCTAGGTCAGCAAATTGAGAACAGAGTACCATTTGCAGTGCTGACCCGGCTGTAGACAGCAGGGTAAAATCCATTCATTCATCCACCCATTTTCTTCACCGCTTATCCTCACGAGGATCACGGGGAGTACTGGAGCCTATCCCAGCTGTCAATGGGCATGAGGTGGGGTATACCCAGAACTGGTTGCCAGCCAATCGCAGGGCACATAGAGACAAACAGCCACACTCGCAATCACACCTAGGAGCAATTTAGAGTGTCTGATTAATGTTGCATGTTTTTGGAATGTGGGAGGAAACCGGAGTGCCCGGAGGAAACCCATGCAGGCACGGGGAGAACATGCAAACTCCGCACAGGCGGGTCTGGGATGGAACCCGGGACCTCAGAACTGTGAGGCTAACGCTTTACCATTTGAGCCACCGTCCCGCCCAGGGTAAAATAAAATAAATTAAAAGCAAAATGAACAAGCTGTACAAGGAAATATAGTTGCATATTTACTGCATACAGTGCATTATGTTACATCATAGCATATCGTGAATAAAAGGTTCATAACGGGGTAAAAACGGATTCAGGGATGATGTATAATATCCCTCCCGAACTTTCTAAATAAAATTAAATCTGGATTTTAATCGCCATCGGAACATTTCTTAGTGGTGTTTCAATGTTCCCCTTGTGCTTGTATACTAGAGGTTTTCTCCAGTGACTCAAACTTTCAAAATCATGCATGATATGTTAACTGAAGACTCCCAATCAAATATGTACGCTACATCTTAACAACTCTTTAATCTGGGATATGCTCCATTTACCAATAACTCTAACGAGGACAAGCTTTCTACAAAATGGATAGATGATTTATATAGATTAATTCATTGCTGGATGTCACGTTGTAGGTCTCTGGGAGAAGGGGGGGAGGGGCTCTGCCCGACCCTTCTTGCATCCTTCCTGGGATGTTGCAGCCTTCTCTGTCTCTCCTGAGTACTGTTGTACGTATGCTGGGTTTTTTTTTAATTCTTTGCAATGTTGATTTCTTTTGTCAGTTGGTTTCTGGCCTGATTGTACAGGACTCTGCTCCTACTCCGATAGGTCGCCTCTTAAACGGGAGGGAGTTGGCGAAGTTTGGTGGTGAACCCTGGCTTGTTGTTATTGAATGTGTGACATGTCTGGAATTGGTGGGTAATGAACCGCAAAAGGGTGTGTGTGTGTGTGTGTGGGGGGGATTCACTGTAATCTAAACCACACAAACAATATCTCCACCAACAACTGTGATTTTCCTACTCGAAACAAGAAGTCTGGCATAGTACTCCCCTGTGAGAGGCAGCATGGTGCCAAAGGGCATTCAGACTGTTGGAAAAAACAAATAAGAAAAAGACTGAAAGAAGAAATAGAAAAGGTTCAATAAGGATAGGCAGCTCAGAAAATAGATGGATGGATGAGTTGGGAAGCACATGATGCAAATACTCAACATAACCAATTCCTCCCTTATCGCCCACCCCAAGCTTTTGGAAATTTCCTTGTTGGATATCATTTTGCTTCTCATTACAGTCACCGCCAAACTTGGTTTTAACCAATGACCACACTGGATTTGCAATCGGTAAATGTTGAACAAGTTTACCAAATACAGTATACGCTTGTCAGACCCAACTGTTTCCCAACAGAACGAGGAGGAACATTCACTCAATATAGGTGAGAAAAGAGATTATATATTTTGAATTTGTGATTACAACCAGTTTTGAAAGACTTGAGGTTTGATGTAAAAAAGAAAAAAAACTTCAGTGACTTCTGGATTTTAAACTAATCTTGCTTAATGTTAATGGTATCCAGGGTCCTTTCATTCTGACAGGTTGAAGGAAAACTGAAATCAAAAGGCCTGGCTTTATATTCCAGCAAGAAAATTTGCTCAATGTAATCAGCTTGTACTGCCCAACCACACATGTAGGAGCAGTCCACCCTCCTGGGTTACAGGCTAATCTAGCTCTAACAACATTGGTCAGGGCTTTAACAGGTGAGGTAATGGCACAGGAAATACAAGTCAGCTGAGATAAAAAGAATGATGTAAGGTCGTGACCCAGACTGGGTTTCACGTCTCAGCTGGTGGTTTGGCAAATGCTCGATAAGACTGACACCCTCACACACTGTCATGGATAGTAAAGCGGAGAGGGAATCAATGATTCAATGATGATTTGAAATAATAAACACAGACTGTGCAAAAGTCTTAGGCCACCATGAGGTTTGAGGTTTCAGGAATTCTCAGACTATTGTCACTCACTACAGCTAAGACGTCCACCAAGGTCAAACTAGGAACAAATGTAAATACTTCTTTCAACATTGATTTCAAATCACAAACACAGATGTGCAAATGTCTGAGGCCACCATGTGGGTTGATGTTTCAGAAATTCTCATACTAGAGCAAAGACCAAGCCCAAACTAGTTACAAAAGTAAATCTTTCGTGGACCGTATGCTGTATTTGCTATTATTTATACAATTTATGTTAGTTAGCATGCTACTTCCTAGTTCATCTCTAAAATAGAAGTTGGTGTCAAGAAAGTATGTTGACCTGATTCATCTTGAATAAAAGACCATCTTTTTATGTCAGGGAGAAGCTATACTTAGCCTGGGTTGTCAAAACAAGTTAGAGACTTTTCATTCCATACATGCGCATGGCTGCTTTATATGCATTTTTCAAAAAATCATTCATCTGTAAACCATGTCAAGATGATCTTGTAATTATATTATGAAATTTTGGGATCATAGTGTGTTTACTTAGACACCCCACTTCCATTGAATTTTGGATGTGTAAATTATAAATAAGAGAATATGTACAATGATTTGCAAATGCTTTTGAACCTACATTGTATAGAATACACTGCAATGATGAAATACCTAAAGTTCAAACTGATAAACTATTGTTTGTTTGCAAATATTCACCCATTTGGGAAAATGCAGAATGTTGCAGGGATACCCCTTAAAAAGAAGTAGCTTGGATGGCAGCATACATTGCAGAAAAACCTATAGCATTAATGGTGCCTTCACAGATGTGCACATTACCCAATCCAGATGGTCCTTTACCTTTTCTGGGCTGGGAGGAGAGGAGGGCCATGATTTCCAAAAGCAGTCTTAAATGTGGACTCACAACAAGGTAGCACACTTTTCCACTTTTACGTCAGTTCATTCCAGATAAGATCAGGCCTGGAGAAGAGGGCAGCGTTTCTGGATGTTTTTGATAAGTGGCTTTCTCTTTGCATGGCAGAGTTTGAACTTATATTTGTAGATGGACTGAGGAACAATGTTAACTAACAATGGTTTTTGGAAGTGTTTCTAAGTCTCCGTGGCAATATCCTTTACATGATGATGTGAAGTGGTGTTTCATGCAGTGTCACCTGATAGGCCAAGCAAGGGCAGTGGTTGGCCTGGAAAGAAGTGGAGGAAAGGAAGATCGCCTGGAAAGAGCTGTGAGAGATGGAGGCATTCAGGGCAAGCTTTACCATCAGAGCTGTATATGACCTTTACCTTCTCCTGCAAACCCAAACCAGTGGTATGCTGAAGTCCCCCAAGTCTTGTAACACTGAACCACATCTTCGTTGGATGCAAGACCAGCCTTACTCAAGGCCATTACAGCTGACGGCACAACCAAGTGCGGAAGTGTCTCGCTCGTGTTCTGGAAAACTAGCAGATGAGTGTGGATGCCCTTCCACCCTTGTCAGCCAACTGGCAACCAAGGTTGTTTGTTCGAGACAAACCAGCCACATCAACAAGTCACCAGACAGCGGACAGCTGGGCAGTGCACGAGAATGGAGAGTTGTTCACGAATTGGTAAATCCAGCCCCATCTTGGTTTGTGAACAATTGAGCCTTTCAAGTGTCCTCCTTTTGTATCCAATTCTGACACTTACCTCTTTGCAATTAACCTGTTCACGTGTGGAATGTCCAACGCAGCGTTTTTTTTTGTAACCATTCTTCAACATTCCCACTCATTTTTTTTGAGTGGGGAAAATGTTACAGGCAGCAACTTGAAAATCAAGAAAAATATGCTGAAAAAAATGAATTGAAACAGTAAATATCAAATATCAAATCATTGTAGTATTCTGTTTTATTTACATTTCACACGTTCAAATTTCATTGGAATTGCGCTTTGGACATTTTAAACAATGAATTTAAGGGATTTCCATACCGCTGAACTTGAAAATGATGTCAACAGAAAGAATGTCCCTCTAAAATACACCTAGTAGTAATTTCAGGTGTTTTATTCCTGATGACAGTCTTTAATTTTTAGTTATATATTTGCTCCCCAACATTTCGGTCAAAAACCTACTTGATTCAGACATTGGCCTGCTGACATCAGCAACAGAACATGTAAATTTCCCTAGACTCTTGTACAACACATTACATGTTCTTGGTTTTGTCTGAGATCTATGTAATTACTCTGCTGCAATATTTTTTATACAACATTTACCTGCCCATTTTGCTCTAGAAGGCCTTCAGGGACTTAAGATTTCATTGTACCCGTGACAGATAAATGAAACCTTGTACTGGAAGCAGCCTGAGAAGATAAGCAAGCCTCTTCCATTTTTTTTCACAGTAGGTACAGTGTTCTTTTCTTTGTATGCTTCCTTTTTATGTCTACATTGGTTATATTGAGTTGACGTTACTTGCTGAAGATTTCCAGTTTTCTCTCATCTGTCCAAGAACATTCTTCCAGAAACTTTGTGGCCTGTTAATATGTATTTTGGCAAACTAGGCTTATCAGTTTCAAGTTATTTCAGTGTCCACTGTGGGTTTTTGTTTCTTTCTCAAAAAGGGTCACAGCAATTTTGTCAATGTGTGGAAATTCCATATCTGCACCTTATCCAGATTCTCAACAGAAATGAATCGGTTCTTCATCGTCTCACACAACACCACTTTACAAAGTACTGTTGGCTGTTTTAATATGTTAACATGACTGTTGCAGAAAGATTCTTAGAAAAAAAGCAACATGCTTATCATAATAGTTTTAACATTACCTGTGCTAAATACTAAACAAGTCAAAAATTCATCCAATTGTGGGCTGACAATCACTCTTACCCTCCTTCGTGCACACAGCACGGCTTATGACACCCTCAAAATTATTTAAAATGCGAGTGATTAAAATGTCAGTCGGCTGACTTGAGATATGCATCAAAACAGGCTTTAATTTAATGATTTTGTGTCTTTCTTTTATATTCAAGTGACAAACATACATTGGCCATCATCTATCTGACTACATTGCATGGAAATGCTCTGCAACAGTATTTTGGTGGGTCACTGCCCCACCTGGCAACATCGCAAGCAAATTCTAAGATGAAAAGATGAAAATAAAATCCTCAGTACACACCCTTTGCCAGATGTGCACCAAAATGTGCCACTCCTTCATGGAAATCGGTTGTTTGTAGTTTTTTGCAAAATCCTGATACCTACCTAAATAACCAAGGGCAATCATAACATGAGCTGTCACTTTCAAGCCTGGCAAGAGAATGTCGAAAGTGAATTCAAAGTCTTTTAAGACAACACGCCTAACACAGCACTCATGCATCGGATGTTTGTGTGAATAAGAGCCTGTTAAAGTTTGCTTCAGTGCTTTGGCTGAACAGAGCTAAGCTGCAGCCAAAATCACCAAGCTGAGCTCCAATTCCAGTCAAACACCTTCACTCACTTCAGTTGTTGTACTGTAACACAGGATGTAATTAACTCTGCATATCCTGCTGTGACCAACAATCTCTACAGTCAGCTGGCTAGGTTTGACTCCAGTGCATATCAACACCAAAGGGACTGGGGTTATGGAATCATTGCTCACCCAAAAATATGAAAGAAGGTGCCCCATGACCACTGACTGTGCAAAATGGGAGAAGACCATTTCTTCTGCTGCTGGCAGATCATTGTTGAGGATTTACTATTCTACTACAGACTACTTTAATGTGAGCGAACAAAAACAGGATAGCGTACTATTCATACATGCCGAGACCTGCATGAAAACACTCACAATCTAGTAGCCTCTGGAAAATGTGTTGACTTGTTTGTTCAATGCAAATGTAAAGAAAAAGACTATAACATCTGACAGTTGAAAGTAGATTTTCTTCAAAATGAATGGCCAGAGGCAGGAGTAAGACAGGACAGAAGAAGAGAGGCTTGAGCTAGAACAAGAAATAAATGTACAAATGAGGCTTATAGGGTTGAATGACGCAAAGCACGAGGTTGGTGTGGGGGTGGCGGATTGGAAATGTTGAGGTAAATGGAGCATGAATGTATGCATATTTGACTGGCAGATGGAGGAGATGTTGAGGTGTTACATTGCTTAAACACAGACTTACTGACCTACATGTGTTGGCAATACAAAGATCACTCAGCCAAAATCAATGAATATCTTGAAAAATTCAAAATGCCACACAGTTTATAAAACATGGGGTTTTACCCCAAAAACTGCGCAAAAACTTGGAATCACACTGTTATTATGTGTGACCTTACACAACATCTGAGAATGTAGCGTAGGAGTTCAGCAAATTGATTTTACTGAAGCACAGTTCAGCCGCCATCAAAGAATCTGATTCACAAATGTTTTGCCTTTGGATTGTTTAAGCGTGTGTGTGTTTCGAAGAATTTGGACTGGGTGCAAAAATAGGGATCACAAAAAGTCCAAAAGAGCAAAGGTCATTTTCATTAAATTTGATCATTCACAGTCCACTCAATTTGCTTAATCAATTAATTTTTACTCATATAAGTGTTTCAATTATTGGGAGTTTTGTTTTGAAGAAAAAAAAATTGGATTCTAAAGTAATATTTACAATAACTACAACTGTCTTTTGGTTTTGACAGTGTTGACTGCCATCCATCCATCCATCCATTTTCTCTGCTGCTTACTCAGGTTGCAGGCAGTTTGGAGCCTACCCAACTATCTTGCAGAGAGTTAAAAATTGGGGATTTAAAGAATCACCTGTGGAGCTAGTAAAGGGGTTATTACGCTCAGGAATGGACCACTACCAATAGTTGTTATCAGTATTATGCCAATATCGACCTTATTTAAAGGTATCGGGTACTCATGAAGGCTTCCAACAACAGCCGCAATACTGAAGGCAAAAAAAAAAAAAAAAAAAGAGTAAGTTTTCGTTGCAGCACGGTGGGAAGCTGGAAAGTGTTGGCCTCACAGTTCCGAGGACCCGGGTTCAATCCCGGCCCTTGCTGTGTGGAGTTTGCATATTCTCCCCGTGCCTGTGTGGGTTTTTTCTGGGCACTCCGGTTTCCTCCCACATCCCCAAAACATCCAACATTAATTGGACACTCTAAATCGCCCTGAGGTGCGATTGTGAGTGCAACTCTTTGTCTCTACGTGGCCTGCAGTTGGCAGGAACCAGTTCAGGGTGTTCCCGGCCTCCTACACTCCCGTGACCCTTGTGAGGATAAGCAGCTAAGAAAATGGATGGATTGATTAAAGGCATCGGCTATTCATGAAGGCTTCCAATAACATCCACAATATTGAAGGCAAAAAAAAGAGAGTAAGTCTTCCTAGCCAGTAGTTGGTGCTACACTACATTGATTCGAACATTCATCATAATTTTAAGTGAGAAAGAAAGAGGTCTTTCTTCACAATTACTTTTCATTGTGTTCACTTTTTTACTTGTGGTAGTGGTACTGAAAATCTGTATTGGTGAGTACTTAGAAAGTTTTCAAGCCTCACCAATGATAGTGACAAAATGAACTCGAGCATAAAGACAGCATAATTGGGAGACTTTGTATTCAGGTTTATGCTCCCTGCTCAAGGGCATCCCATACTTATGTGGACTGAGCATTTTTCAGGACAACCATGCCCAGTGTGTTTGTGTAGCACATGGTAGGAGAACCTCACGCCTTTGTGAGAAAGAACACAAAGCTGATTTATGCCAGCTGGATGTACGTCATTCAGCAGGCATCAAGTCAGTTGTCTGGAATGGCAGCTATTAGTCTCTAGTCTTTACCAGAGGGACTTGTGCAATATTTGTGGCAGGATAAAAGAAACAAATAACATGTACTAATGTGGTTACTGAGGAGAGGCAGTTTCCTAGTACACATAAGAAGAATGCAGTCTTTCCAGACTTGTATAAATCCTCTCATCCTTATTTTTATTAATTGATAGTAGAGCTTCATAAATATCCATGTTGCTTTAAGAAATATGTATTTGTTTATTGCTAGGATAAACGGGGGAAATGCTACAGTGCTATTTCCACCTACCCTATTCTAATCTCATCTCAAAATTTGGACTTGATAATCAGTGTCATCAGTGTTGCACTGAAGATGCCCGCGAAGCATCACTTGGACCAACTTCGAGTCATCAAACCGTGCAATAGAACCCAGGAAAGCCAGTGTGCTGGATAGCAGAAGGAGACAACATCGGCTGGGATGTCATCTAAATGACAAAGGTCATTCGCTTGGCGTTAATGGATGAAAGAGTACCTCCTTGTTTGTGGGCAGGCTTTGCATCCATATCATTAGAAAAGCAAGCATACATCACAACTTCCTCCTCAAGATGTTTTGCAAGGGATCACACACATTCTTTAATTCCTTCGGGGTTTTCTGGGTTTAATCCTCGTGAAGTGGACATGTCAGCAAACTCAATGTTTTCCAACCTGTGTTTTGTCCAGTATAATCTCTTGGGTTTTCCCCCTCTTGTGTGATTCATTTATGCTGGTCTGAACACTGCCATTGTGCTTGGGCACAATCAAAACAACCCACGCTGTGACCCTTGGGTGGCCTCTTGTCCTTTTTCAAATTGGTTGTTTGTGGTGAGAACGTCATCAGAGCTCAATCCAAACCATCTGGGATGTTTAATCAGCAAGTTTGAGCTAAATGGTTCTTTTGGTCTGGGCGACCTTGCATGTAAAAAAGATAACCATGAGGACTTGGGTCATGTGTACACAACCATGCAATGAGTATAAAACGTTTCTGAAGTTAAACACATTTGTATATGAGGTCCATCAAAATTTTCTGTCTAAAAACCTCAACTTCAGAAGTCATATCATTATTATTTATGACTTGAGATGCAAGCAAATGGGGACTTTTTGTCATGTCTCCATTGCTGTTTAAACAGTGAAGCGTCTTGTTTGCTGATTATCCAGATCCCTCTTCTAATATATTCCTAGATTGTCTTTAACCACCAAAATCGTGTCCGCCGTTCATACATTTTCAAATGAACTCCATGTTGAAGTGTTAATTATTCACGTTTGTAAACCACATCACCACACATTGAAGCATTGGAATCGGTATGATCTCAATTATGCTCAAGTATGAGCTCCTCTCAATTTGGTATGCCTCTATAACAGTTAACAGTGAACTAAACTTAACAATAAGCAGCTTTTTGGCAAATAATGAACACTTCTTAAAAAAGAGGCTTAAAGCTGTTAATTGTCACTCCCTGTTGAAGTTTACTGTCAAATTAAACATCAGAAAAAGAGAATTACTCTTGTCTGTTCAAAACAACCACATTGCCTAACCTTTCAGTCTGCTAAATTAATGCTAATGCTGAAACTGTGTAATTTGCAGCGCTATAACCCTTTAAAAAATGTCTTGAACACAAATGGTGCAGCAACACGGACAATGCAAAGATGCTCACAGTCATATATTCTTTATTTCATGTGAAGAATGACTAATATTAATATTTTTCAACGAACAACATATCCATCGCTCTGTCTTATACTGCCCCCACGTGGCCAAAGCAGCCACCACACAATGAACAGGACAATGGCCATTGAATTAATGCAGTGTGACAAAAATAGCCAAGGTGTGCATCTATGCATTTGTCTGCACAGTATGTGCTGCGACTAATGGGTGACTAGTCCAGAATATTGCTCAAAGTGAACTGGTACAGGCTCCACATTACATTACTTACCATGCGGTAAAGAACATTTGTGTCAACATTGGTGCAGAAACTCATATTTCTGTGAAAGGCCTTCTTATGCTACCATGGCAAATACTGTAAGTATTTAAATGACAGATTGTATCAATGCAACGGTTGAACTCAGTCAATTTGTCCATTGTTGAAAGCTTTTTGAAAGCAAGTCTGTTTTGTCTTGTGCCTGCTGTGGACTGCTTGTACTACACACAAAGTCTGGCAGTCATCATTTTCATTTCCCAGACCCATCACCTCGCCTCATGACATCATTTTTCATCCTCAGAGCAGAACATTTAATGCTCAAACTCCGGCAGTTTTTCCTCTCTGTAGATGTTGTCAGGTAGCATATGAGAGACCCTTCCCATGCTTTCGCCCATGTTAATTGGAGAAAAGTCTTTGCTGCTTTCTGCAGCTGGCTCTTGAGCCCGTGCCATTTGAGCCACACCGCCCATGGGAACTAATAATTGAGCAGGCATGTAGAACTTTTGAATCAGAATGTTTTCACCTCTTGGAGCAAAGTGGCATGGGCTCTTGTTCCTCTGGCTACACCCACTGGGTTGGTATTTAAACTAGACTCCCCCATCATCCTTTTCACCAGTCAGCCCAGGAGCACAACAAGACTCAGCCTCTTGCAACAGGATCCAATACAACTTCAAACCGAGTGGACACCAGCTCGTGAACCACCATGCTTGTGGGAAGTCCAGCAATCTTCTCTATTCTTCTGCTTACAGTCTCTTTGGTAAGTTTTGTCTCTATCATCCTGCACCATTTTTTTCTTTTGTCGAAGTTATTGGAAAAGTCATAGTAAGTATAAGTGCATCACTATGTTAGTGTGCAGCCAAATTATATGACATGTACTGTACTTAATTGTAGGATCTGAAAGTTTCTAATTATCGGTGGAAGTAATTTCGGTGGAAGTAATTTCCTACATGTATGTCTCCAGTAAAAATACTGTGCTGTACTGTAGAATCAAAACATGAAAAGCGTGCAGCAATTTGAGTGCAGTTGGATGTCGCCCTCTTGTGGCAATCTTGACGTCTATTAAACGACTCCAAAACATGATAGCGCGACAAGACTTTTTTTATTTTTATTTTTTTGATGAAATGTAATTTTCCCGGAGCCACACATTAGGTACACCTAAGAAGCTCAATATGATGCATTACAATAGTCAAATGAACATTTTCTTGTTCAAAGATAAGGCACGGTGGGTCAGATGGTAAAGCGTTGCCCTCACATTTCTGAGGTCCTGGGTTCAATCCCAGAGCCACCTCTACAGTGTTTGCATATTCTCCCCATCTCTGCGTGGGTTTCCTTCGGCCGCTGGGATTTCCTCCCACATCATCAACATTAAATGGACACTCTAAATTACCCCTAGGTGTAATTGTGATTGTGAGTGTGGCTGTTTGTCTTGATATGCTTTGCTGGAGTATGCTCCAGCATTCCCCTCGACCCTTGTGAGGATAAGTGGCTAAGAAAATGGATGGATGGATGGTACAATGTGATGAATTGCTTCTTGTACTTTTGTTTTTTTGTTGTTTTTGGTTTCTGAGTGAGTCCAAACGATTACAAATAACATTTAAGTTTGATGAAGTGCATGAGCAGCGCTAATCTTTAAGTCTGAACAAAATTATACATGTAAAAAAAAATGTGATGCAGGGAGTGAAAATGTCCACATACTATTTTTCCTTGTAACTATAATGTGTTTCCACACCATTTCGACCATTAGATTTAGCTTGCATCTTTTCATGGTGCATATGACAATGAATTCAGTTGCCTTCATATTTCGTTGTTGTTGTTGTTGCAGACAGTGGCCCAGGAGTGCTCTCAGCCCTGTGCCTGCCCCACAGACGCCCCTCCCTGCCCATTAGGCACCAGCTTGGTGCTGGATGGCTGTGGTTGCTGCAAAGTGTGCGCCAGGCAGCTTGGGGAGCCCTGCAACCTGCTGGAGCCCTGCGACCACCACAAAGAGCTCTACTGTGACTACGCGCTGCTGAGCAACACTGACACTGGCATCTGTTTGGGTAACATAAAACACACACCAATAAATTATTTACTGTTTGAGCTGTGGAGTAATTCATTGCTCTGCTTCAAATCCTATATGGGGAGTCTATGACAGCCCCAGTTTAGTTGTACCAGTAAATAAATTATATGGTTTATGCTATAAAAATGCAAGTGCAAAAGGATACCGTTTGTTTTATCATGAGATTGAGCATGATAAACATGAAACATGTAATCTTTTCAGAAAATGGTGTCCTGTTCCTTGAAAGATGTCACCCTGTGACATGTTGCCTCTATTTCAACAGCTCTAAAAATGTCAGATAAAAGTAATCAGCTCTGCTGGCTAATTATCCAATGAAAAGGGCCCAAATAACCTTATGAAATCAAAAATTGCAATTTTAATGCTTTTTAAACAAATATTGTACATTCTTAACTCACCACTAATAATATACAAAGCCTTCATATACAATACAGTGAAGCTCACCCAATATGTACTTTAAATAACTTAACAGCATAATAAAGAAATACATTTGAAAAGTATTTAATAATCTATATGCAGCACATTTTTGAGCTTCGAGGTTTGAGTCTCTGCTCAGATAAGATTGTATTTGTTCTCCCCACACTTGCATGGTTTTTCTTTGGGTACTCCAGCTTGCTCTCACATTCAAAAAGCATGAATGTTACATTAATTAAAAAATAATGTGTCCATATGTGTGAATGCGCATTTTGCAAAGCTCTCTGTATTTATCTACGTATTTGTCCGCAGCTCAAGAGGGTCAGCCATGTGACTTGGGTGGTGTCATTTACCACAGCGGAGAGTCTTTCCAACCTAGCTGCAAACACCAATGCGTGTGTATGAATGGTGAGATCGGCTGCGTGCCGACGTGTCCCAGCAACGTCCGTTTGCCATCCCCCGACTGTCCGTACCCTCGCCGCATCCACATCCCAGGAAAATGCTGTGAGGAGTGGGTGTGCGACCAGACCCCTCAGAACCACCACTATCAGTCAGTGATGGGCGGTCAGTAGCAGCTCGGACACGTCACACAGTATTCATTACAAATCCATTGAGACCTTGCATGACTCAATTCAGTGCAGATTGTTTAGTATATATGTCACCCAGAAGAAGCAAATCTTTATATTTGTGTCTCTGCCTTTCCAGGAGCTTCTCAGATTCATCCACTGCCCTCTTCACAATCCATCCCAGGATTGAAGGAGGTGGCCCTTCATGGACCGAAACCAGAGAGTCCGAGAGATAACTGCTTAGTCCAGACGACAGAGTGGAGTGAGTGCTCAGCCACCTGTGGAATGGGGGTCTCGTCCCGCATCACTAACGACAACCATCGCTGCCAGCTGGAGAGACAGACGAGGGTCTGTATGATCCGACCCTGCAACATCCAACAAGAGAAAGAAATTAAGGTACACGAATGTCTTTGTTTTGGGGGATTGGTTGGAGCCCAGTAAAAAGCTGAACAGTGGACAAGTCCTTAGTATGGCCGCTTTGTGTATTTCATTACAGTAGCTGTGTATTATGATGAATACTTAAATATGACACTGAGTTATTAGGAAATCATGTGTACAATTTTTGATTAGCAACCCCCCATCCCCATAAACTAAATGCTACTCAATGAAAGGAGACAAGAAATATCAATTGCAATGATGTTATGGGTTACCAGAGTTCAAATTATACTGTATTGATAACATTATTCTCTTCCACAGCGGGGCAAGAAATGTGTGCGGACGCCGAAAGCCCAGCATGGAATGCGGTTCGAGTTGTCTGGCTGCACCAGCACCAGGTCGTACAAACCAAAGTTCTGTGGCGTTTGCATCAACCACAGATGCTGCACACCTCACAGCACCATTACCGCTGAGGTGGAGTTCCGCTGTCCGGAGGGAGACGTGTTCAGAAAAAAGATGATGTTTATCAAGACGTGCTCCTGCCACTTCGACTGTCCGCGGGACAATGATATCTTCCTGGCTTCCAACACACGAAGGATGATCGGTGACTACGATCACAACATGTGATATTGACAAGGCCTTTTTACATCGACTGCATCCTCTCCTTCCTTCTTTTTTCCCACCATCTGAACCACTACACAAGACACAATTCCATCTAAAGATGCCATGTAAGAATAGGATATGTCTTGCTGTAAGATTAGTTTTGAGGACGGTACATCTCGCTTTGAGATGTTATTCTTAAAATGATTCAAAAGTAACCCATATCAATTGGGAAATCTCGTCGCAATAAGTTACTCGATCACAGTTTGTAGTGTGGAAGACAAAAAGACGACATGGATGGGCAAGTCTTTAATTAATTAATTTGTTAATCGGGGGTTAGCACTGACTGGTTAGTTCCCCCACTGAATGTTTATTCTTCTGCCATAACTTTACATTTTGATCATGCCTTCCACAAAGTGCCCGGTGGCGTAAGCAAAGACCATAAAGGCAGGACTGAAGAGTGGAAGGTGGCTAAGAGTCGAGGTTCTTGGAGATGCAGTAGCAATCACATTGCCGCTGTCATTTGATGCATCAAAATTAGGAAGTACTGCATATAAATATAAAAACCAAGAAATGTTCATTGGCAGCTTTCTCACCCTTCATACAGAATTTTCAATATGAGCCTGAATAACTTTTCATGTCAGGTCACTCTGAAAATGCAATGCAATACAATGCATTTTTTTTTTTTTAATAACTAAGAAGTACAGAACTCAACATTGGATTTTTAGGTGCGAATTGGCGTATGATCTGAGAGGCTCGCTGAAACACGTGACTTTTTTTCCATTGACAACTTAACTTTTGTTGCTTGAGAGCAAAGTTAAAGCTACAAACAGTCCGCTAATGAATTGACCCATACTGACTACTACTGTTCATCCCTGTCTGACAATGTATTCTTGGGTCTGAAAAATGTACGCAGGGTTTGCAGTTAGTGAAATAGATCATTAGTTGCTGTCGTGGTATCTTTGGACTAAAGTAAAGGTATTCTGTAAAAACTACCGTACATAAAAATTGGTTACTTGTGCGTACAGTACGCCTGCCTGGGTCGCGTGGTTTCAGTTCCCACTCAGTGATGTGGATGTGAGTTTGAACAGTTTTCCGTTTATGTGCCCTGTGATTTGACTGGCGACCAATACAAAGGGGTGAAGTTTGCCTTAGGCATTGTTGCATGTATTACTTCCGTTCCTTTGTATTAAATCCTTTCCAAACATGGCCATTTTCTGGCCACGGACAGACAAGTTGTGAACATTTGTGTTGCCGTGGCCAACTAAAAATCCAAATTGACAAAAACCCACAAGAATGTGGAGATGCTGTTAGACTGAGGATGTCGATTTTGTTCAAGTCTTACATTGAGACATTGTTGGGACCCTACTGCTTTCGTAAAACATATTTGTATTTTGCATCTTGACGCAATTGTAGCACAACTAAGTAATCGCTGATACAACTTGATGATTTTCATTTTATTTAAAAAAAGCAAAACAAAACAAAAGAAATGACACATTTGGCAGCCAGCAAATGCATTCCTAGTGTGAATACTTTGAGACTGTGTACAGTTTTGTACTATAATTTATGTTTAACGCTGACTGTATGATATTGTTTTAGTTTTTCCACTGTAACCACGTCTAAGATTCTAATGTGTTCTCGTCTCTTGCACTTTTGTCTCTTTTTCAATAAAGAAAGTATATTTTTATAGATATACTGAGCACTCATTCTTGTGGGTAAATGTAGAATGTATTACCTTGTCTGTGCTCATTCTTGTCAGTCCTTCTGCTCCATAAACTGCAGCTGCAGGTGAAGTAGTAGTAGGAGTATCGATTTGTGAAATAAAACTAAAAAAAAGTTTACAAACAATAATTAACCTACAAAATAAATGTAACAAATGAGCACTTATTTAAATACACTTTTTGATTTTCAAGCATAGTGTTAATGTTTATACTGTGCTTAATGTTACAGCAGTTTACAATAATATTAAGTATACATTTCAGAAATAAAATCCCTGTCATGTTTTTAATGAACACTTGGGTTTACAATGCTTCTGTATATTCTTGTTACTCATTATGGTAGTAGTTTTCAAGGTGGTTTGAGAACCATTTTTTGAGACCACATATGTGTCTGTAATAAAAGACAATTATTTCACAATTACAGGGAAGGTTTGACAGCATCATACTTAAAAATGGATTTAAAAATTCTTTGGTGCATAGGACTCCCTTTCAATTGCAGCTTGTTACAGTTGGTCTCAGGACAAGTACAATTTACACAAGTACAGAGTACAGTACACGTATCGCATTGTAATTTCGTGGAGAAGCGGGGAGGGAAAAGTAAAAAGTTGTCAGGTAAGTAAATATTATCGAGACTTGAACAACACTTAAGTTCAGTAACAAAGTACAGTGTTTGTATTTGTTGACATCCCACCACTTCTCAACTGTATTGCGATCCCAGCTACAACCATCAATCCCTCTCTGCGTCCGTGAGGAGAATTTGCTGCATAAAAGCCGCCGTGGATGTGCGAGGGGGCGGACGTTGCTGCTGCCTGCCAGCTTTGCTGCAGTGCGATCTCCTCATCTGGGCTGCCTGCTCCGTCCAGCCTCCAGCTCATCATCCACCACCATGCAGGTTATTTATTCTGTGGAGGAGCATCAGCACATTTGATTCATTCACACAAAATGGACTGCACATCTATACTCCAACATAACATTGTTTTATACCCTGCAACTAGGATCGGAGGATAACTTTTAATATAGTTTGTGTTTAATGTGAAGGTTTCCCGTGTTTCTGGTGTTCATGTGAGCTTGACTCAGCAGTGTCTGAGCCGCGGCGACCACTCCCACGCATAATCACGGTACGTGGATCTGGAGAGGAGTCGTACTGGTGATGTTCTTCCGGCCCGCATGGATGGGGATTATACTAGCGGGAATGTAAAATGATGGGTGGATGAGAATTCGAATTCTCACTGCAGCTGAAAGGAACGGAATCACAGGTAAATTAATTATCCACTGTCACCCCCCTCACCCCTGTTTTAACTGAAGAATACCTGTATTAGTTTTGGCTGACGGCGCTTATTATTATTTTATTTTATTGTATTTAGAAGTTGTAGTGAGAACTAGCTATGAAATCTTTATATATGTCACTCCCCGTTTAGCAGGCTTTTATTGCAAAATATGTGTAAATTGAACTTCCACTTCTTTTCCCAAACTTTGTAGTCATATATTCTGTATACCTCACAATTGTCAAATATAGTTTTGTATGTAGGTGTTACTTAAATGTCTAATTTTGAGATGTGATGTTGAATGATATGAAATTATTAAATATTAAATGATATGAATAACTATATGACTATAGTTATCCTCATATAGTTTTTATTGTAGCTCGAGCCTATGAAAAATATCTACAGTTTAGTTCATTGTGATGTCCTTTCCTCAAGACTTGCAGGGATTTTAAATTCTGCATTATTGGGTAGCCATGTTGACTCATTGCATGCTCCTGCGGCATGCCTGATACATTTCTGGAGTCATGTTCTGTGAGAGCTCTTGTGGCCCACACAGTTTGGCATGCAGAACTTGCCAGTCTGTTTAATTCCACACTCCCACAGTGCATTGTTGCCCGTCTGCAAAAAGTGCTACACTGTAAGGCACTCACCCTTGACTTATGGGCACAAATGATCTTTTGTTGGGGGTGTTCGACATCATAGTTTCACGTTTCTGGTGAGCTCATAGTTAATACCTGGAAGAATAGTGGCATAGCATCAGTTGCCGGGAAGAAATTTGATCAGTGATAATATGATCGCCAATTACTTACATGTCAAAACACATGTTCTAATGTACATGTAAATGCTATTTTTCTCAGATTCTCCTAAATCGTCGTTTGAAATGAAATCAACTTGACCCAATAAAGCACAGGTGACCACATCTGGCCCACCACCGCATTTTAAGTGGCCCACGAAAGCCAATCAAAATTGCTAATTGTGTTCTATTGTAATAACATTAAGATATTACAATTTTTTGGGCAGGGTCACACTCCCCCCCTCCCTCTTTGAAAAGAAATATAGTAATTTAAAAATACTTTTTATAAGCCTTTGCTTTTAAATTAATAAATTTTTCATGGAAATAATTAAATGTGGGTGGCACGGTGAGGCAGCTGTAAAGCGTTCGCCTCACAGTTCGGAGGACTGGGGTTCAAATCCCCCCCCGGGTGGAGTTTGCATGCTTTCCCCTAAACCTGCGTGGGTTTTTTCCGGGCACTCCAGTTTCCATTCAAATTATTATACAGAAAAGTGTTTCAAAAGTAGAGAATGGAAAATAGCCATTTACTGAATTAGCAGCACCAGGAGATCATGGTTAATGAAATCAAAAGCTATTTCAAACAGGAACATCTAACTGGCCCCTTCTGGAAACCGTCACCTTATCGTGGTGGAGGAATTTGTGTGTCCCAATAATCCCAGGAACTAAATTGTCTGGAGCTCCACACCCCTGGTTGTGTCACACATGGCAAAGAGATCCTAGGCAAGGGACCAGAGAAAGCACAGCGAAAATACTTCTTTTTCTTCTTTTCCTTTTGGTTTGTCCCGTTAGGGGTCGCCACAGTGTGTCATCTTTTTCCATTTTAGTCTATCTCCTGCATCTTCTTCTCTAACACCAACTGCCCTCATGTCTTCCCTCACAACATCCAGTCTTCATGTCCTAACTCATCACATCCATCAACCTTCTCTTTGGTCTTCCTCTTGCTCTTTTGCCTGGCAGCTCCATTCTCGGCACCCATCTACCAATATACTCACTCTTTCCCCTGTGGACATGTCCAAACCATCGACGTCTGCTCTCTCAAATCCCGTCTCCAAAACATCCAATTTTGGCTGTCCCCCCCAATGAGCTCATTTCTCAACCTGTTCACACCAAGCGAGAACCTCAGCATCTTCATTTCTGCTACCTCCAGTTCTGCTTCCTCTTGTTGAATTCTTCAGTGCCACCGTCTCTAATGCGTACATCATGACTGGCCTCACCACTGTTTTATAAGCTTTGCCCTTCAATTTAGTGGAGACTCTTCTGTCACATAACACACTAGACACCTTCTGCCAGCTGTTCCAACCTGCTTGGACCCGTTTCTTCACTTCCTTATCACACTCACCATTACTCTGGAATTTTGATACGAAGTATTTGAAGTTGTCCATCCTCGCTATCTTTTCTAATTGGACCCTCACTCTTCCCCTCAACCCCTCTCATTCACAGACATATTTTCTGTTTTACTTTACCAATCTTCATTCCTCTCCTTTCCAGTGCCTGCCTCCATCTTTCTAATTGTTCCTCCCTCTGCTCCCTGCTTTCACTGCAGATCACAATATTATCTACAAACATCATGGTCCAAGCGGATTCCAGTCTAACGTCATCTGTCAGCCTATCCATTACCACTGCAAACAGGAAGGGGCTCAGAGTTTATCACTGATGCTGTCCCACCTCCACCCACAGCTAAAAGACTGCTATGATTTAAAAAAAAAAAAAAAAGTGGATCTAGGTTTCTCTTGCTCTCATGTGAGCCACTGGGACCCCCCTCTGGAGCCAGGCTCAGAGGTGGAACTCGAAAGCCTGCACCCATGGGGCCCACAGCCCACAAGGGTAACATGGCTCTTCCTTCCCATGGGCTCAACACCTATGGGGGGGATGATAAGGGTCGGGTGCAGTAAGTGCTGGCTGTTGTTTGTGCTTATGGACCAAACAGCAGTTCAGAGTATCCACCCTTTTTGGAGTGCTTAGAGGGCTTTTATAGTGTGGCCTTCCATGATCACAACAGAATCTTTGGAGCATCCTCAAGCCAAAGGACTTTGATGGTGGGAGGTAGTTCAAATCCTAAAATCAAATCTAGCAAAAGCTTGAAGGTTTTGTACACGCACTGTCATGTTTCAGTGAACTTTTTGGCAATAATTTGCTCATCACCAAATAACACAATACCTATAGTGAAATACAGTGAATAAAATAAGTATATGAACACCCTGCAATATTGCAAATTCTCCAATTTAGAAATTATGGAGGGGTCTGAAATTTTCATCGGCGGTTCATATCCTCTGTGAGAGAGATAATCTAAAAAGAAAAATCCAGAAATCACAATGAATGATTTTTAACAATTTGCTGCAAAAAAAGTATTTGAACACCTGTTTAACAGCTAGAATTCTGACCCTCAAAGACCTGTTAGTCTTCCTTTCAAAGTCCACCTCCACTCCATTTTTATCCTGAATCAGATGCAGCTGTGTGAGGTCGTTAGCTGCATAAAGACACTTGTCCACCCCGTACAATCAGTAAGACTCAAACTTGTAACATGGCCAAGACCAAAGAGCTGTCCAAAGACACCAGAGATAAAATTGTACAACTCCATACGGCTGGAAAGGGCTTCGGAGAAATTGCCAAGCAGCTTGGTGAAAAAAGGTCCACTGTTGGAGCAATCATTAGAAAATGGAAGAAGCCAAGCATGATGGTCAATCTCAATGGGAGTGGAGCCCCATGGAACATATCACCTCGTGTGGTCTCAATGATCCTTAGAAAGGTGAGGAATCAACCCAGGACTACACAACAGGACTTGGTCAATGAGCTGAAAAGAGCTGGGACCACCGTTTCCAAGGTGACTGTTGGTAATACACTAAGACATCATGGTTTCAAATCATGCATGGCACGGAAGGTTCCCCTGCTTAAACCAACACATGTCAAGGCCCGTCTTAAGTTTGCCAATGACCATTTGGATGATACAGAAGAGTCATGGGAGAAGGTTTTGTGATCAGATGAGACCAAAATGGAACTTTTTGGTCATAATTGCGCTAACCGTGTTTGTCGGAAGACGAATGATGAGTTCCATCCCAAGAACACTATCCCTACTGTGAAGCATGGGGGTGGTAGCACCATGCTTTGGGGGTGGTTTTCTGCACATGAGACAGAGCGACTGCACTTTATTAAGGAGATGATGACCACGACCATGTATTGTGAGATTTTGGAAAAAAACTCTTTCCCTAAGTCATTGTATTGAAGATGGGTCGTGGCTGGGTCTTTCAACATGACAAAACCTATGACAACCAAGGAGTGACTTCTTCAATGTTCTGAGGACCCAGGTTCAATCCCAACCCGCCTTGTGTGGAGTTTGCGTGTTCTCCGCGTGCCTGCGTGGGTTTTCCCCGGGCACTCCGGTTTCCTCCCACATCCCAAAAACATGCAACATTAATTGGACACATTAAATTGCCCTTAGGTGTGATTGTGAGTGTGGCTGTTTGTCTTGATATGCCCTGCGATTGGCCGGCAACCAGTTCAGGGTGTACCCCGCCTCCTGCCCGTTGATAGCTGGGATTGGCTCCAGCACTCCCGTGACCCTTGTGAGGATAAGCGGCTAAGAAAATGGATGGATGGATGGATGGATGGATGGATGGATGGATGGATGGATGGATGGATGGATGGATGGATGGATGCTAAAAGATGTGACCCTGGCTGAGACAGCACTGACACTGTCACGCCTCACACAGAATTTAAAGACCTCGTCAGCACTTGTGTGCTCTGTCAGCAGCACAAACAGGGTGTTGGACATCGCTGTCCCTTCTTGATCACTTTATAATAGAATGGAAATGTCTTTACTCATTATTAACATTAATTAATTAATCAAAATTAATAACATTAATGAATCTATTAATTTACAACACACTCTGATTCACAGACTCTATGAGCCCAAGTGCTCTTGGTAAAGAGAGCCCTGAAAAGGCATCTAGTGATGACTAAAACTTCACCAATCATATTTTTGTTTATACCATCTAAAGTTGTCTGCTGCACCAACCAGAACCGGCCTCGGCATTTGTCCTCGGCAATTAGCATTTTATATTGTATCTTACTTTAGTCAACTCACAACAGTCAGAGTCACGTATAATTAGAAAGTGCTCCATGACTAAACAAGAACTTAAACATAATCGCGAGGCCATAAGTGAACCATCAAGTACAAATGCATGAATGCAAGAATGAACCATGAATAGTATGCTGCTGATGAAATCTGATGACCTTTTATTTTTCTTGGCTTGTCCTCTCTGTGAAACTCTGACTCATGACTTCTGATGATGACATCCAAAATGTTCCTTTTGGTGAAATGGTGAGTAGAAGAGCATTCTTCATTGCTATATTTAATTTTTTAGTTGGTACTGTCAATAAAAAGAACTGCACAGCTGTTCAATTTTGTCTCATTAACAACGGGCAAACATTATTTTTATATTATATTCACATTAACAATGTATTATGTACTATGTATGTATAGATCATGTTAATATTACATTTGAACTGCCTTCAATGAATCAAAGCCACACGAACTGACAACAAGTCGCATTCACACCAGTGGGCCATTATTCAGCAAATCTCAGACACTTTTGTCACCTGCTACTGAGTTTCACACAATTCAGAATATCATAAACTGCCATTGCATGCATTTATTGTATGACCTTGCAAAAACGATGGTCTTTCCTGGTGAGAAGCTTCTGCATTGATTTCTTCACTATTTATTCGAAGTAACCAGGGGCTTCAGATCAAAATGATAGTTTTCTTTTTTTTTTTGCAAAAATCTGAGTACAGACACTGATGCAGCCAATGAATTCTTACTTTGACTTGAAGCAGAATGCTCTTACACCCAAGCTAATTGAAGGCTTGTTACACACAAATCGATTTTTCAATTCTTTACAATGGTGCATGTGTTACAGATGGCACACTTGAACATTCAAAATGAGGAACTTAACAGTTTTGGCTGTACTGTGAGTGGTGTGCTCTAATAATCTGAACACAGAACACCGCATACATAAAGATTCTATTCTACTACTGATCTTGAATCTAGTCCGCCAAGACAGAAATGTTGCTTGATCAAACTTAACAAAAAGCAACACTCAGGAGAAACACTAGTGGATATGTTGCGCTGATATTTCCCGACTGTTTCTGAAGGCAACAGAAGTAGGATTGTTGTTCAATGGTGATGTCGACAATAAAAATAATTGCTTTGGAAATCAACTCCTAACATCTTGTCAAGCCACATACATATGCCAGATTGGTGAGGACATTTTTCTCATTTACAGCCACTACCTTGTTCAGATTGCGTTTTAATTGGCTACATTCCATTTCATGTTACAATTTACGGCATCATCGAGTTTTGGTCATAAATGTTGAACAAGTTTAACGAGTAAGACTTTTGTTCAGCCCCTATTATATGGACAAATTCACTTTTAACTCATCACAGACCACAGGATAATACTATTGGTTTATCTTATAAAACACCAGATAATGTGGTGTTTGCTCTCCTTGGTCAGGGACGGAGAATATTTTAATACATTTAAGTGTACTTTTCAGGAAAAGAATCAAGTAATTTAGATTTAGTTTATTTAATAATTTAATTTAATTTTTTAATGCATCCAACTGACACAGACTAGTTTTTCTATCTGTTGTGCAGACGGTGTTGCAATCAAGTTGATTTCAGTTTTACATGTTGCACTATGTGTATCCAGCAGAGAGCAATACAAATGAAATCACTGAACAGAATTTAGAATGGATTATCATCATCATCACACGACATCATGTTGATCCACTGTTACATGTCAAGAGCATTTTTATATTCTGCCAGGTCGTTACCAAGCGTAATAATGTTAATCGGTTTGCAGTGCAAACAAAAAAACTGGACCATGCAAATAAATTATGAACATATTGCGGTTGGTTCAACAGTTTTTGGCTCATTCAAGTGACTTAATTTCTTGTGCCAGGTTAATTTCTAGTGGCTATGGACTGAAAGTGTGTTAAAATGACTATATGAAAAACAGTAATTAAGGGATGTCCAAATATGGGGCTGGATAATTGAAAAGTTCTACAATTAATCTGGACACAATTGGTTGCTGAGGCATCCATTGCGTGTTTTTTTTTTTTTTTTTTTTTAAAGTAACCCTAACCCTTGACATTGACAAATTGCTTTACAACCCAACGTGTGGACATGGGCTGTGAATGTCACCAATTAATTGAAATGCTTCAAAGTGGCATCGGTAGGCCTATTTTAGGGTGGCTTCACGTCCCCTGAAATGTTCATGAATTATGAATAATAAGGATAGTAATATGAAAAACGCTGCTGCAACAATGCTATTGGGAAGCTCATGGTTGTTTACATAAAGATGAAGGAGGTTATAGAGTGAACTTCACACACATTATGAAACAGCTGCAGAGCTGTAGTTGTCATCAGTGGATTATGATGATGATGATGATGATGATAGTAATATTACAACTACTTCTCTTACACATCCGAAAAACATGCGTCAATTGAAGACTCTAAGATTGCCCATATGTGTGTATGTGATTGTACCTGGTTGTTTGTTTATATACACCCTGTGATTGGCTGGTGACCAGCTCAGGGTGTATCCTGCCTCTTGCCAAGAGTCAGTTGGGGTAGGCTCCAGTATACCCGTGATTATAGTGAGGATAAGCGGTGTAGAAAATGGATACTGTAGATAAATAATCCATCCATCCATTTTGTGAGCGTCTTATCCTCAAAAGGGGAGCCTATCCCAGCTATCTTCAGGCAGAAGGTGAGGTACATCCTGAACTGGTTACCAGCCAATCGCGGGGCACACGAAGACAGACAACAATCACACTCACAATCACACCTATAGGGAATTTAGAGGCGCATTTTTTTGGGAGGTGGGATGGAAGCGGAGTGCCCAGAGAAACCCCACGCACAAAGAGAACATGCAAACTTCCCACAGGCAGGGCTGGGATTAGAACCCCAGTCCTCAGAACTATGCTCTAATAACTTCCTTCACCATGCCACCCTAATAATAATCATCATCATCATACATATATAATAATCAATCCATCCATCTATTATCTGGGCTTATTATCCGTACATGGGTCACAGGGGTGCTGAAGCTTGTTCCAACTACTGTCGAGCAGGAGGCAGGGTGTCAGTGATGTGCTCCGGCAGCAGCTCCTCACCTGCGCTTCACTGGCTCTAATTATGCCATGTATCTAAGCCTTGTGTGTTGTATTATTAGTTGCCAGTTCGTTATAAGAGACTGCATAAGAATGCGAGCATCTTGTGTGCGATTTGCCTCGTTACCACTCCCCAGCCTTCTTGTGTCACCATAGTCAAGTCAAGTCAAGTCTTGTTTTGTTCATGTTCAAGTGTTGCCTTGTTGTTATCCGACCTCGTTACATGATTTTTGGACCTTGCCTTTTTGTCATGTGTGTTTGTGCGGTAGGTTGTTTGGACTGCTTAACTGTGTATGACTATCCGTCAATCCATCGATTTTCTTAGCCGCTTATCCTCATGAGGGTCGCGGGGAGTGCCAACTGTTAATGGGCAGTGGGCGGGGTACACCCAGAAATGGTGGCCAGCCAATCGCAGGGCACATAGAGCAAACAGTCACACTCACAATCACACCTAGGGCCAATTTAGAGTCTCCAACTAATGTTGCATGTCTTTGGAATGTGGGAGGAAACAGGAGTGCCTGGAGAAAATCCATGCAGGGACGGGGACAACATGCAAACTCCACACAGGCGGGGCTGGGATTGAACCCGGGTCCTCAGAACTGCCTGTAATTAAACCAACCTCAAAAATAATGTCACTGCTTTGGAGTCCTGCATTTGGGTCTGACCATTTGTTCCATGTTCCTGACACAGTGGTACACTCTGAACTGGTTGCCAGCCAATCGGTAAATTTTAATAATGATAATAAAATGTAAAAAAAAAAACATTCACACCTACGGGCAATTTTGAATCTTAAAGGAATGCATGTTTTTGGAATGGAAACTGAAGTGCCTGGAGAAAACGCACAGAGGCAAGGACAGAACATGCAAACCCTACACAAGAGGCAGATGCTGTAACCGGTAGCTCCACTGTGCTGACTAGTAATTTTCAGTTAACTTGATTTTAATGATGTTGTCAATTCCTCAAAGCTGAGTCCTTCTCTGTAATTTTTTTTTTGTTAATATCAAATGACAGTCTTGTCTGATGATACATAAGCTAACTTTTAAGTGAAATAAGTAGAAACAAATTTTCAGTGGGGTGGAACTGTGGAGCAACTGTGCAGCGTTAGCCTCACATTTCTGAGTACCTTGGTTCAATCCCCGCCTGTGTGGAGTTCACAAGTTCTCCCTGTGCCTGCGTGGGTTTTCCTCGCACATTTCAAAAACATGCAACATTAATTGGACCTTGATTTTGCCCCTAGGTGTGTTTTTCAGTGCACGTGTTTTCTGTCTTCATGTGCCCTGCGATTGGCTGGGAACCAGTTCTGGGTGTACCCCGCCTCCTGCCTGTTGACAGCTGCGATAGGCTCCAGCACTCCCACAACCCTTTTGAGAATAAGCAGCTAAGAAAATGAATGGATGAATTCTTAGGGGAGTGTTTTTTTTTTTACAGTGGCAAATTTCTTCACTTATTTCAAGTGAAATTTATCATGAAACTAAACTGTAAAAACAAGTTATTTTTCAGGTAATATCCTATTTTCAGTGCAGAGCAAAGATGGATTCTGATGGTTAAAATCTTGCAGTATATGAACTGTCTCTGGAAATGCTAACCAACCTACCGAGCAAACGCCAACATTTATGTTTTCACCTCGTAATAATCCGGGACTCTGTTCACATTCAACCCTACTTGGTTTGTGCTACGGCTATTGACCAAGCTGGTGCCAATTGTTGTGCTGGCGGTGGGTTAATTGAGTGGATGCCACGCAATATTCAACGAAAGGCCACAGATGTCATTGGGAAAAGGAGGCGTAGAAAATTCTTCAACTGCTTTATTGAGGCAGAAAAACAATGGATTTATGTCAAATGCAGGACGTGAAATCTTCAGCCAAACTGAGGAACTATAGAAACCAGATGGGTTTAACTGTGGTTCATTAGCTATGAAAGGATGTAGATCCAGGATATCGCAGTGGTATCACTTGTTCTCTGCTTGGGTGCGCCTCCTTTTGAAGGCCATGGTGCTCTAATTTTGCATCATGTCCTGCTCGCTTACAAGAATGGAAATACACACACACACACGCACACATATTGTTACAAGAATATATTCTTACTATTATAATTATTTTATTAGGGCCTGACCAATTAATTGGCTGGCTGTTTTAATTGGACGATATTTGCATTTAATATTTAGGGATTATTTTTTAACTCATCCATCCATTTTCTTTGCCGCTTAACCTCACGAGGGTCGCAGGGAATGCTAGAGCTTATCACAGCTGTCAATGGGCAAGAGGCGGAGTACACCCAAAACTGGTTGCCAGCCAATCGCAGGGCAAATTGAGACAAACAGCTGCACTCACAATCACAACTAGGGGCAATTTAGAGTGTCCAATTAATGTTGCATGTTTTCGAAAAGTGGGAGGAAACCGGAGAGCCCAGAGGAAACCGACGCAGGCACGGGGAGAGCATGCAAACTCCACACAGGCGGGTCCGGGATTGAACCCGGGACCGCAGAACTGTGTGGCCAACGCTTTACCAACTGATCCACCGTGGGGCCTATTTTTTAACCCATTACTGATTAATCAATCAACATTAGAGAAAGATAATATTCAAACAAACAACCAAAAAAAAACCCAGCAGAATTCTGTCAAATTTTTCACTTTTGTAAAGTTAAAGAAGTACTGAAGGACAAAGTATGATAAAACACTCAAATGTTTTGAAAGTAATTTATGCCTTTATTGTGGTAAGCATCAAAGGATCAATGCAATAACATCTATCCGTCCATTATCCAAGATGCTTATCCTCACAAGGGTCACGGGAGACCCGGAGCCTAACCCAGCCAGCTTCGGGTAAAAGGTAGACTACACCCTGAACTGGTCACCAGTCAGTTGCAGGACAGATATCAACACCACCACTGAGCAGGAATCAATCCCACACCAAAGTGAGGCGTGTTTACCACTACACCATCAGTGACTATTCGAAACAATATATTATTTTTTAATTTATTATATTTTTTAATCAGTTTTTTCATCTGAATTTTATCCCTCTGAATATCAGAATCAACTTAAAAAAATGAAAGAATACCTGTGACTGTCAAATATTCAGTAACAAAACCATATAATAAATATTTAACCTTTGTTTTGTTATGGCTTTGCTAAAAAAAAAAAAAAAAAAAAAGATTTACTTCCTTATGTAACATAATTCAATTTTTTTCAATAACCATGATGGTCTTTTTGACAAAGGCAAATATTGATCACTCCTTATATCTGCTTTAATTAGAATAATAATCTTTTAGCCACCAAATATGACAAAGTGATTGCAGACTGATAACTTTATTGTGTGGACAGGATTACAACTATTATAATAGGTTACCATTTACATTATACATTATTTCTCATCCTTCAAACTACATAACGTAAAGTTGTGTGTTCACAATGATAACAGGGTTTGTTTAAAAAAAGTATCTATGTGTTTGTTTGTGTAGGTCTATAGATAATATGAATATGATAATTTGGAGTATGATTTTTTTCCATGTTTTCCCATTTTCTTCCAACAAATATGAAGCATTCTCTTGTGAACGTGGTCTTGAGTGAGCGGTGGGGTGTTAATGCTGAAGTGTGGCATTCTCCCGGGAGAATCTCCAGGGAGCTGTGGCGCTCGCCGCTGTCACTTCACCTCGGTAGACAGTCTGCCTCAGCACCTGCTCCTCAAACGACACACGAGGAGGGGATGCTGCTATGGTAGTGATCGGTGGGGGAGGGGGCTATGAGGGCAAAAGGGGGCTTTTTGTGCCATTATAGGGGGAGGGGTGTATGAATGTATAAAGCAACGCTGACTGTACAGACTGCTGATGCACGGAGCGTCGGTTTGCAAACGCTGCTCCCCAGACAAAAGCGTTCAAACTGGCTTAGATATGCCAATTACAGGCAGACTGCTGCAAGTGTACAAAGGCCACTTCATATACCGATGTGCACTGGTGCCACACTTGGCTGCTTGCTTGCTTGGTCTCCTTTTTGTGCTAAATGAGCATGATGTTCATGATTATGTTTAGTAGTAATAGCAATGGATTTACTTTGCATTAAATCTATATTCTACTGTATTTGTTGTATTTTCAAATTTGAATTTCTTTTAAAAGAATGACTTAAAGAGAGAGTATGCAGTTTTCAAATTGCTAGCAAGATTTGAGTGTAGCGTCAATTCAGTGTCCTCATTCTCCCCTGACACCGCCCCCTGATGAAGACAAGTACTATAGAAAATGGATGTACACATGGTTGAATTTATGGAGTGCTTTTTATGGGACTCAAGCAGGGGTGTGACTAGGTTTTATGGATGGGGTAAGGAGGAGTGGTGTATCTTAGCCACCAGGAGATGTACAGGATGTGAGTGAAAGCAACGCAAGAGCACATTTAACAAACAGCTAAGCAAGAGTCCGATTTTCAAACGGTACATCCATCCATCCATTTTCTTAGCCGTTTATCCTCACGAGGGTCGTGGGAGTGCTGGATCCTATCTCAGCTGTCAACAGGCAGGAAGCAGGGTACACCCTGAACTGATTGCCAGCCAATTGCAGGGCACATACAGACAAACAGCCGGACTCACAATCACACCTCGGGGCAATATAGAGTGTCCAACTCATGTTGCATCTTTTTGGGATGTGGGGGGAAATTGCAGTCCCCAGAGGAAACCCACACAGGGACAGGGAGAATATGCAAACTGCACACAGATGGGTCTGGTATTGAACCCGGGACCTCAGAACTGTGAGCCCAACACTTTCCAGCTGCTCCACCGTGCTGCCAGTTATATACAATTAACTAAAAAAATGACAGAGAATGATTTCCAATGGAAGAGTTATCAATCTCATCAAGATCAAATAAACACCAGCTATTGACAGCTACACAATTTGGTGTGTGCAAGCAGCAATGAATGCTGTTCGTTTTTCAAAGTGGCAATTCGGCCTATCGTGACTCAGATAGTGAACTGTGTCTATCTGGAACAGGTTAATTTGTCTTATAACTATCTGTTGACGATCCGCTTTCTAATCGTTGCAACTACACAACGTGAGCGTTCAATGTGAACTTCTCACGATTATGACATACTGTAATTTGTAATGATAGATGATGTCAATTTATCATGCCAATATGACACTGGAAGAATACATCAAATTAAAAGTTTGGTCGTGGTTCATGATCTTCAAAATATACTCCCATTTAATGCATGAAACAAAATGAGAAAATTCATGTTCAAGGGCAGCCTTTTGTCATGTTGTAGCAATTCTCCCAGAAAAGATTTATAAAGCTAAATATATTTCTGTACATATTTGTGTTTAAAGAACATTCTCCCATACCACATCTAAATATGACTTTATTTATTATTGGACTAATATACTTTATTGTTATTATACAGTACTGGAAGATATTACCATGAATCATAATCATCGAGGATGTTACATTATATAATGCAATGCAGTCCATACACAGCGATGATGCGCTCCGCCTCACACAGTCTGTTAAAAAATAAATAGAGTCCCTGGAATCAAATTAGCAACCAGACTTTTCCTTTTGAATTAATTGAAACGATCCGAGCCCACATATAGTTCCAATCACTGAATGAAAATGGATGTACTGTATTGATTTTTATATGACTCGGGAATCATCAGTATCCTTGGTTACTGATTGTAAAGCTCTGCAAAGAACAGCAACACAAAGGATGCTGATTGGTGCAGGCCTCTCCCTGTGCTGCTTCCATTGGCTGAAACTAGACATACACTGGCTTCATTACATGGCTGCCCCACCACCACCATCCCCCATACACGTACAAGCACACGCGCACACGCGCGCGCACGCAGCCGCACACACCCTCGTACATAGAATGTCACCCCGAGTGTTGTCTTAAAGGTTTAAAAAGCACCTTGTACAACAGGTTGATGTCAAAAAAAGAAAAGAAATTGAGCTTTTATGCAAAATATTCACCAAATACAATGAAAGAGCAAGCATCTTAGCATTTAAATTGTCCTTATTAATCAGTTTATAGCCAATTACAATTACAAAAAGATACACAATTATTAATTCTCAAATATACCTACCAGTCACTCCCAAATGGAGCTTACTAAAATCACGATACAGAACAGTAAATTAATATAAATTTGGATACATTGCTTATTCGGAAGTATCGTAATATAATACAGTACTGTAGTACTTCGGCAATGTGTAGGCGCCTCTAATGCCTGTGAGACACAGCAGAGGGCAACACATACATCCGCTGCTGGGATCCAAACACGTTGGAAGCGTCTTGATAAACGCATATGAATCATTATTTGGCTAATTCTGCTATTAGAAGGCTTTTATAACTTGGAACGTGTACACACTATCGTTGTTATTTCCAGCTGGATGATCAGCGCTGAGCAGGTGAGCCATTTTCAACATTTCTGTCAGACTGTTTCAACACAGAGAATTTGTTGATATTTATATTTCTTTTCACATTCAGCGCCATTTGCAGACATGTGCACCCACCGCCCCCTTTATTGTTCCCAACGTAAAACGAGGTATTTTATTAATAATAACCAAATAATATGTCGGCAAAAATAACGTGGTTATACTTTTTTGTGTGCTCATCTACTGTAGATGGAGCGTGTTTCTTTCGTCGATGATGTTCGTCGTGCGCGCATGAACAGATTAAATTCAATGGTGGTTCGATTTAACATGAAATTACACATTTAATGTGTTTTTTTTTAATCGCTGTCGATTTCTACAATGAGATTGCTATTGTGTAGTGTCTTCAGACGTATCCCATACAATACCATAAGACCTTCGACTGTTATTTAATTATAATTAATACACGTGTATATTATTTCTAATTCCCACCTGTCTTTTATCTACCATTCAATGGTTTTAATGACATCCAGCATATCATTTGAGCAGCTGTTAACCACATTGATCATCATTCTTTCCCTACAATTATATAATACACAAAGTGTCCTTTCATCGTTTTATTTCATTACATTGGTTCTTTGTAACAACGTTTTCAAAGCGGTTATCTGAAGACGTTTGTATTTTGTATTTTATATAAATGCTATTGATGGATTAACAGTGACAAAAAAATACCACGGCACTATCTCATCTCTGCATGTCGTTAAATCAGTCCGTTTGTAAACTCCAACACATGAATATATTCATATTTTGTGGAATGAGTGTTGCCATTGTGATGAGGGATGGTCACGTATGTATCATCAGTGCATGAGTGGATTGTGTTGTCGCCAGTGCACTGACTGTACAGTGACAGATTCACAGACATTGTCACGGTTGTCAATGGAAACCGATCAGAAGTGAATTCTGTGACAGAAAATGGAAAGCATGGCGACTGCCGCCTGGTGGCAGATGGCATTATGCACGTAAGGTACATATGTCCTGAGGCAATGAGAGAATGTCACTTGGGTGTGGACAGTCAACAGGGGAATGTTAGGAAAAGTGTTGTTATAGTTATTATTTACACATTTTACTGGCTGATGCACAAGGACGCACGACACGGGAGAGCGTGTAGAAGTGTGAGCCGCTGATCATTCACTTGTAATATGTGACCCCTTGTTGTGGATACCATGTAATCCACACATTCCTGTAACCTGCTATAATAGTTTTAATCCTGTCCACACAATAAAGTTATCAGCCTGCAAACACCATCACTTGTGTGTGTATTACAGCAACCTCCAGAGTCCAGGTTTTATCAGGAAAGGTTCTTTATAAGATTGTTTTGTGCGCTTTAGATATTAGTAGCAGTATTTTGACTAGATTGAGAGGAGAGGTTATGAAAGTGGCATGGCTCAACAATGTCATCACGCAACATGGAAAAGCATACTCCATCTTTCATATGAGTTGACTGTAATAATGACTCTACTGCTGTGTTAGCATAGGTTTGTGTTAAACTATTGCACCTTTCGAATTACATACAAATTTGGCACTTGTTTCTGCCATAGGAATATTATAGATGTTTTCTAATTCCCTATCCTTGACTTACTGTCACTTAAGCAATACTTGAGTTGTCAATTGCCAATGACTTACCGCACCCGTGTATAATACGCACCCGCGAAGTTTACCTCAAATTTCAAGAAAACCCTTCCTTAGCTATATTATGTTTACGATGCATGATTCTGCTTCTACCCATTTGATCAAAAGTATAATCTGTATTTTTTTCCAATAGTCATTTTGAGGTTAAGTACCTTATTTGAACACATAATGTTCTCTTTATTTTCTTGCTTTTATTTTGGACAATCTGGAGGCTATCCCAGCTATCTTTGGGAACGAGGTGGGGTACATCATGATGAGGTCGCCAACCAATCATAGGGCACATTCACAACCATCCATCCATTATCTGAGCCGCTTATCATCACAAGGGTTGCGGTAGCGCTGGAACCTATCCCAGTTAACTTCGGGCAGGAGGTGGGGTACACCCTGAACTGGTTGCCAGCCAATCTCAGGGCACATAGAAAAAAACAAGTAGCACTCACAATTTTTTTTAATGGGATTCAAATTGGCTCCACAGTGGAACAGCTGTAGAGCATTGGCCTCACTGTTCTGAGGACCGGGGTCAACTCCCGGCCCCACCTGTTTGGAATTTGCATGTTCTCTCCTTTGGCTACTGTGGTTTCCTCCCACATCCCAAAAACATGCATTAATTGGAAACTCTAAATTGTCCCTAGGTGTGATTGTGAGTGCAACTGTTGTCTGTCCCCATGTGCCCTTCAATTGGCTGGCAACAAGTTCAGGGTGTACCCTTCCTCCTGCCCACTGAGAGGTGAGATTGGCTCCAGCACTTCTGTGATCCTCATGAGTTAAAGAAATTAATGTTAAGTGTTAAGTCATCAGTCTTATTTAAAAAAAAAATGCAAATTATACCAGAGTATATAAATTTATGAGCACAACTATACATATCTGGAGACATATGTACCCCTGTCATATTGGAATAAAAGTGTAGGCTGCATATTTTTCATAAGTTTACAGGTTTTCAAAACTTCGAGAAGGTGGCATACATTTAGAAAACGTTGTTTTTCCCCATTTTCATCGAAACCTGTATACCAATATTGACTTTTGATCATTTTTAAGGGAGGATAAAAAGGTGCATTATCCATGAGAAAATATGGTATTTTCACAATCATCTTTATTGCTAAGTATTTAAAAAACACACAGGGATTTTGTCTCCGGTAGTTGGAGCCACTCGAGTACGACAACAGACAGCGAACTGACAGAGAATACTTTTACAAAAAGACATTGCAAGAACAGTCATGAAGCAATACAAGTTTCTCATCTGTAATCTGGCAATCTTCTTCTTTTCCTTTTGGCTTGTCCCATTAGGGGTCGCCACAGCGTGTCATCATTTTCCATCCAAGCCTATCTCATGCATCTTCTTCTCTAACACCCACTCTCCTCATGTCCTCCCTCACAACATCCATCAACCTTTTGTTTGGTCTTCCTCTCGCTCTTTTGCCTGCCAGCTCCATCCTCAGCACCCTTCTACCAATATACTCACTCTCTCGTCTCTGAACATGTCCAAGCCATCTAAGTCTGCTCTCTCTAACCTTATCTCCAAAAGATCCAACCTTAGCTGTCCCTTATGGGCTCATTTCTAATCCTATCCAACCTGTTCACTCCAAGTGAGATCTCGGCATCTTAATTTCTGCTACCTCCAGTTCTGCTTCCTCTTGTTTCTTCAGTGCCACCGTCTCTA
Source organism: Syngnathoides biaculeatus (assembly GCF_019802595.1). Lineage (NCBI taxonomy): Eukaryota > Metazoa > Chordata > Actinopteri > Syngnathiformes > Syngnathidae > Syngnathoides > Syngnathoides biaculeatus. The sequence goes on along the minus strand of NC_084640.1, from coordinate 3,152,702 downwards.
ATCCATACATCATGGCCGGCCTCACCACTGTTTTATAAACCTTGCCCTTCATCCTAGCAGAGACTCTTCTGTCACATAGAACACCAGACACCTTCCGCCAACTGTTCCACCCTGCTTGGACCCGTTTCTTCACTTCCCTGATCCAGTCCCACCTCAACCTTAAATTGTTCTGACACACCTGCGGCACACCTCACCGTTGTTCTGCTGCCCCTCATACATGTCCTGTACTATTCTAACATATTTCTCCGCCACACCAGACTTGCACATGCAGTACCACAGTTCCTCTCTTGGTAGTCTGTCATAGGCTTTCTCTTGGTCTACAAAGACACAATGTAGCTCCTTCTGACCTTCTCTGTACTTTTCCACGAGCATCCTCAAGGCAAATAATGCATCTGTGGTACTCTTTCTAAGCTTGAAAACATAGTGTTGCTCGCAGATAATTACTTCTGTCCTGAGTCTAGCCTCCACTACTCTTTCCCATAACTTCATTGTGTCTTTATTATCTTTATTATTATTATTATTATATTAAATTATTAAATATTATATTATTTATTATTATTATCTTTATCTTTATTCCTCTGTAGTTTCCACAGCTCTGAACATCGCCTTTGTTCTTAAAAATGGGGACTAGCACACTTTTCCTCCATTCTTCTGGCATCTACTCTCCCACTAGTATTCTATTGAATAAGTTGGTCAAAAACTCCACAGCCACCTCTCCAAATTGCTTCCATACCTCCACTGGTATGTCATCAGGACCAACTGTCTTTTCATTTTTCTTTCTGTTCAGTGCCTAACTTCCCCCTTACTAAACATTGCCACTTCCTGGTCATTCACACTTGCCTCTTTTACTCTACCTTCTCTCACATTTTCTTCATTTATTAACTTCTCAAATTACTCTTTCCATCTACTTAGCACACTACTGGCACCAGAGTACACATTTCCATCGCTATCATTATTCACCTTTACTTGCAGCACATCCTTCCCATCTGTATCCCTCTGTCTGGCCAACCTGTTGAGGTCCTTTTCTCCTTCTTTCGTATCCAACCTGGCCCACATGTTGTCATATGCCCCTTGTTTAGCCTTCACCACCTCTCAATGTATTTCTTCCGCCTCTCCTCAGTCCTCTCCATGTCTCACTTCTTCTTATAATCTCTTTCTTTGGAAGACTTCCTGTATTTTGGGTTTCCACTCCAGGTCTCCTCCTCCCCTTTCCTTCGAGAAGACACACCAAGTACTCTTCTGCCTGTCTCTCTGATCACCTTGGCTGTAGCAGTCCAGTCTTCCGGCAGCTCCTCCTGTCCATCAAGAACCTGTCTCACCTTTTTTCAAAAGGCCGCACAACATTCTTCCTTTCTCAACTTCCACTACCTGATTCTCTGTTCTGCCTTTGTCTTCTTAATCTTCCTACCCGCAACCAGAGTCATCCTACACACCACCATTCTATGCTGTCGAGTTACATTCTCCCCCACGATTACCTTATAATCAGTAACCTCCTTCAGTTTACATCGTCTGTTCAAAATATAATTTACTTGCATGCTTCTCCCTCTGCTCTTGTAGGTCACTCTATGTTTCTGTCCCTTCTGGAAATAAGTGTTCACGCCAAGCGTGTGAACTATTACAGACCTATATAGTAGACGAAGAAATTATTTTCTGTATAACAAGCTAGGGCGGCACGGTGGGATAACTGGAAAGCGTTGGCCTCACAGTTTTGAGGTCCTGTGTTCAATCACGGACTTGCCTGTTTGGAGTTTGCACCTGCGTGGGTTTTCTCCTCCCACATCCCAAAAACATGCAACATTAATTGGACACTCTAAATTGCCCTGATTGTGAGTGCGGCTGTTTGTCTCTATGTGCCCTTGGCTGGCAACCAGTTTAGGGTGTACCCCGCCTCCTGCCTGTTAACAACTGGGATTGGCTCCAGACATGACCCTTGTGAGGACAAGCGGCTAAGAAATGGATGGATAACAAGCCAGTATGCCATCCAAATTATTTTGAAGCATCTGTTTCATGCTAAAATTAGAATTAGTCTCTGAGTTTGTATTTCCTCACGTTTGATTTCACACATAAAGGGGACTAGTTCATTTGAAGTGAGTGAGTGTCACGGACGAGACTCGGGGGTGGACCCAAATGCACGACTCAGGTGAGAGGTAAGCAGTGCGGAATAAGCCTTTATTCGTTCCAATGTCGGTTACCAGGTAGTCAGTCCAAACAAGCAGCAAGATCAGTAACGGCAGGCTTACGGGGTAGGTCGGGAGACAGGCGTTGGTCGGTACACGTCAGGAGTACGGTAGTGCGGGAACGAGGCATGAGAGGCAACGATCTAGCAGAGTAATAGTCGTCCCCCGGGTCCTATATGTACTGGGTCTTAATCAAAGGTCATGAGGCGCAGGTGTGCACCTTTAGATCAGCTGGCCACGCCCAGCCCTGGCTGGAATCCAGGAGCATGACAGAACCCCCCCCCCCCCAAGGCCGGCTCTGGACGGCCCAGGAGCATCAGGGTGAGCCGCGTGAAAGTCCCTGATGAGGGAGCGGTCCACGACGAAGCGGGAGGGGATCCAAGAGCGCTCCTCCGGGCCATATCCCTCCCAGTCCACCAGGTACTGGACCCTCCTTCCTCTGCGACGGGAAGACAGCAACCGGCGCACAGTGTACACCAACCCACCGTCGACCATGCGGGGGGGCAGGGGGGATTTGAGCGGAGGAGCCAGCGACGATGTGCGATTCGGGCGAAGTCTGCTGACGTGGAACGTAGGGTGCACCCTCATCGACCTGGGCAGTTTCAGCGAGACGGCGACTGAGTTAATAACTTTGGAAACCGGGAACGGGCCAACGAACCTGGGAGCAAGTTTGCGGGATTCTGTCCGCAGCGGGAGATCTTTGGTGGAGAGCCACACTCGCTGTCCCACTCTGAGCTCTGGTGCGGCCCTCCTCTTGCGGTCTGCTGCGGCCTTGTAGGCGCTGCTCATGCGCAGCAGTGTCCTCCGAGCTGCTTCCCAGGTCCGTTTGCAGCGTCGCACCACGGCCAGGGCCGACGGAACTGTGGATTCTGTGACCAGTGGAGGAAACAGGGACGGAGGATACCCATGCACGACATGGAGTGGAGCCATACCTGTTGAAGCGGAGGGTAGAGAATTGTGGGCATACTCCACCCACCTGATGTGCTGGCTCCACGTGCTCTGGTCCATGGATACCAGACATCGAAGACCGGTCTCTAATTCCTGGTTAATCCTCTCAGTCTGGCCGTTAGACTCTGGGTGATGACCCGATGTCCGACTTGCTGAAGCGCCGATGAGGTTGCAGAACTCCTTCCAGAAACGGGCGCTGAATTGCGGACCCCTGTCCGAAACGATGTCCTGAGGTAGGCCGTGGTAACGGACGACCTCGTCTAATACCAACTGGGCTGTCTGCTTGGCCGACGGGATCTTCGGAAGCGGCACGAAGTGGACCATTTTGGAAAAACGGTCCACTATGGACAGCACCACTGTGTTCCCTTGAGAAGGCGGCAGGCCGGTGACGAAGTCCAGCGTGATGTGTGACCACGGACAAAAGGGGATGGACAGGGGTTGCAACTCACCAACAGGCCATAGGCGGGAAGTCTTATTGGCAGCACACACCGGGCAGGCGTTGACAAACTCTCTTACGTCCTTGCTGAGGTTAGGTCACCAGAACCTTTGTTCGACCACTGAACGTGTCTTCGCCATACCCGCGTGGCAGACCGTCTTGTTGGTATGGGCCCAGTTGATGACGTCTCCCCGCAGAGATGGGATGACGAACAGGCGGCCCGACGGACAATCCGCGGGTGACGGTGTCTCTCCCAGAGCCTCCTTCACCCGCGACTCGATCGCCCAGGTGAAACCGGCCACGAAGCACCCCGCTGGCAGGATAGTAGCGGCGTCTGAATCCGTGCGCCCTCCCTCGTGGATCCGCGAGAGTGCATCCGGCTTGCCGTTTTTGGAGCCTGGGCGGAAACACACCTTAAAGTGGAAGCGGGTGAAAAATAGGGCCCACCTGGCCTGACGGGCGTTCAACCTCTTCGCCGACTTCAGGTATTCAAGGTTCTTATGGTCCGTGAAGACAACGAACGGTACTTGCGAGCCCTCCAGCCAGTGCCGCCACTCCTCCAACGCGCTCTTGACCGCCAGCAGTTCCCTATCTCCCACGTCGTAGTTCCTCTCTGCCGGGGTCAACTTTCTAGACAGGAACGCGCACGGGTGGATCCTTCCATCCCTGGGACTCCTCTGCGACAAGACTGCTCCGATTCCTGAATTCGATGCATCCACCTCCACCACAAACTGGTTATCTGGGTCCGGAATAATGAGAACGGGCGCAGTAGTGAAACTTGCCTTGAGCCTGCTGAAGGCCTCCTGGCAGGTCCCGGACCAGTCGAAGAGGGTATGTGGCGAGGTGAGCGAATGCAGAGGAGCGGCCACAGAACTGAAGTTCCTTATGAATTTCCTATAGAAATTGGCAAATCCCAGAAACCTCTGTACGTCCCTCCTGTTGGTGGGGGTAGGCCACCGCAGCACCGCGTCGACCTTCCCGGGATCCATCCGTATCTCTCCCTCAGCCAGGATGAAGCCCAGGAAAGACACGGATGCCCGATGGAACTCACACTTCTCCATATTCACGTATAATTGGTGCTGCTGCAGACGCCGGAGCACCTCTCTGACTTGTTGAATGTGAGAGGTTAGGTCTGCTGAAAAGATGAGAATGTCATCCAGATAAACAAAGACAGATCTGTTCAGGAACTCCCGAAGCACGTCGTTAATGAAGTTCTGAAAGACGGCCGGAGCGTTAGTCAGTCCGAAGGGCATCACCAGATACTCATAGTGCCCTGTGGGGGTGTTGAACGCCGTCTTCCACTCATCCCCTTCCCGAATCCGCACCAGGTGGTAAGCGCTGCGCAAGTCGAGCTTGGTGAAGATCCGGGCTCCCTGGAGGAGTTCGAATGCTGTAGAGATAAGCGGCAAAGGGTACCTGTTCTTGACTGTGATGTCGTTCAGGCCTCGGTAGTCGATGCAGGGTCGCAGCGTGGAGTCCTTCTTCTTGACAAAAAAAAACCCCGCACCGGCTGGTGAGGATGAGGGGCGAATAAGTCCGGCTGCCAGCGAGTCCTCGATGTAGTCCCTCATGGCTTGATGCTCTTGTCCGGTTAAAGAGAACAGTTTCCCTCTGGGAGGAGAGGTGCCTGGCAGGAGTTCAATCGCGCAGTCGTATGACCGATGTGGCGGCAGAGACTTTGCTTTAGATTCAGAGAAGACCTCCCGTAGGTCATGGTAGAAGGAGGGCACTGCGGTCAGGTCCAGGGCGGTACTAGGTTCTGTGAGCCGAACCGGCGCAACTTGAATACCCCTGTCTCTCCAGACAGCGACACAGAGACTGAGACAGTCCTCTCCCCAAGTCTTGATCTGACCCGTGGCCCAATCTATGTGCGGATTATGTTCTTTGAGCCACGGGCTGCCCAAGATGATGTCGCTACTACGTGCGTCGAAGACATGAAAGTTAATACGCTCCGAGTGAGCGCCGGAAAGCTCATACGTAGCGTCTGAGTACGATGTGTAACCCAACAAAGGAACTTGCCGTTGGCGGCATAGGCGTGACGAAAACGTTGCGTGGGAAAGGTTGCTGCCCCCAGCTCCTCGACCTCGCGGGGATTTATCAGATTTGCTTCCGACCCAGAATCAATGAAAGCCGTCACAGAGCATGAACGGGAGTCCGTTCCCAAGGTGAGGTGAAGAAGGGACCTCCCTGACCCCGTCACGGTGTACCGCACACTCACCGGAGTAGCGATCCTGATGTCAGAATGCCCTGGTCGAGTCTGGCAACGGCCGATCAAGTGTCCCAAACGCCCGCAGTAAAAACAGCGTCCCTCTCGTCGCCGACGTAAGCGCTCCTCCGCTGAGCTGCCAAGCCCCTCCACTTGCATGGCTTCCGGTGAAGCTGACAACACGGGTGGCCGGGAAGCGGAAACAACCGGACTGCGACTCTCCCTCTCCTCCTCCTTCAGGCCCTCCATCTGTCTCTGCACGGTGAGGCGCTGGTCCACCTTGAGGGCCAATGCGATGAGGGAGTTAAACGAAGGCGGAAGATCCGTGGCCACGAGGTGACCACAGATCTGTGGGGACAGTCCCTTGTAAAACGCGTCATGGAGGGCTTCCTCATTCCAGCGGCTCTCGGCAGCCCGAATCCGGAACTCGATGGCGTAGTCGGACACGCGGCGACGCCCCTGGTGAATTGTCATGAGTGACGACGCCGCCTGGCGTTCCGGAGCCGCATACTGGAACACCTGGGTGAGCACGCAGACGAAGCTCGCCCATGAGCGGCAGGTCTCCGAGTTACGGCTCCACTCGGTGGTGGCCCATGCCTCCGCCCTCCCTGTCATGTGGGAAATGACGAAGGCGATCCGGGAGCGGTCCGTGGGAAAAGCGGAAGCTTGCAGCTCGAAGTGGAGATCGCACTGCGCCAGGAAGGGCTTGACGTTACCGGAGTCGCCTGAGAACCGCTCTGGTCGAGAGAGCGGAGTGATGGTGGCACGGGGAGGCACAGGAGCGGCCGCGCTAGCTTGGGAGGCTAGCCACGGTTGCAGCTGGGTGCAGAGCTCCTGGATCTGGTGAGTCATACCCTGGAGAGCAGCCTCTTGCTCACCCAGGCGTTTGCCCTGCACTTGCAGCGCACGGCGGATGGCTTCAGAGTCGGCTGGGTCCATGTTCTTGGCTAGATCGTTCTGTCACGGACGAGACTCGGGGGTGGACCCAAATGCACGACTCAGGTGAGAGGTAAGCAGTGCGGAATAAGCCTTTATTCGTTCCAATGTCGGTTACCAGGGAGTCAGTCCAAACAAGCAGCAAGATCAGTAACGGCAGGCTTACGGGGTAGGTCGGGAGACAGGCGTTGGTCGGTACACGGGAGGTAGACGTCAGGAGTACGGTAGTGCGGGAACGAGGCATGAGAGGCAACGATCTAGCAGAGTAATAGTCGTCCCCCGGGTTCTATATGTACTGGGTCTTAATCAAAGGTCATGAGGCGCAGGTGTGCACCTTCAGATTAGCTGGCCACGCCCAGCCCTGGCTGGAATCCAGGAGCATGACAGTGAGGTGAACAAAACAAAGAGTGAAGACATATGTTGAAGACATTTTTAACTCTTCTGTACCTTTGTAGTCTAGACTGATTCAAAAATGAAAGTTAAAGACTGCTTGAACAAAAATTTGTATTATTGTTCATATGCACGTAAGAATTTTTTTGATGATCGTGTGAAACATTTCAAATATTGAAATAACCAACATCTTTTTATCTTCATATATTGAGTGCTTGTGTTACTTCATGCCACCTGCTGACTGAAAACGCTCCTATGAAGGCAGTGAAGTGAAACATTATCTTTAATTTCCTCCCTTCTGATATTGTGGAAAATATGGATGTACTTTTTACAACATCAATCCTTCCATTTTCCATACCGCTTCTCCTCAGTGGGGTCACGGCCGGCTGTGCTGAAGCCTATGCCTGCTATATTCATGCGAGAGGTGCGGTACACCCTCAACTGCGAACAGTTGTTTGTTTTTATGTGCCCTGTAATTGGCTGGCAACCAGTTCAGGGTGTGCCCCAACTCTTGCCCGGAGATAGCTGGGACAGGCTCCAGTACTCCTGTAATACTTGTGAGGATAAGCAGCTCAGATAATGGCTGGATAAATAGTGAGCCACATATGAAGGCCATTGTAATTGCATTAAAAAAAATCTACATACAGGTATTTTTAACCTCCCCAGTGAATCTTGAATAAAGCTGGAAAAATCACTAATCACTCAACCAACAACAACAAAAAGAGAAACATAAAACTTGGGAAAATTGAAAAAAAAAAAAGTAGAACACAGGCAGAGTTAACACTGTGTGGTCTTGCAAGATATAGAGACGTTCATACATTTTGTCTGTGGCGGAGGTCGGCTGAAGTTTTTTTTTTTTTTTTTTTAGGACATTAGAGTCATATTGCTACAAGAGATTCTGGTCTAATTCAAATTTGTACTCCATCAGAGACATTTGACATGTGCGAGGGACTAACTGTATTAAAGGTAGTACTGAATTTTAAGAATGAAAAACTCAGTGAAAAGGCTCCATTTTCATAGTCTGGCAGAGCTGAAAACTGGCGTAACCTGATTTTTTTCTCTATGCACGTGTGGCTAATAAATGATCACAGTGATTGTATTTTAGGGCCCTAAAGAATAAATCATAGGTATTTGGAACTGAAAACTATAGTATATAATTTTTTGCAGACCTAAAAATGATTATGACTCCATTTTCTCCATGATCGTAATAATTTTTAAAAATAAATTGTGCCAAACGTATATATGCGTTCATCTGAGATGACACGCTGTGGCGACCCCGAAAGGGACAAGCTGAAAGAAACACACACATTTTTACTTTAAAATTGATCCCAGAGGCCAATTGTGGCCTTTGACATCACTGTTCTAGCCTTACGCCGACTGAGACCATGTCTAACTTTTGCCCCAGCGATTATGATGCAGTTTTGATGAATTTGGTGTCTGTTTTGGTGCATTTAAGCAGGGATGTCAACAATGTAACATTGTAGTTATGGTTTCCCTCAGAGTGCCGTTGTTTTAATCGCCTCATCATATTTACACATGAAATTTATGAACAAGTTTTAGAGTAAGAAATCAAAGGTAATGTTTTTTTTTTTTCAACTTTTCGTGTTTGGTAACACAAAAATACTTCTTATATCTCAACATTTTCTTTCATGATGTATGACAGTTTGAAATTTTAACAAGAATCATGGAAGTTGACACACGAGTTCCATTCGCAGACCACATGAAAATCATGTGGTGGGCCGAATCTGGTTCCCGGGCCTTAAGTTTGTCACCTGTAATTCAAAGGAAATGAAAGGAACCCCTTCACTTAGACAGGATGGAAGTCAGCTGTGGTGATGCCCACACCAGTGCAAACATGCCTTTTTTTCAATGTGCTGGAATATGCCACCCCACGAAACTACCAACATTAGATCTGAACCGCATCCTCGCAGAGTTATGCCAAGCGTAGCGCTGAATTTAGACCAGGCACAAAAAAGAGCACAAAGTGTTTATTTATAAGGTCTTTTACCTCTTGGGATGGTTGCTATCATGCATCTTCCTTCAGCAGAATATCTAAAGTGGGTTGATGTTGAGAGTTGCTTTGCTGCATCTATTTATAGCACAATAGGTGTATGCAGTATTCACTGCCCTTCTACTTAAAAAAGAACTCGTGATTTTTCGGAATTATTTGAATACTGTACTGTGCTTTGTCATCCCTTTCATCCAATCCTTGCTGGCTCTGATTTCATCTGGGTCAGGGTAGTTTCTGTATCTTCTCCAAAGCTTGTGCCAGCCGAGGGTGTGTGTGTGTGTGTGGGGTGGGGACAGGTGGGTGGGGGTGGAGTGATGGAGAGGACATTTGTACGCCACATCAGCGCACAACGTCCTTTAATCCCACACAGGGCCCGATTAATTTTAAAGCCGCTTTCCGTTTTTAAGCTTACTTTCAGCACTCTGACTCAAGCTACCATGCAGGCACCAACACCTCTGCTGAACTTATGTGTACTTAATGCTCATAAATGCATTTTTAATAATTCTTTGACATGTCAACTTATTTTGAAGTTCAAATTTAGAGCAACATGAAATGAATATTGTTCTATTTGTATTTAAAACATATGCTCTGAAATAAGTTTTCAATTGTATAGCATAATATACTGTATTTTGTATATAAAAAACATATACATATACAGTAACTTTATGTGTTGTGCTTTGAAAATATCACTGTGTGCTTAATGGGTTGCACAGCCTTGTGCCATATGTTCTTAAAGGAGTTGGGTGAATTACTGCCGCTTGATTTCAAATCAGCTCAGTGGGCAGACATCTGGGGCTTCTCTGCTTATTTCTGACGTGATTACAAATTAGTTCTGACCTGACATTGAACATAATTTGATTCCCTGCGTGGGTTTTTTTTCCCCCACATCCCTAAGACATCCATTAATTGGAGACTCTGGATTACCCTTAGGTTTGATTGTGAGTGCAAAGGGTTGTCTGTTTCTTTGTGCCCTGTGATTGACTGGCAATCAGTTCAGGGTGTACCCCAACTCCTGCCCAACGGTTGCTGAGATAGGCTCCAGCACTCCCGCAACCCTTGTGAGGATAATCAGTTCGGAAAATGGATGGATAGATATTACAATGCAGTTCTTTGATCTCTACATTAGAGGAAAGGCTCTAACGAGCATCTTAACCAATAAAGTCAACAAACTTTTTTCACTGTGCATAGATTACTCTCCCCTCCAAAAGAGGCATGGAGGGGGTCAGTCTTGGTCAGTCTTGTCAGTATAGCATCTCTGCTATTTGCACACGATGTGGTTCTATTGGCTTCATCGAGCTGTGATCTCCAACTCTCACTGGAGCGGCTGGGATGAGAATCACCACCTCAAAATGGTCCATGGTCCTCTAGTTGGAAAAGGGTGGTGTGCCCTTTGCAGGTTGGGTATGAAATCCTGGCCCAAGTGGAGGAGTTAAAGTATTTTGGGGTATTTTTCATGAGTGAGGAAATGTGCAGGAGATGTGTCAGAAGAATTTAAGGTGGAGATGGGACTGCATCAGCGATCCGCGCCAAGCCCCTTTCTGTTTGCGGTAGTAATGGATAGGCTGACAGATCAGGTTAGACTAGATTCCCCTTGGACTATGATGTTCACAGATGATACTGTGATCTGCAGTGAAAGTAGGGAGCAGCTGGAGAAACAATTAGAAAGATGGAGGTATGCACTGGGAAGGAGAGGAATGAAGATTAGCCAAAGTAAAACAGAATATATGCACATGAATGAGAGGGGCAGTGGAGGAAGAGTGAAGGTCCAGGGAGAAGAGATAGCAAGGGTGGACGACATCAAATACTTGGTCAACAATACAGAGCAATGGAGAGTGTGGTAAGGAAGGGAAGAAATGGGTACAAGCGGGATGGAACAGTTGGGGGAAGGTGTCTGGTGTTCTTTGTGACAGAAGAGTCTCCGCTAGGATGAAGGGCAAAGTTTATAAAACAATGGTGAGGCCGGCCATGATGTACATTTGATGTACGTAGAGATGGTGGCTCTGAAGAAACAACAGGAAGCAGAACTGGAAGTGGCAGAAATGAAGATGTTGAGGTTCTCGCTTGGAGTGAGCAGTTTGGATGGGATTAGAAATGAGCTCATTTGAGGGCAGCCAAAGTTGGATGTTTTGGAGACAAGGTATGAGAGAGTAGACTTCGATGGTTTGGGTATGTCCAAATGCGAGAGAGTGTGTATATTCGTAGAAGGGTACTGAGGATGGAGTTGGCAAAAGAGGGAGAGGAAAACCAAAGAAAAGGTTGATGGATATGAAGAGTAAGGACATGAAGACTGTGGGTGTTAGAGAGGAAAATGCACGAGATAGGCTTAGATGGGAAAAAAATGACACACTGGGGCGACCCTAATCGGGACAAGCCGAAAGGAGAAGAAGATGAAGAAGAAGAAGAATTTTACGAGTGAGGAAAGAGAATTCGAGATCAACAGGCGAATTGGTGCAGCACCTGTAGTGATGCAGACGTTTTATCGGTCTGTTGTGGTAAAGAAGAAGCTAAGTCAAGGTGAAGCTCTCAATTTAGCAGTTGATCTATGATCCTACCCTCACCTATGGTCACAGCCCGTGGGTCTTGACCAAAAGAACAAGATCCCAGATACAAGCAACATAAATGAGTTTCCTCCATAGCGTGTCCTGACTTTCCCTGAGGGATAAGGTGTGAAACTCAATCATCCGGGAGGAGCTCAAAGTAGAGCTGGTGCTCCTCCACATTGAGAGGAGCCAGACGAGGTGTTACCTCCACCGGAAGGAGATAACCCATGACACGCTGAAGAGAATCCGTCTCTCGGTTGGCCTGGGAACGCCTCAAGATACCCCCGGAAGAACTGGATGAAGTGGCTGGGGAGAGGGAAGTCTGGGCGTCCTGGCGAAAGCTACTGCCCCCACAACTCGTCCTCGGATAAGCATTAGAAAATGATAGATGTACAATATTCCAGTATCACACATACAGACCAATAATCTGGTGTGCGCAGTCAAGTGCAGTTAGGAATGCACAGATAAATACATTGGGGAGACCAAGCAACCACTGAGCAGACGCTAGGCATAACACAGAACATGTTCACATAACATAACAGACAAAACTCCTCAGGTCAAGACAGCTCTCTACCTACACCTCCAATAGCAAAAGCACTTTTTTGAGGACAAAAATGTGTATATTAAGGACATGTGTTTTTTCCATGAACCTGGGGTGGATGTTGGAAGGTGTGAATGTATTTTACATTTCTTGGCATGTGTGCAAATCCAAACTAAGCAAATCAAATGATTCCTGTAACCCTCCATGACAGTGTTGCATTTGACATCAGGCAGTGTGACTTACATTTCACGTTTCTGTTTCAGCGGTTTGCAACATCTGGTTTAAATAATTTAAATTAAGTAATTATTACTTAATTTTCAGTCATTTTTACAATATAATATTATTTTTGTCAGTTTCTGCATATGTTACGCAACGTGGAGGGAACCAATAATATAGCCTAAAAGTATTAACACTATCTATGTGTTTGTCCATTGTTAGGTTTGTCACCTTACTTGCTGGAATAGTTGCACAAATAACAGACAAGAAGTCGTCTTTCTTCTGATCAGGAGGACGTGAGAGACAGGCCAGTTAGTCTCCAAACACGTTCTAAACCAGCCTCTCACGTACTCTTAGAAAACAGACAAGGTCAAAAGGAGGGGAGAGCAGATGAAATGAACAAAGGTGCATTCTAGGATGATGATGTGGCACATCGTGCGATAATGATTTAGCACATTCTTTGGTTATGATGGAGTTGTCCTTGGCTACTTGTAGGAAGATACTGTTGCATCTGTGTGTAGGAGCTCGTCCTGTGAACAAGACTCTTCGAAGCAAGGATGATACTTTGGCTTTGTTGCAAGTCCATAATAAATATATTGCAAGTCCATAATAAATATATTAACGATAACTCTAACATCCATCAATTTCTTTACAGAATATTATTCATTGCAAGTCCATAATAAATATATTAACGATAACTCTAACATCCATCAATTTCTTTACAGAATATTATTCATTGACAATGACTGACAGTGTTTACAAATCTCACCAACTACTAATAAAACAACCAACCAGCAAACGGCCAATACTTAGTAACAGGCTATCTTTCCTGACAAATATAAAAAGTTCAGCACTTGCAATTGTGGTTGTTGTCCTCATACCCACATACAGTTTGGCTATTTAACTTGTATCTCTATTTAATTTGCAAACCACATTGAAAAATGGATTTGGTATTCCACAGACAAAAATCTGTCGAGCGTGCTCCAGACTAAAAAGTGCACACAGTCAGTTTCAGCAGCCATATGCTACTGAGTTCCAGCACATGCTGACTGAACACTCACAGCCATGAGAACAGTTTTATGAAAAACAGTGTTGAATTCCCCCTCCCTCTCTACATACACCTGGTGGTTTGGAGCCCAGTCTCTCGTTGTCTCTGCCCTGTCAGGGCTTGCGTGTCTGTGGCAGCAATAAATCAGCACTGCGGGCAGCCAGTAGCTTCTACAGCTCGATAGATAAGCAATTTTGACTTTTATTAACCAAAAAGTACTAATCAATTAAGATGATTCCCATATAGTCATCATAGTTTCAAATAGGAATGTGATATATTTCTGCTCATCAGTCCAGAAAATATTTCTTTAAAGTCTTGGAGATTGTCAAGATATGTCTTGGCAAATGTAAGATGCAACATTTGTTGTTGTTTTCATGTGTGAAGTCTCTCATGTGTTAAAAATAAGTACATGAACTGTGTACCCTGCTTCAGTGGGAACCCAACTATTCCTGCCTACACAAGTCAGGGATTGAACCACAAATTCAGTGACCTGGATTTGACACCAAAAAATGTAAATCATTAATCTGACACCCAGTTAATGAAATTGCCTAATGTGTGAAGATAGCAAATAACTGTCTTTTATATATAACCTCATTTTGTGTCATGAGGGAGTTACTGTACATCAAGAAAAAAATAACATTTTATATGACATTAATGGAATATGGAAAGTTCTCAAATAATAATGGGCTACCTCTCACTGTCTTTTTATAGCAACAATGCGTACATCACTGTCTTCATTAACAAATTGTATTTGCTCTGTTGCCATGGAACTAAAGTATTTTGCGGGAATAAAAATTAAATCACTCTTCCTGTGCTCCAGAAATTACCTTCGACGTCAGGTGTGAACGTCCTCTTTAATCTTTCTGGAACTCAGAATCCTTGAACTTTGACCTCATCGCCATGATGCTATTATTCAGTGCAGCCTGGGATTCTGACAGCTGCTGCCTGTCTCAATTTTGCTTCCTATTTTTTGTGCAGCTTTTCATACAGTGGCTTTACAACATTCAGAACCTGTACAGCGTCAACACATTTAAGACAAATGTAATTCAACCCTCTGGAGAAAACACAAATAGCTGAAACTAATGATATATTTATTGTTCCTCTGTTGCTTTGATTGTTACCATTGAAATCCAAACTATCAAAGAAACTGTATGGTATGACACAACCTCGAAAGAACAAACATACACATGCATTATGACCTATCCAGTACTATCTGTTGCATTGTTTCTAAAAATATGTCATGTTTTATTTCTTATGGATTTCATGAAACAACAATTTAATTCGTAAGTAACAAATAAAAACAACAATTAACCTGTCCACATAAGCATTTTATTCAAAACCCAGTCAACTAGTTGTATATCATGAGATTTAGGAAAGCAAAAAACAAGCATCACTGGCAAATGCTTAGCACATCTGCCTCACAATTTGCATGTCCTCCTTCTGCTTGTCTGGATTTCTTTCTGGGTACTCCATTTGACTCCCACATTCCAAAAACATGCATGTTTAGATGTGAATGAGTGTGAAAGGATGTTTGTCTCTGGTGGCCCATTTGTGGCCATTGATCTACTTTCAACTACTCCAGGGTGCAGTGGCGTGCAAAAGTATTTTGCCGCCTGGGGCTAAATAAGCTTCTTGTTTACCCACCCCCGACGTAAAGTCTGCTTGTTTGACACCACACCTCTAATTATATCTCAATTTTTATTATTTTTGAAAATGTATTTTCTCATCTTGCACTAGAAGTTTTATGGAAACCACTCCTACCCCTTACATTCCCTGGAAACAGTTAATAGGTCAGAAAGTAACACTTACGTTTGTGTCCTTTAAAATGACTAGAACGTTTATATATTTTTCTCTTCTCAGAACTTAAAAATACAGATAACTGACGGCCATTATAATGCCACTAGACTCTAGATTGCCCATAGGTGCAAATGTGAGTACAAAATGTACTTTGTTTATGTCTGCCCTGTGATTGGCTGGTGACCAGCTCAGTCCAGACCAGAGTGCATATGAACAATGTGCAGCAAAAGATTAAAAACATAATGTTGATATTTTTTACATTATTTTTTTGCCTCTCGGGAAATTCAGGTTAAACTGTCTCTATATTTCTCTTTCTTTTAACCTTGAACCTGTAACAGGTGTCACCATGACAACAGACGAAGCAGAGTGTCACCAGAAGAAGACGAGGCAGCAGGAGGAGGCCAGCCAGGACCCAAAGCCGCCCTCCCCAGAAAAGGAACACTTCCGGTCCCGCAACCGCAATTCAGCCGGCCGTGGCCTCTCTCACCTTTTCTCCTCGTTCCTGAAGAGACGCTCGCAGTGTGAGACCGAGGGAGGCGAGAACGAGGAGGAAGAAGTCAAAGCCCCCATTGCTGATCCGGAACCTGAGTTGAAGATTGAGGGTGAGGTGGCTCACGACCAGCACTCAGTCAGCAGCGCTGAGGCCCAGGTCAGGATACGTGCGCACGTCACTTTACATATTTATCTGTCGGTTAAAATTTCTTTACTACAGTGAAAGCAAAAAGTCATCACGATGACTATTTAGTAAGTATATGTTTAATAAAATTGTCTTGCTCAGGCTGCGCAGGTAAAGAAGAAAGAAACTGAGGAGAGAGAAGAGTTAGAGGAGGGTGGAAAAAACATAGAGCTCAACAAGGAGAAAGCAGAGGTGGCTACACTGGAGAAAAAGGAGGATAACAAGGACGGGGAGGAGAAGGTGAAGGGGAAGGAGGGGGGATCTGATGGTAGTAGTAACGGAGAGGAAGAAGAGAAGGCCACAGAAGAGGATTCCAAAACTCCCAGAGCTCCACGTCGCCCCAAAACCATGCAGATTGAAGTCACCCTGCTGGATGACACTCTGTATGAGTGTGAGCTGGATGTAAGAAATATTGATTTTTTTTTTTGTGTGTGTGTGTAATCACATGAATGTGAATGCAAAGTGAATGTTTTTATATGTTATTACAGGCCTGTAAGTGATCAAAACAATCTACAATTGGAAATACAGGGCAGAAATGAGGAGCACTTCGTCTTTTGTGGCTCACATGTTCAGAATTTTACTTCAAAACTTCAAGGAACTCCAATGTTTCTGTGGAATAGAATATATTTCCTGTGCTGAATCAACGTGATTATGTTATGCCATTATTGTGCCATTCATTTTGTGATCCAAATGCTTTGTGTATCTTTGGTACACTAACTAAAAAGTCTAACTTGCCCCTTTTTGTAATGTCATAAAAACCTTAAGGATGAAGCAAAATGTACACATTAACCTTTTTGATGCTCACTGAACTGAGGTTTTGTGGGGTACGAGCCAAAACCATTCACATACTTAATATCTTGTTTTCTCCAGAAGTGCCACTATCACAGATAAGATACTTGAGCCAAAAAAGCACTACTACACATTTGGAACACGACTCATCTTCCTGTTGCACTTGGCCCACTTATTGAAACGCCACAACAAGACCTTACTGTATGTCAATCCGACAAAGGTCGTTTTTAGAAAGGCAAGGCAAAAAGGCCTCTCGTGATGTCTGCTATTTTTTAGAAGAAAACATCTCTCATTTGCCGAGCATCTGTTTCGAGTGACACTAAAAGCTGTTTGCGGTCCTTTGGGCAAGTCCACTATTCCCATGAGTCCCCTGTGCTGTTCTCACCATCCGCTAAGCCGTGTTTGACACGATAATTAAATCACTCTGTTGCATTATCAGGTGAACACTAAATGAACAAACTTTCTTGTTTTTTTTTTCTTTTTTGTGTCAGAAACACGCCAAAGGCCAAGAACTGTTCACAAAAGTATGCGACCACCTCAATCTTCTAGAAAGAGACTATTATGGGCTGGTCATCTGGGAGACACCCAATGTTAAGGTGAGCTGGCGACAAATTGTCAATAAAATCATTCAGAGTTCCACCTTTCATTCCTTAGTCCTTCAGGAGTTTGGCATCCTCATACGCTGTAAGGTTGATCCTGACATGCCTTATTTATTTTGTCAGACCTGGATGGACCTAGCCAAGGAAATCCGCAGGCAGGTGCAAGGTGAAGTCAATATGGGTCACAAATGGGCCTCCATTCAACATAATAATGTTCCCTGCAGATGTTGAAGGTGATTCAAATACAATTTATTATCCCTTTATAAAAGGTACCAACTATGATTTCACGTTCAATGTGAAATTCTACCCTCCGGATCCAGCACAATTGTCTGAAGACATCACAAGGTAAAGTCCAATTTTGTCAGACTCAAAACATTGTGACTTAAAAGCGTATTGTGGACAGCCTTTAATAGTCTTAAGGGATGGCTACAGTATCCTTGATCCACCTTTGAATACTCAAAAAAGGTCCCATGAATGTTTATTATCAATTTATCATAATTTACAATGATAATCACCATACGTGTGCAAAAAATAATATTACCATTGAAACATTTAGGGCTCTATATTCACGATTGTTGTAAATCCAGGATCGTGCGTGGTGTAAACTCTGGGAGGAGGTGGGTTCAACCTTTTGTTGGTAATTTTGTGGACTTGGTGTACATCAGTGCTTTGAAAGGAGGGAAAACTTAACCCCGTGATCGTTGATGTGTAACTACCATGCTTTTCTTTAGCTGAATATCAAAGTCAAAGTCAGCACATTGAAACGTAAAATTTATCCTATTAAAATGTGAAATTTATCACATTATAAGCTGATACCAAAACTTTTTTTCCTGGCTTGACACGAGATTTATAATAATGAGTGTCTAACTTCTTTTCTGCTCATGTGGTATCAGTTGTAGAAAAAGCAAACGACATGCAGTTAATGCTTGCTGTGGCACACAATATGCTGATATCTAAAATCCTGGTAAATATGGACAACCTCAGGAGCGTTCAACTGAGCATGATTATACTTTTTATATTATAGTTACCCTTAACCTTAACCTTGAGTACATTAATCATACATCATTGTGAGATAGTCAGAATCGTCATGTGTTCAAAAACATTCATTTTCATGAAATTCAAAAAGCATTTCAAAAGCATTTCATTTGTCGAAGCATTTACATTGCGTTGTCCAAGAAAGTAAACCATTTTCAATGATTGAGATTTGTTGTACACACATGGGGATTGACAAGTAGTATAGACATTTGTGAAGAAATATGAAATTGACCAAATTTGGACATAGGACGCTTTGGAAGGAGGAAAAAGCCACTTTTAGGAGTTCAAGTTTGCATGATTTCTTGTCATGTCTGAATTTCTCATTTTTAAGGTACTACCTGTGTCTTCAACTGCGTAAGGACATTTTGCAAGGACGCCTGCCGTGCTCTTTTGTCACCCTGGCCTTGCTCGGCTCCTACGCTCTGCAGTCAGAGTTAGGCGAGTACGACCCTGAGGTACATGGCAGTGAATATGCGAAGGAAATGAAGATGGCTAATGGGCAGACCAAGGAACTAGAGGACAAGATGATGAAGCTGCACCACACGTACAGGTCAGACCACAGGTTCCACAAATCAGTGCTGGAAGTGCTCAGATAAATTAAACACAATGCATTTATATCATCCATCCATTCATTTTCTTTGGCTGCTTATCCTATTATAACGAGGAGTGGGGAGTGCTGGAGCCTATCCCAGCTGTCAACGGGCGGGAGGCGGGTACACCCTGAACTGTTTGCCAGCCAATAACAGGGCACATCGAGACAAACAGCCACACTCACAATCATACCTAGGGGAAATTTTGAGTGTCCAATTAATGTTGCATGTTTTTGGGATGTGGGAGGAAACTGGAGTGCCCAGAGAAAAGGAGAGAACACGGTTCCTCAGAACTGTGAGGCCAATGCTATACCAGCTGATCCACCGTGCCGCCGCATTTATAGCACATATTCATATATATATGAATGAAGAAAATGGGAGAGAAGGTGGAGTAGAACAGGCAAGCGTGAATGACCAGGAAGTGGCTTTGATTAGTAAGGGAGAAGTTAGAAAGGCACTGAACAGAATGAAAAATGGAAAGACAGTCAGTCACAATAACATACCAGTGGAGGTATGGAAGCAATTTGGTGAGGTGGCTGTGGAGTTTATGACCAACTTATTCAATAGAATACTAGTGGGAGAGAAGATGCCAGAAGAATGGAGGAAACGTGTGCTAGTCCCCATTTTTAAGAACAAAGGCGATGTTCAGAACTGTGGAAACTACAGAATAAAGATGATGAGCCACACAATGAAGTCATGGGAAAGAGTAGTGGAGGCTAGACTCAGGACTCTGGTATTGCATGCGCAAGTCTGGTGTGGCGGAGAAATATGTTAGAATAGTACAGGACATGTATGAGGGCAGCAGAACAGGAGTGAGATGTGCCATTGATGTGTCAGAAAAATTTAAGGTGGAGGTAGGACTGCATCAGTTGTTCCGCGCTGAGCCCCTTCCTGTTTGCGGGAGTAATGGATCAGCTGACAGACGAGTTTAGACTGGATTCCCCTTGGACCATGATGTTCGCAGATGATATTGTGATCTTCAGTAAAAGCAGGGAACTGGCGGAGGAACATTTAGAAAGATGGAGGTACGCACTGGAAAGGATAGGAATGAAGATTAGCCGAAGTAAAACAGAATATATGTGCGTGAATGAAAGGGGCGGAGGAGGAAGAGTGAAGCTCCAGGGAGAAGAGATAGTGAAGGTGGACGACTTCAAATACTTGGGGTCAACAATACAGAGCAATGGAGAGTGTGGTAAGGAAATGAAGAAACGGGTCCAAGTGGGGTGGCACAGTTGGCGGAATGTGTCTGCTGTTCTGTGTGACAGAAGAGTATCCACCAGGATGAAGGGCAAAGTTTATAAAACAGTGGTGAGACCGGCCATGATGTATGGATTAGAGACAATGGTCCCAAAGAAACAACAGGAAGCAGAAGTTGAGGTAGCAGAAATGAAGATGCTGAGGTTCTCGCTTGCTTTGATTAGAAATGAGCTCATAGCTCAAGGGACAACCAAAGTTGTATGTTTTGGAGACAAGGTGAGAGAGAGCAGACCTCGATGGTTTGGAAATGTTCAGAGGCGAAAAAGTGACTATGTTGATAGAAGGGTGCTGAGGATGGAGCTGCCAGATAAAAGAACGAGAGGAAGATCAACGAAAAGGTTGATGGATGTTGTGAAGGAGGACATGAGGACAGTGGGTGTGAGAAAGGAAGATGCACGAGAAGATGACATACTGTGGTGACCCCTAACGGGACAAACCGAAAGAAAAAGAATAAGTAATCAAGCAAGCAATCTTCATATTCATTTTTTTTAATCAAGAAGAAACTGATCCAGTATTGTCACAAGGACGGACTAGAGGTAGGACCTAAATGCAGGACTGCAAGGCGAGGACGCGATTTTACAAAGAGGTCGGTACACAAGTTGCAGCCCAAAAAGGTAAAAGCACAAAAAAATGTGTGGCAAAAGGCAAGGTCCAAAAACATGAATTGAGGGAAATAACATAGAACATGGAAAAACAAGGCTATGACTATGAGGCACAACTAACTAAAACTAACTAAACTAACACGAGAAGCTCGTAAACTCACGCTAAACTCACACACAACAAACTGGCAGCCTAAGATACAACACACGAGGCTTAAATACATGACATAGTTATGCAGGTGTATGACCATGACCCTGTCAGATATACTGTGTGACCTACTTCTGCATTTGACAAAAAAGTCAAAGTGCTTCCTAACAGCATGAATAAAGAGCGGAATGGGACTGGGACAAAGCAACTGCAGAACATTTTAAATGTCTGCGGTGTCTTTTGTTTGATACAAGATGACACTACCGAGGCACCAAAGATGAAAACATGCAGCGTTTATACATTCTTTTTTTTGTATATATCCATCAATCCATCCATTTTCTTAGCCGCTTATCCTGACAAGGGTCGCGGGAGTGCTTTAGCCTACCCAGCTTTTATCGGGCAGGAGGCGGTGCACACCCTTAACTGGTTGCCAGCCAATCGCACGGCACATAGAGACAAATATCAACCAGTAGCATATCTGATGCTCCCTTGAATTTCAAACTTTGGCTCATAACACAAATCAACCAGAGGCTGATTTAAAAAAAAAAAAAAATCTAAAATTGGGTCACTTGTAAATCAAGATACCACTGCAAAATATTCATTTTAGTGATACGTGCAGTAATTGTGCCACACTAGATGGACAACAGGGCTTTGCGAAACACCCTTGCCTTCTGTCCTGGATTTATTTATTGTTCATAGTCCTAGTTCTTATATTGCATCCTGGTTTTGGTTTTGCAGGTCAATGAGTCCTGCTCAGGCTGACATGATGTTCCTGGAGAACGCAAAAAAGCTGTCCATGTATGGAGTCGACCTCCACCAGGCCAAGGTGAACACAGAAGATGTACTTGTCGTAGCAAACCAAATAAATGATAGTGATGTGACTAAATTACACCATATCTGAAATTCAGATCAAAATATGGCATCCAAAGGATATAAAACACAAATAGAAAAACTTTCCATGTCATAAATTCCTGTGTGGGCTCAACAACACGAGGACTTGCCAGATTTTATGAGAGAAATCAAGTCAATCGGTGTCAAACTAGGGATTAAATACTGAGATGGAGCCTTTTAACGATCTTGCTACCCCCTTGTGGTTTCTAGTAACAAGTACAAGCCAATCAATAAATACATCTAACTGCAGAGCTATATAACCCATCAATTTTGCAAATGTGTATACTTCGGTAGATATCATTCATGATATATATGTGTAAAAAAAACAGAAATTGAAAACACGTAGTTAATGTGTTTTTTTGTTTCAGGATCTCGATGGCGTTGACATCATGCTGGGAGTTTGTTCCAGTGGTCTGATGGTCTATAAAGACAAACTGAGGATCAACCGTTTTCCCTGGCCCAAAGTCCTGAAAGTCTCTTATAAGCGCAGCATCTTCTTCATCAAAATACGTCCCTCAGAGGTAGAGTATCCGAAAATATTCACCCACAAATTGTGCAAATTGCTTTGAATATCTTCAGATTGTGGTCGGATGTCTTGTCTTGTCCTCTCCTCTATCAGGTGGAACAGTATGAGAGCGCCATAGGCTTCAAACTACCCAACTACAAAGCAGCCAAGAAACTGTGGAAAGTTTGTGTAGAACATCACACCTTTTTCAGGTAACAGGATGTTTAATCTTCCTGCTCACAAGTTCAAATGATTTGAAGAATTCAACTCTGTGTGTGTGCAGGCTTACATCCACTGAGATGGTTACAACTCCCAGGAAGTTTCTGGCTTTGGGCTCCAAGTTTCGGTACAGCGGTCGAACTCAGGCTCAAACCAAACAGGCCAGCTCTCTCATTGACAGGCCAGCTCCTCTTTTCCAGCGCACCTCCAGCAAGAGGAACTCCCGCAGCATGGATGGAGGTAGACTCATCTTAGTGTTGATCGATTGTCCTCCAAGTCACTGATGGTGTAAAGTTTTATCCACTCTAAGCAAGATAAGCAGTATAGACAACAGATGGAAAACAGTTTGTCTAGTGCTACTACTAGTGAAGAAGTATTTGAACACCCTGCTATATTGCAAGTTCACTTAGAAATGGAGGGGTCAGAAATTTCCATCGTAGCTGCATCTCCACTGTGAAAGATAATCTGAAAAGAAAAATCCAGAAATCACAATGTATGAGTTTTTAATGATTTATTTGTGTGATACTGTCAGGTTTAAGCAGCCTAGGACATTTAAAGTAAAATTTTCAAGGAAGGAAGACAAGAGGAACTTCTGGGTCGTGAGGAGGACGTGGGATGTCTCTGTTTCACAATCTCCAACCCGTTCTTATCACATCTCCACATCTCCACTTTTTTTTATTCCTTAGCGTGGTCTGCATCACAACAAAGCAAATGTGACAAACAAAAGCAACTGTGACAAAAATAGTCCATGTGAGTCTTTGCGATGTCTACACCATCCTCTTGAGATCGTCTTTATGTTGTTATCTGCATCAATGTCTGGTGTTTTCACGGCACCCAATGAAACTTGATTGCATCACATATTTAAGTACATCATAGCAAAGTAGCCATGGCACCCAATGGGCCTCTTGATTGCATCACATCACACAAGCAAAGAAGCATTAAAACCCAAGAAAGCAAATATGAGATAACTTTATATCCAATTAATCTAACATTTCCCTCCTGTTTATCTAAAATTTGCTTAAATTCTCATATCACCCAAAATAGACACTTTGCCAGATCTTCCAACTACTTTGATACACTCTCAGGAAAAATGGTTGTTTATGCATCGTCATGCATGAACAGTTTATGTTGCAAAATGCTTTTCTCGCTTTCACCCTCCATTTCAACAATGATGTCATTTTTAAGTCTTCCTTATTGCAATATTTTGTGTAATGGAGCTGTTAATTTGGCTAATTTGGTACCCAAATTCAGCATTAATTTGTCAGTCCCAAAAATGACAAATTGTTAATTTGTTTGTGGCTTTAGAGTTTGTAAAATGTTTAGCCTGTTAGGGTTAGGGTTAGGGTTAGTTGGTTAGTTGTTGGCAAATTTGGAGTTTCTTTTTGCTTTGTGCCTGTCCTCAGACAGATTTTAAAAAAGCCACTGTCTTTCATGTTTCCTTATCACGGGACGCTATCAGTACATAATTTAAATAAACTATGGAGTTGAAATTTTGACTCCAAATGTGAATGCAAACCAAATTTGGCATTCTTTACCCACTGGGGTTGAAAGAAATGCATTACTTATATCTATTACGATGAATATTATTGCATCTGGTCTGTGGGAATTAAAGTGAAGTAAGTAAAGCTAGTCTTGTTTTGTATGTCCTGAGGTGCAGTCGGCACACTCCCCTTACAAGTTTTGTCCAAGTCTAGTCTATCTCAGTTGGTCATAAATGATATGTCATATTGTGAAAAAGGCAGTTGGGGGTCGAGAGGAGCGTGCACGTTCTTAATTTTCAACTTTCCTTTGTTGTCCCGATGTCAGTCCTGTCTCGTCATCATCTCTTCTATGAAACATCAGTTAATTTTCTTTCTCTCAACTTTCTCATCGCTATCTCATGCTATTTTCATCCAATATTCTATATAACTCATTTTATTACTCATTATTATTACTTATTTCATTATATACTCCGGCAAGGTTGCTATTTTTTTGGCTATTTAACTGACCAGTGAAATTGTGTTGGATATCAATTGATATAAATATTAGTTTTGTGTCAGATTTAATTTTTCTGACATATTTCCAATCTTTACATTGCAGTGTGTCCCTAAGTTTTTCCTTACAATATTTTCCATTTTAGTCAATTTGAACCAGTCAACAACTCCCATGGAGTTCGAAGTGGCTTTGTTCTGGAGTTCCAAGTGAATTTGTTCTATAACTCTTTCAAATGGAGAATTGTTGCCTTTATTTTCCAAAGTGGCGTGTTAAGTTTACAACTGAAGCTATACCTCTTTCACACAATATTCTCTTGCACAGGCGGGATTAGGGGTGTTTATGGAATTTATTGCAAAGCTATTTACACACGGAATTTAAGTGCGCGACAGGGCGGCGCCACCCTCAGGGGGTTTCGGGAATTTTAGGAGCAAAAGCTATTTACACACGGAATTTAAGTTTGTGACAGGGCTCCGCCACCCTCAGGGGGTTTCAGGAATTTTAGGAGCAAAAGCTATTTACACATGTAATTTAAGTGTGCGAAAGGACTCCGCCACCCTCAGGGGGTTTCGGGGATTTTAGGAGCAAAAGGTATTTGCACACGAAATTTAAGTGCGTGATAGGGCTCCGCCACCTTCAGGGGGTTTCAGGAATTTTAGGAGCAAACGCTATTTACACACGGAATTTAAGTGCGTGATAGGGCTCCGTCACCCTCAGGGGGGTTTTCCACCCTTAAACTGCTTGACATTGACTAGTTTCGACAAGGCTTGATCGTGTCTCCTTACACGCTTTAATGGCTCCCCGTCATTTACTCTTTGAACCGGTTTCACTCTTTTTAAACCAAAATTGGACTCACCATGTTGTCTTCCGTCCATCTTTGGATCCCGTCAACCGTCGGATACCAGCCGGCGGGCTGCACGCCAGTTCCGGAAAGGGTCTTTAGACTCAGAAGGAGTCTGCCCTGGCCACGGTCTTTCTGGTATTCAACACACCCACTGGAATCCTCAGGCATCTTTGGATCCGGCTCGAAGGAGCAATTTAATGTCAGGTTTAAGCAGCCTAAAACATTAAAAAGTACAATTTTCAAGGAAGGAAGACAAGAGGAACTTCTGGGTCGCGAGGAGAACGTGGGATGTGTCTCTTTCACAATCTCCAACCTGTTCTAATCACATCTCCACGTCTCCACTTTTTTTATTCTTTAGCGTGGTCCGCATCACAACAAAGCAAATGTGACAAAAAAACCAACTGTGACAAAAATAGTCCATGTGAGTCTTTGCGATGTCTACACCATCCTCTTGATATCATCAGTCTTTATGTTGTTTTCTGCATCACTGTCTGGTGTTTCCACGACACCCAATGAAACTTGATTGCATCACAATATTTAAGTACATCATAGCAAATTTTCATGGCACCCAATGGGGCTCTCAATTACATCACATCACACAAGCAATGAAGCATTAAAAACCAAGAACGCAAATATGAGATAACTTTATATCCAATTAATCCAACAGATACAGCTGAAAATAAGTTTTTGAACACCTGTAGATCAGCTAGAATTCTGACCCTCAAAGACCTGTTAGTCCGCCTTTAAAAGTCCACCTCCTATCCATGTATTATCCAGAATCAGATGCACCCATGTGAGGTTGTTAGCCTTGATAAAGACACCTGTCCACCCCATACAATGAGTAAGACTCAAACTTGTAACATGGCCAAGACCAAAGAGCTGTCCAAAGACACCAGAGACAAAATTGTACAACTCCACACGACTGGAAAGGTCTACGGAGAAATTGCCAAGCACCTTGGTGAAAAAAGGTCCACTGTCGGAGCACTTGTTAAAAAATGGAAGACGCTAAACATGACTGTCAATCTCAATCAGAGTGGAGCCCCATGCAAGATGTCACCTTGTGGGGTCTCAGTGATCCTTAGAAAGGTGAGGAATTAGCCCAGGACTACACGACAGGACTTTGTCAAACACCTTAAAAGAACTGAGACCACCGTTTCCAAGGTGACTGTTGGTAATACACAAAGACGTCATGGTTTGAAATCATGCATGGCACGGAAGATTCCCCGGCTTAAACCAGAACACATGTCAAGGCCCATCATAACTTTGCCAAAGACCATTTGGATGATACAGAGGAATCATGGGAGAAAGTTTTGTGGTCAGATGAGACCAAAATGGAACTTTTTGGTCATAATTCCACTAACCGTGTTTGGAGGAAGACAAATGATGAAGCATGGGGGTGGTAGCATCATACTTTGGGGGTGTTTTTCTGCACGTGGGACAGGACAACTGCACTGTATTAAGGAGAGGATGACCACGGCCACGTATTGTGAGATTTTGGGGAAGAACCTCTTTCCCTCAGTCAGACCATTGAAGATGGGTCATGGCTGGGTCTTTCAACATGACAATGACCCGAAGCACATAGCCAGGAAAACCAAGGAGTGGCTCCGTAATAAGCATATCAAGGTTCTGGCATGGCCTAGCCAGTCTCCAGACCTAAACCCAAAAGAAAATCTTTGGAGGGTGCTGAGACTGTCTTTGTCAGCAACAGCCCAAAAACCTGTCTGATCTAGAGAAGATCTGTGTGGAGGGAGTGGGCCAAGATCCCTCCTGCAAACAAAGGCTACTGTAAAAAATATTAACATTCGTTTTCTGAGGTGTTTTAATACGTATTTGCAGATGTATTACACAAATAAATTGTTAAAAAAATCATACATTGTGATTTCTGGATGTTTCTTTTCAGATTATCTCTCTCACAAAGGACATGGACCTATGATGAAAATTTCAGACCCCTCAATGATTTCTAAGTGGGAGAACTTGTAAGATAGCAGGGTGTTCAAATACTTATTTTCTTCACTGCAGTACTGGACAGTATATACTGTAACTCTTCAGCGTCTGTGCATTATCAGGTCCATGTATAATGCTGTACAATGGTTCAGTCAACAAAAGCTTTTTGGTTTTGATATGACTATGGGTATTTTCACTTTACTTTACCATAGCATTACTACAGTTATCTTGTCCCAGGAAGCATAATGGCATATTTAAACTTTCTGACAAGTACAGCACTTTGGCCTTACTGGTTGGGTTAAACTCTGTTGAGTCCAATTCTAGTTAAACATTTTGTGATTGTTATCCTCACTTTATTTAAAGGTGACAACCTCAGTCACACTGTGCTTGCTGTTTTTAATTTATTTCTATTAATCAACTGTGTTCTAAACTGAGGAGCACGTGTAGTAGTTTAATGAAGGGGTGTCAAAGTTATTTTAATCACAGGCTACGTAATTGTTAAAGTTGTACTCGGGTGTTTGTTTATAACGCTGCATCCATTTCAGCTAGGACTGTAACATAACTCTAAAAATAAATGTAATATAACTCTAAAAATCACAATTGCACACAGTTTTTCGCAGTTTGTTTTACATTGATACACTCAAGGTATGAGTAGATTTGAACAGAAGTAAAAAAAAAGTGGGTCAAAGCTTTGAGCAACCTGGCTCACAAGTCGTGAATTTGACAGCTTAAGACTTTTGCAATTTTGACATCTCATTACCATTTCCCCTCAAGCCATGTTGTCCACCCCAGACAACAAATCCAGCCGGCCAGTCAGCGCACCCATCATGTCGCCGCTGTCTCCGGGGGAGAACACGCCGTCGCCGCTCTTACACACCCTCCATTTCGCCAACCGCAGCCACAGCTCCACGCCCAAGTTGCATCGCTCTGGAGACAGGAAAGCAGAGATAAAGGGCCATAGTCAGAAAACTGACTCCACCAAAAACCAGAGCCCCAGACCAGAGTCCACTCCAGAAATGAAGGTATTGCACATTACTGCACTATTGAAACGAATTAAGGCTTATTTTTATTGTGTACAGTGAGTGGCTACAACACACACTTGCATGCATTTAATCAGCCAACATTTGTGCCATTCATCCAATGTAAATTACATTTTAATACAAACCTTAAAAAGGCCCAGCACGCTCCCACTGAATCAGTGTAGGTACTATTTGAAGGAATGCCTTAGCTTTATATTCAAAGGGGGACTAGAAATGTATTTATGATAAGTTTGAGTTTGCGAGTTGTGATTGGACTCAATCTTGATATGTTTGAGCTGTGTCTGCACTACCAGACATTGTCCAGGAGAGAACGGAGACGTTCCCCCTCTGTGACCACCGCCAATGGGGAACGAGAGAAAAAGAACCAGGTTTGTTCACGGGATGCATGATCGGACACCCCCCCAACCCTCCCAAAAAAGAGATTATGTTATGACAGTTTTAGTGAAGAAGAGGGATGAAATATTGAGAAGAACGTTGTGGCGGGATAGACTGATTGGCCTCTTCATTAGGTACACCCGCATGAGAAAACTGCGCCAAATATTCATTGATGCAATCTACTTCAATCTGGTTTCTTATCGTGGTTGTACTTATTTGGCACTTAAGTAGAACTTTATTTCGGTTACCTAATGTTATGGCCGCCGAGTCATAGTGTGAAAACCAACCAGCTACTATAGTGCATATCATGCTTGTTTAATAATTAGACAGATATGCTACTATTAACATAAACTACATTCTGCAGTTTTTGTGCTTTTGTGATTGATGACTTTGTACTACAACATTGCCATCTGCACCACTATAGTTATTCAAATAATTTTAGATTTTTTGAAAAGTACTTCCTTTTTCCATAGTATGGAGTTTATACTATATAATTTCTCTAAATTTAATAAATTTTTGTCTTGATCACACTGGATTAATTATTTTATATTATTACTTCACTTCATGTGATTTTTTTTCTTTTACATGTTAGATCACATGAAATAGTTTGCTTTCAGTTTTACAAGAGATCTCTGGCAGAGCCATAAAACCACACATAACTTTTTTTTCTTCTTCTCTGATGGGAGAGCAGCACTCTCCTCAGGACAAAAAGACGGAGATGATGCGAGTGAGGAAGGTTAGCATGCATTTGCTAACTGGCTTTGTTCATGCTTGCATAAGTTCCACTTTTTTCTTTGTTGTCACATAGACATTGTTTTTGGCTGCCTTTTCCCTTTTAAAACATGCCCATGCCCTGTGGCTGACTTCATTTTGCTAATATTTTATTTACTCTATTTACTCACTGGATTGTTTTATTTTTTATGTCAAAGGATGGACTGTGCCTTGTTATTTTTCCATTCCCTCAAAGCAACGTATTGTGATAATAATATGTAATATATTGATGGACTACTGTAGGTAGTACTGGTTGGAGCGTTGGCCTCACAGTTCTGAGGACCGAGGTTTGGGTCTCGGCTCCGCCGGTGTGAGGTTTGTATGTTCTCCCCATGCCTGCGTGGCTTTTCTCTGGGCACTCTGGTTTAGTCCCACATTCCAAAAACATGGAACATTAATTGGAGACTATAAATTGCCCTTTGGGGTGGTTGTGAGTGTGAGTGTTTTCTGTCTCCATGTGCCCTGGAATTGGGTGGCAACCAGTTCAGGGTGTAACCCGCATCCTGCCCATTGACAGCTGGGGTAGGCTCCACCACTCCCATGACACTTTTGAGGATAAGCAGCTAAGAACATGAATGGATGGAAGCTGTAGGTGTATACTAAAGAACATAAAAATTAGGGCTAGGGAATTCTTTATCTTTGGGCTTATAGTCTATAAAGTTACAAATTAGTATATAGTGAACCTTTCCCTGACAGAGTTCGCTGTTTACAAAGTCACCTTTTTATGATTTTTTTTTTTATTTTCTTCAATGAAACTTGTCCACAGCACATTTTTGGTCTTCCTTTGTTGTGTTAATATGCCACGAATAGCTGTCAGAGCCATGGCCAATTGGAAATAGAAAGTAGCTTCTAATATTTGTATGTTAGGGAAAAGCTAAATTTAGCCTGGGTCGTTATTGGAAGTTGCCCTATGTTTTTTTTTTTTTTTTTGTTCTCTTTGCTGAGTGACTATTAAAAAGTTCATGCTAAGAAACCTTTGTGCTTGACAATTGGCATTATTATGTTTTGTAAAGCAGCTCTTTTGCTGTTTTTCTTTTTTGTTTTAAATCAAATCATATTTATGCTTCAAGGGTTTGTTTCACAATAAGTTTAATGTACAAGTCTTTTGGGATCATAGTTTGTAGTTTTTCGGGGGGGGGGTGGGGGGGTGAAATTCTTTTGTACCTCTGTTTCAACTATACAAGATTGACCAAAACACTTGATACTAATGTTAGCTAACATTAGCATGGTCTCTGCCACTTGTTGTGGATTAAAAGGTGATTTATTTATGTACAGTTGAAGTGCTTTTACGATAAGCAAATACATTTTTGGTCACTCATTGCAAATTCTAGTCAGTGCCAGGAATTGCGACATTGAAAAAAATACCATGTTGTTCGTGAGGGATTATTAACTTTTTAATAACAAGCGATAATGTTGAATGAAGGACATCAAGCCGAGGAATGAAAACATTTGCAATACATTATAATTAGGTTTGACAGACAATAAAATGGAGTGCGTTGCAGTATTACTGATTATTTAGATATCAAACTTGTGTTATCTAGAAAGGTAGGAGTACTTTGATTCCTGGTGTGTGTGTCTGATGCACTGCAGCTGGCTCTGCATGCACAGTGTTTGCTGCCCTCACTCCCTCTACTGCTTTGTCTCAGTTTAGTTTTATCTCCACACACACACAACTTGACGCCATGTGGAGGAATTTACCTTCATTTCGAATGCGTCCACATCTCCACTGTGTGTCGTTTGCAACGTTTTTTTCATTATGCACAGTTCATGATTCTTGCCCTCGCTGCCGCTTCTTATCGGATTCCATTGCTACTCAAATGCAAATATTCCTTGTGAGTGACTGCAAAGCAATTTTCAACCAGATGTTCTGTTTTCCCCATTTTCTACAGAAACGAGCTAAAAAACTTGAGGGTGAAACTATTTATATCAGACATAGCAATTTAATGTTGGAGGTTTGTATGGTTTTCAATTCTGTTTTCAATGTCGTGTTCATGTTTCTCTGCCTGCTTCATATTTCCGTCGAATCTTTTTCTTTTCCCTCTGACTCTGCTTTTCTTTATTCATTGTATTTTTCTAGTTAAACCCTAAAGGCTTCGCATGCACCATTTTCCTCTCTGACTCTGATGCAAGTAACTTCATTTCTCTTTGACGTGACTTTCATGTCTTGTTTTCATGAACGACTGTACACTATATGACTGGATGTGTTTTTTTATGCTGCCATTGAATAAACTAGCCTTGCAGTTTTAGTTTTGGCGTTGCAACCAACAATACAGAGTAACTGAAATGGTACAGTACAATGCTTACCCTTTAAGTGTTATACTACTTTCACTTTGTCCCAAAAATACCACAGAATTTGACCTATGAAAGAACCTGGCACCTCTATATTGTTTCAACTCTACTAACTGTTACTACATTTCCAAGTACAGTATTTCAATGTAATGTATTTGGAATTTTAGGCATGGATCCACCTTGAGTGGGTTACAGGAGGAGTATGAGGGTCATGTTAAGCAGTACTGTAGACAAAAGTAGAGTAAATACAATAATTTTGATTCTCTAAATGACATAATTGATCTGGTGTTCTGGCAGTCTAGTTCAAGGGAACTAGATAATTAAATGTGCTTCCCAGTCATAAAGTACACAGTATATACTGTATGTCACTGTAAAGCCTTGGACACTGTTCTTCTCTTTGTTTTCTTCGTTGTACACACCCACATAACTTCTTTTACACGTGCACATTGTTTGTTGTGTCATTCTACTTCTGCTCTGAACATTGTTAGATGTATACCAGTCTGACCTCGTGAATTAAAACTGGACATTAACTTTTTAAAGACAAATGTAGTCAAATAGCTGAGGTATTTCACATCATTAAGTTGAAGTGGTCATAATATTGAGACCTGTGAGTGTACATTTCTGCTTGGTAGAATTGAGAACTTGTCATCCTCTCTGAGCTTTAATGAGCCATAGATCATGCAAATGTTCCCTTCGCTCATCAGCTGTCATCAAGATAATTGCGTTTCTATTTGATTCGGATGACAGGAGACACATGATGACCTCTCTTAATTTAGTTCGTCCACTTCGCTGCAAAGGTCCCCTTGGGACAACCCATTGTGTCTCAAGGTTGCCAAAGGCCAGGAAATGTCCAATAAATATCCGTAAAATCTTCAATGCACAGTTGACTTTGGAAGATTTGGGATGCGGCCTCCATGATTCTGCCGTCAACTGCAGATTTCCATTTATTTTGTCTTAAAGTTGGTTGTTTTAAGTAAGGATGCAGTTTTCCACTCCTTTCCATGACCATGTCTGCTCTTTTTGAAGGACGTGGATAAAACCCAGACTGAGATCATGCGTCACCACACGAGTATCAGTGAGTTAAAGAGGAGCTTCATGGAGTCCGTACCAGAGCCTCGACCCAGTGAGTGGGACAAGCGTCTTTCCACCAACTCACCTTTCCGCACAGCCAGCATTAATGGCCAGCTGCAACCAGGGGTGAGTCCGCCAGCCGATAACGCCCCTTGACTCTGTTGTTGGTGTCGGACATCATTTTGGCATACAAAAAGAATGCAAAATGCATATTTTAAAATAAGACAAATTCATATATTGACCACCCGCGCTTTAATTCTGCTTAAAGCAAAGCACAGTACACAGAAGCCGACCGAATAATTATGAGGAAGCTTCTAATGTCAATTAGACAAAATCAAAGCTTATTCTGAGGTTTTTATTAGTATTAGCTGAGCTATAAACAATCATGAACAAACTTTGTATTAATGCATCATGCAGTTGCCACCTGCAGCAAATGTTATGGTCGTAATTTGATGAAAATTATAAGTAAAAATAATGAACCCACTCCCAGAATTTAAAACATATGTATGTTGCCTCAGGAGGTTTACCAATGTGTATCAGAGTTTAGGAAGTAACGATTCAAGCACCAACTAAAAGGTTTTGGTGACGCAAGCGATTTGCCATTGGCTATTTGTGATATCAATTATGTCACTGGCCTTGGTACAGATTC
Source organism: Syngnathoides biaculeatus (assembly GCF_019802595.1). NCBI lineage: Eukaryota > Metazoa > Chordata > Actinopteri > Syngnathiformes > Syngnathidae > Syngnathoides > Syngnathoides biaculeatus. Next base: position 3,119,194 of record NC_084640.1, on the reverse strand, counting down.
AGACTTTAAGATTTGTATTTGAAATGTTCGTGTTCATGCTTCATGTTGGCATGTTAAGGGCAAGAGTCTCAGCAAACAAGTCGAAAGGCTGTCCATGATTGATTGAGCAAATTTTTACTTTACACCAATCTTCCACTTGACGGCGCTGTTGGCTTCTGTAATCACAATGCTTCTGCATGACTAACTGCAGTCACAAGGGGTCTATAGTCTCATTATTATTATTTTTTTTGTTTGTTTGCTGATGTGAAGAGCGTGCAAGGGGAGAATGTGCGCAGTTGTACCACACGAGCCACATACAAAGTAGCTGCATGCTGTATCTGAGGGAAAAGATGCATTGGATATCCGTTTTCTTTGTCTCAGGCCGCCAAAAGTCAACGTAGCCAAGCCCAGCGTGGCACCCTGAGGCCACAGCTTAGTGGCAAGAATGGCATCCCATCCCTAGCATCACCACACTGCGCTTGGCTGCAAAACTAAAGAATTCAGTACGCTTCAAGCAAGCGGGAGAAGAATATGGTCAGAATGGGTGCAAGTGTGCAAAGTTAACTCTGGTTCCACGTAGCCGTGCAGAAGCAGGACATGTATGCAAGGCAAAACAAAAGATGAAGAATAACAGTCATATTGGAGAAATAGAGCCAATGGGCCGCCAAAGCACTTCGACGCGTACCGATGCCGTGTTTCAGCCGTGCTTTCGAATTTTTCAAAAAAGCCTCGCCCTGGGTTTGCTTTCCCACTGGCTGCGCAAGGTGTCATTTTGCTCCATCAAGCAATGAGCCGCATGGCTGGTTCGAGCCTGATGATTTAGTTGCATGTTTTGAGCCTGGTTGGAGTTCGAAGGACAAAAAAAAAACACTTTCAAAAACCTACACAACAATAGATAAGAACTACAACTTTCCTCCCATTCTTTGTAATCTTTCTCGTTCTCTTAACTTCTCCTTACTGTGCCTCATTCTCCTTATATGTCTCTATTGTGGTTCCTGTTACCCCCACCCACCTACAAAGAAAAAACGTTTTGGCATTTTTCTTTTATTAAAAATAATCTAAATTAAAGCAGAGCTTTCACATCTACACAATCATTCTGTGTTATTTTAAATATTGACCTTAATTGTCACGTTTCCATTGACTACTGGGTGCTTTGTCCCTCTGGGGGAGAGGCTATTCCTCACAACTGGGACAGCAGTAGCTCATGTGTCAGGATGTGGGCTTTGGATCTGGTTCACTCTGTATGCTGGGCTAAACAAAATACAGTAAATGAACGTATAATATCAATTAGCAAAAACACAGACTTTAAACATCTAAAATCAGTTGCCTACCAAAACAAGTGTAGATAAGTGGAAGTGTGGAGGATGTTTTTAAATTAAATCCTTATGAGTATTAAAGAAACATGCATTATCTGAAGACTGTCATTTTCTGGCAATCGTGTTCCTGTAACTTCTTTGCTCAACTCCAAAATATTGTAAATCCATTAACCTGGGAACTCTGCATCTTCTGATTATTTCCCTTGTAATGCCTATGTCTAGCCTGCCTAGGTTCTTATGATGAAATATAGTATAAGATTGGAACTAAACATATCTGTGGAAATGTTTTTTTTATTATGAGACTTTTACAAATAAAGCCAAATAATAAACAAAAACTGGAGACCTCTGTTAGCCCACATCTCAGCACCTGAAGACACAGTCTATGATTATAGACAAGATTACCTGCACATATGCAGTATAACAATTGACCCTGGTAATGAAAAAAATTCCGTCATAAGGGTACTTTTTGGGACACTGCCTGAGGAAAAACTCGGATTAGTTTTATTACAGAACGTTGGGAAGTATGATGAGACCCAAGATAAAAATGAGAAATATATGCCATGGCATCACTTAGTAAGTACTCCTACTGATCCTAGTGATCAGATAATATGCAAGGCCAATACAGTACTGTGCAAAACTATTTACCAACTTTTTTTTCAGGACATTTTCCCCAGTAATCATTTGGCATGATGAAATGGTAAATTAGATGGCTTACAAAAAAGCGAAAAGAAACGTCCTGTTGAGTTTGAGTGAGTGTCTGGATAACGGTAAAACTACAGGAAGGGTATTTGACCACTTGTACAAATTGCTAATAATAATTTTGAAAGTTTTATATTAAAAAAGAACATCAAATGTGATGCTTAGGAGTTTAAAGTATCTTTACACGCCACACTTTGAAAGAAGTTGCACAAAGATGTAATGAAGAAAAATTCAGCTAACCAGAAATACTTCATTTGTGGCCTCTGGGTGTGTAACTCCACATTTTGTAAGAGAAAGCTCGATAAAAAGTAACAGCAAACAGCAGTACAGGCTAATTTTAGCAGCTCCCAGGTACACTGCACACCATCACGCCCAATTTTCATGAAACTTGGGAGGTATGGTAAAAACCGTAGTATTTCACATATCAAAATGCACTTTAGCATTTTTTTTTTTTTTTACATCTTAGGAAACATTGTCCTACCTGATTTTATCTTCCTGTAATGTCTCCTTTGGCAGTCCTGTATCTACTGTGTACTCAGAGCACTGTGTATGAAGGTAATGAGATGGATGGAATGAACCACTTTGCATTATTTTTTGCAAGGTTAGTTTAAGTGTCTCGGAGAGTTTCTATTTGATTAACGGAACCTCATTTTTGAACTTTCACAGCAAAATTATTTTTATCTTAATATTACTGACATTGGGCGGCACGGTGGGTGACGAGTGAGTGTCTGCCTCACAGTTCTGAGGACCGGGGTTCAAATCTCGGCCCCGCCTTTGGGGAGTTTGCATGTCCTCCCCGTGCCTGTGTGAGTTTTTTCCAGGCTCTCTGGTTTCCTCCCACACCCCCAAAACATGCATTCAATGAATTCTTTAAATTGCCGGTAGGTGTGATTGTGAGTGCGACTGTTGTCTGTCTCCATGTGCCCTGTGATTGGCTGGCGACCAGTTCAGAGTGTACCCTGCCTCCTGCCTGAAGACACCTGGGATAGGCTCCAGCACTCTTACAACCCTTGTGAGGATAAACAGTCCAGAAAATGGATGGATGGATTTCTGACATTTTTGTTTTGTAACTGACATTATTAAATAAAATTAAAAATCTCCAAAATCTCTATATTTCTCTCCATTGAAAATTTCAGCTTGACATATATGCATGTCATCTCAGCTCTGGAGGTAGTGTGTGTTGTACTAAAAACACGCTATCAGTCATATCAAAAGTAATGGACCTTTCCAACTGGTGATCTTAACCCCCGCCCCCTTAGCTACAGTTGCCATGTCCCACAAGCTTCCAAAATGGCCACTGAACAGAACAGGTTTGAAGTCGATTCTTTATTGCGTATCCCAGATGCCAGATGCCAAATGTGTCAGACTTGTCCAAGAGAGTTCTATAGAGAGATCTCAACTATTTCGCGCAAGGATATTTACACGGAATTAAGATTTTGGACAGAGCAGGACACAATGTCAAAGTTACAGCAAAATGTTGGCGATCGATGCAAAATAGTTTGACGCCTCACAACCGTCATATTGAAATCCAACAGGATAAAATAGTGGAATCGTACTGCGCATGTAAAGCAGGGTGAGTACTTTTTACTTGGAAAGATCATGAGTAATATCATTGTAGTCTTAATAAGTGAGCTAGGTTCGATTTTCTACAAGTGCATTTAACCACTGGTGATTAACTCAGTCAGTACTGTAGTCACCAGATGAAAAGGTTTGTCTTGCCTTGTAATCAAATTCAGTGCTTTGTCTTAAAAGTCTGATGTGATACAAATAGGCAAATAGACGTTTCTCTCGCATGATATCGTACATTTACGTATCACTAACCAGAATCTTCAGCATAAAACATTACACACTTCATTCAGTAGGTCAGTGATGCATTAACAAAGTGAAAGTTGTTCTCCTGTAATGTATAAAACACTGATAATAATTCAATCAAACTCAGAGAAGATACTTCTCCCTCACTTACCTTCGAACATACAGCCTTGTGTTTGTTGATATTGTTTACATATTTGAGCTCTTCCGCAAGCCGTAATCCTTCGTAGACACTTCGTCAATTGTGTTTTAGGCTTTGGAAAATGAATCAACCGGGCACCTTGTAGCAGAATTGCACGTACACCAAGTGTACATGAGAACCATTTTCTTCGTAACATTAACTTTTCCAAGCACAGCCTACTGACAACCAGGATTGCTTGTGGACAACATGGCGGAAGGGACATGTCAAGCCAGGGGTTAATACAATCCGGCTATCTAATTGGCTGTTATTGTACGGGTGATTGACAGATCGGAAAGGTCCATTTCTTACCTCGTGGTACTACCGATTTTTTTTCCTGAAGGGTGTTTACTGAGGTCTGGCATTTATTATAGTGGACACCCCAGGTATTAATAAGTGTGAAAGAGTGGAGTCCACAATATGAGGTATTCCAGTGATTTGGATAACATTGTAGTGTATTATTGTTTTCCATTAACCATTGTCATTGAGCTAAACAAATCTTGTCAGTTGGAACCCTTTTCTACACATCAGTGATGAAAGTCCCCCAGATTTTCCCGGAATTCCGGATTTTTAAATCTTCATGAAAATTGTTACGGAACATTGAGGGAAAATTGCCTAAAATTAATCCGGATATTAGTTGACAACATTGAACGAACATGCGTTTGAGTTCGTTGTTTTGCTTTCACGAGCATGCCACGTTTAGGCACTAACACTACGAACAGTAACGCCCCATCCCCTCACATTCTTTCAAGACGTTGCTTATTTTGTGTGGTCTTGACATTAATTTACGTGTTTATTTCATAAACGTTGTTAACTAAACAAGCCTGCTCCAAAACAACCACTATTCACCCAGAAAAAGGAAATGCAAGTTAACCGTACTGAGCATGTACGGAGCATGTACGAAAGCGCATGTTCAGAAGTGCGTCATGTAATGCGAGCGCATTTACGTTGAAAGTCATCAACATCATGAGCCATGTCAAGGGAAATTTGGTTACACCACGGGTTCTCACTGCGTCGATTGCGAGGCAGTGTGACGGCATGCCCCCCCAAAAATAGACACGTTAGACTATCATCCACCTCGTCGGTTGATTCAAGTGTGGCCAATACGTCGAGCACGTGCACATAAAGGCGCGTTCTAGCAAGCCGGCCTCCTATTTACGGCAGTCCCGCGATGCCTGTTCCCCCCACAACAAAACGTCAGGATTGCCGGGAGGAATGTTTGTGCCAATGTATCGCTAGCTTGTTTCCAGGAACGTCAATTATGTTGAACTAAACTTTCAGCATTTTCAAAATATTGCGATATAGACCGTTAGTGTTTATTCCTTGACAGGCCAGTGCATTTAACTTTTCTTCAGATAGTTTGTCAGATCAAGAATTTTTATTGATGAAAAATTTTAAAGACTGTTTTATATCATGTTCTACTAATATCAGTTGAAATTGGAAATTGTCTTTTCCGAGTTTTTAATTTTAGTTTTCTGTTTTAGTTATGCATTTCTTTTATTTTATTTTTAATTTACAGTTATGTTATATGTCAGGTTCACCAATCAGACATTCATTAAACAGGACAAAAAAGGAAGCAAAGACACCAGTTCAAGTCTCGCGAGGAGAGAGGAGAGGAACTGTCTCATACAATTCACCACTGCACTGTCTGATTATCCTCTCCTCGGCACCTCTATTTATTTAGTTTTGAGACACCCTTATTTACATGGATGCTACAAAAATGTGACGACAAGCAAAACAGTTTGAAACAAGGTGTAAATGTTTGTTCATGTACGTGTGCATGTGTGGAAGATTGCTGAATACATGTGTGGTCATCATTTCTTTAACAGGCACCAGTTCTAACAGTTCTGATGATTAGATGTTTTTGTTCTTTTGCTATCTCCTGCTAGGAGGCTGCCACGGTATCTAGGGCAGAGCAAAGCATTTCTTTATTGGAAGCAAATGTATGATAATTATGATCACAATTATTCCTACATTTCCCCCCTGTTTATCCTATATTTGCGACCACGTTTTCTAGAGCAGAGCAAAGCATTCTTCATTGCAGGCAGAGACAGTAACTGAATTGGAGCAGAGCAAAGCATTTCTTCATTGAAGGCAGAACAGTAACTGAATTGGAGCAGAGCAAAGTATTTCTTCATTGCAGTCAGAAGCAGTTACTTAATACTATTTAGAATTATTTCTACATTAACCTCCTGTTTATCCTAAATTTGCTCAAATCCTGAAATCATCTAATTGATCACCCTTTTGGCTTACACTCAGAGGAAAATATAGCACTAATTACTAGTAATCTTCTGGATCAGAGAACAGGTCTGTAAGAGAAGTCATAACATCATCATCGTGATCAACAATATCACTGACATTACCCTGTTGTGCCAATAGTGGATAAATTTCTGCAAATTTTGAATTTCTCGGGGCAGTAGCAGGGGTTATAAATTGGTTAAGTGATGCCTTTATGCAGGGAATACAACAACATCCACACAATGCAAGAATAGCTACAAACAGTGATAGAAACTAGGACAGAGAACATTTTTACACAAATTTTTAGATTTGCCAAACTTTTTTTTTTTTTTCTTCCACCACTCAGACCTGGCTGATGTGTTTACACCAGAGTGCTCCTTCATCTTGTGGTTCAGGGTGCGGAGGCCTTGAATGGCCCTTGTGCGTGACCCATCAGGTGCTGTGATATTTGGAATAAACAACACTTGTCACCGAACATTGAGCAGTCGCCACCCTTCTCGGCCGGGAGCATGTCGACCGCTATGCGGTTCTGGAACGTCATGATTGAGGTTGCAGCTGGTTGTTCCCTCATGGCAATAAAGCCTGCTTCCACATAATTACCTAGTTTCTGTATATTGTAATGTATGTAGTTGATTCTGTCAACGTTTTTATTCAGAGATTCAGAATCCATCTTGTTATTCCTTTGCTTGTTATTCCATAACAAGATGGATTCCCATCCTGCAGCAATCTCGTTAACCAAGTTATACTCATCTGGTATGCAGTTGGGATGCCATTTGCATCAATGTATGTCAGATCTCCATCTTTCCAAGAGGACCTTCGCCTTCGGGAGAACCCAAGGGGAGGTCCAAAGATGGATGCGGCCAATTGTATATCCTCTGCTTTGGATGGAAACACAGTCACAGATAAGAGCAGTGATACCAGTGTACATGTTCCTGCTGCATTTATCAGTATGTCATACAACTTTTGACCAACACACCACCACAACAAATCGCTGCATGAGAGCAGTGGGGCAGTTTGTAGATGGATATCTTGACACCATGTTTTGTTGAGATTTCCCACCTTAAAATCTGTCCCTGTAAAGCTAACACAGGAGAAATTAGCCAATGCAACCTGAGTAGAAAATAGCAGTTTATCATTTACTGCCTTAGTTGTTGGATAAACTTCTTCTTCTTTTCCTTTCGGCTTGTCCCGTTAGGGGTTGCCACACCGTGTCATGTTTTGCCATCTTAGCCTATCTCCTGCATCTTCCTCTCTAACCCCAACTGCCCTCATGTCTTCCCTCACCACATCCATAAACCTTCTCTTTGGTCTTCCTCTCGCTCTTTTGCCTGGCAGCTCCATCCTCAGCACCCTACCACCAATATACTCACTCTCTCGCCTCTGAACATGTCCAAACCATCGAAGTCTGCTCTCTCGAACCTTGTCAGCAAAACATCCAACTTTGGCTGTCCCTCTAATGAGTTCATTTCTAATCCTATCCAACCTGGTCTCTCCGAGCGAGAACCTCAACATCGTCATTTCTGTCACCTCCAGTTCTGCTTCCTGTTGTTTCTTCAGTGCCACCGTCTCTAATCCGTACATCATGGCCGGCCTCACCACTGTTTTGTAAACTTTGCCCTTCATCCTAGCAGAGACTCTTCTGTCACATAACACACCAGACACCTTTCGCCAGCTGTTCCAACCTGCTTGGACCCGTTTCTTCACTTCGTTACCACACTCACCATTGCTCTCGATTGTTGACCCTAAATATTTGAAGTCGTCCACCCTTGCTATTTCTTCTCCCTGTAGCCTCACTCTTCCCCCTCCACTTTTCTCATTCACGCAGATATATTCTGTTTTACTTTGGCTACTCTTCATTCCTCTCCTTTCCAGTGCATGTCTTCATCTTTCTAATTGTTCCTCTGCATGCTCCCTGCTTTCACTGCATATCACAATATCATCTGCGAACATCATGGTCCAAGGGGATTCCAGTCTAACCTCATCTGTCAGCCTATCCATTACCACTGCAAACAGGAAGGGGCTCAGAGCAGATCCCTGATGCAGTCCCACCTCCACCTTAAATTCCTCTGTCACACCTAAGGCACACCTCACCATTGTTCTGCTGTCATCATACATGTCCTGTACTATTTTAACATATTTCTCCGCCACACCAGACTTGCGCATGGAGTACCACAGTTCCTCTCTTGGTACTCTGTCATAGGCTTTCTCTAGATCCACAAAGACACAATGTAGCTCCTTCTGACCTTCTCTGTACTTTTCCACTAGCATCATCAAGGCAAATAATGCATCTTTGGTACTCTTTCTAGGCATGAAACCATACTGTTGCTCGCAGATACTTACTTCTGTTCTGAGTCTAGCCTCCACTACTCTTTCCCATAACTTCATTGTGTGGCTCATCAACTTTATTCCTCTGTAGTTCCCACAGCTCTGAACATCCCCTTTGTTCTTAAAAATGGGAACTAGAACACTTTTCCTCCATTCTTCAGGCATCTTTTCGCCTATTAGTATTCTGTTGAATAAGTTGGTCAAAAACTCCACACCCATCTCTCCAAATTGCTTCCATACCTCTACCGGTATGTCATCAGGACCAACTGCCTTTCCATTTTTCATCCTTTGTTGTGCCTTTCTGACTTCGCCCTTAGTAATCATTGCCACTTCCTGGTCCTTCACACTTGCCTCTTCAACTCTTCCTTCTCTCTCATTTTCTTCATTCATCAACTTCTCAAAGTATTCTTTCCATCTATTTAGCACACTACTGGTACCAGTCAACACATTTCCATCTCTATTCTTAATCACCCTTACCTGCTGCACATCCTTCCCATCTCTATCCCTCTGTCTGGCCAACCTGTAGAGATCCTTTTCTCCTTCTTTCGTGTCCAACCTGGTGTACATGTCTTCATATGCCTCTTGTTTAGCCTTTGCCACTTCTATCTTTGCCCAACGTTGCGTATCGATGTACTCCTTTCACCTCTCCTCAGTCCTCTCAGTATCCCACTTCTTCTTCGCTTATCTCTTTCCTTGTATGGCTCCCTGTATTTTGGGGTTCCACCACCAAGTCTCCTTCTCCCCTTTCCTACCAAAAGACACACCAAATACTCTTCTGCCTGTTTCTCTGATTACCTTGGCTGTCGTAGTCCAGTCTTCCGGGAGCTTCTCCTCTCCATCGAGAGCCTGTCTCACCTCTTTCCGAAAGGCCGCACAACATTCTTCCTTTCTCAGCTTCCACCACATGGTTCTCTGCTCTACCTTTTTCTTCTTAATCTTCCTACCCACCACCAGAGTCATCCTACACACTACCATCCTATGCTGTCGAGCTACACTCTCCCCTACCACTACTTTACAGTCAGTAACCTCCTTTGGATTACATCGTCTGCACAAAATATAATCCACCTGCGTGCTTCTACCTCCGCTCTTGTAGGTCACTATATGTTCCTCCCTCTTCTGGAAATAAGTGTTCACTACAGCCATCTCCATCCTTTTTGCAAAGTCCACCACCATCTGTCCCTCAAAGTTCCTTTCCTGGATGCCGTACTTACTTCTGCATCGCCCCTGTTTCCTTGACCAATATGTCCATTACAATCTGCACCAATCACAACTCTCTCCCTGTCTGGGATGCTCAGAACTACTTCATCTAGTTCGTTCCAGAATTTCTCTTTCAACTCTAGGTCACATCCTACCTGTGGGGCATAGCCGCTAACCACATTATACATAACACCCTCAATTTCAAATTTTAGTCTCATCACTCAATCTGACACTCTTTTCACCTCCAAGACATTCTTAGCCAGCTCTTCCTTTAAAATAACCCCTACTCCATTTCTCTACCCATCTACTCCGGGGTAGAATAATTTAAACCCTGCTCCTAAACTTTTAGCCTTACTACCTTTCCACCTGCTCTCTTGGATGCATAGAATATCAACCTTTCTCCTAATCATCATGTCAACCAACTCCTGAGCTTTTCCTGTCATAGTCCCAACATTCAAAGTCCCTACACTCAGTTATAGGCTCTGTGCATTCCTCTTTTTCTTCTGACGATGGATCCGGTTTCCTCCTCTTCTTTGTCTTCGACCCACAATAGCTGAATTTCCACCGACGCCCTGCAGTGCCGGGGGCGGGCGTTGTTAACCCGGGCCACGACCGATCCGGTATGGGATTCTTTCGATGAACGCTCATATTTTTTTGGCACAGTTTTTACGCCGGATACCCTTCCTGACGCAACCCTCTGCATTTATCCGGGCTTGGGACCGGCGTATAGATTGCACTGGTTTGTGCCCCCATAGGGCTGCATTCCTTAGTTGTTGGATAAACACTTTTCCATTTCTGACAAGTGGTGTTAGGAGTTGTTTTAGTCATTACCTCCAGGGTACATTGTGTTGGGATTTCTGTTGGAATGACACGCATTAGTGGCCTAGGGCCCATGCATGTGATGTAATTACAGTTTACCTTGTTAGCTGCATTCTACATTAATAACAACCAGTTTTGTTTCCTATTTGTAAAAAAAAGATAATCATAATAATGAAAACATGTTCCTCGGGCTTTTTCGGTTAAAATACTCTCTCCATTGTATACGTACTCTTTTGTATGGCATTCGGGTTTAAGGTAGCATTAAATTGGCAAATGGTGAGAAGAAAGTGGGGGTTTCATTTAGCATAAGCCTAAAGATGGAATCCCCAGCATTTAGACTCTCCCAGGGAATTGAAAAAGTGCTGAACTGATTCACTGGGAGGCACACGTGGAGTCCTCCTCTCATGCCTCATGCCTCCCCCATAGTTGTTTACCAAAGTTATTTGAAATGAGGTTGCGCCTCTTTATCTTATGTTTGGTAGGCATAGTCTACTGAGTATAATTATTGGTTCTGTTGTTATGTATTTTTGTCAGCTTTACAGGTGTCCAAAAGTAGCATATGAACAAAAATATCATTACGGTTGTCAATGTTGCAGCCCAACATGCTATCATATTATTTAGCCATTTTGAAGTCATGTCGACCAAGTCACCCCTAAATGAGTCAAGTGTCTTTTAAATCTTCACCAGCCTTCAGGTATTTTCAGATACTATAAATCTGCACCCACCGTATGCTGGTCTTTCTACAAACTTCTAGTCCTTACACATCGTTATGATTATTTTTTTTTTTTTCAGATGTTGTGTTTCAACTATTTTGCTATTTATCAACTATTTTGCTCTTTGTTTTTCCCCTGTTGGAGTCAGTGGTTCACCTAGGGTGACTATACTGACTTCCCCCTGAACAGGGTGACAATTACGTTCCGTTTAAGGTAATTCTCAAGCTTCTACCACAAGCGGCGGAGAATTCTTACCTCTGCATCCTCAAACAGTTGTCACTCAATTTCCTGTTCAAATGAGGTAGCGAACCTCCACTCACAGTTTTACACATGCACACATTTCACGGAGCTCACGTACAGGACACACCTTGCCCTTTTCTCAGTTTTATAGACTAATTAGTCTACTCGATAGTGTCTAGTATTCTCAAGGTTTGGTTCTGCCGCAGTCACCCAGACGCGCATTCACTCATTCCTCATGAGTGTGGGAGTTTCCTACTCACCAGAGATGTCTTCAGTTCCTTCGGCTTCTCGTCAACCCTCAGCCTCCAGGCCCAAAGTCGAGGCACAGTCCCGGAAAGGGTCTCCCGTGGCCACGGTCTTTGCCTGGACGTCGACTCGGCCCCTGGAAACCTCAGGTATCTTGAGATCCGGCTCGAAGGACCAAGTAAATGTCAGGTTCACCAATCAGACATTCATTAAACAGGACAAAAAAGGAAGCAAAGACACCAGTTCAAGTCTCGCGAGGAGAGAGGAGAGGAACTGTCTCATACAATTCACCACTGCACTGTCTGATTATCCTCTCCTCGGCACCTCTATTTATTTAGTTTTGAGACGCCCCTTATTTACATGGATGTTACAAAAAGGAGACGACAAGCAAAACAGTTTGAAACAAGGTGTAAATGTTTGTTCATGTGCGTGTGCATGTGTGGAAGATTGCTGAATACATGTGTGGTCATCATTTCTTTTACAGGCACCAGTTCTAACAGTTCTGATGATTAGATGTTTTTGTTCTTGCTAGTCCTGCTAGGAGGCTGCCACGTTATCTAGGGCAGAGCAAAGCATTTCTTTATTGGAAGCAAATGTATGATAATTATGATCACAATTATCCCTACATTATATTAATCCAGTAAGCTATTTTAAGGCCATCCCTAATCACACACGCAACTTTATCTGCGAGCATGACTGACCACACCCGTACATGACTGCGTATCTCAAAATATTAAAGGCAACTGATTATACTATTAGTATTACTAGATCTATGGCTAAGATAGTGAGCAATGTGGTCGAGTGTATCAGTACAACGCGACATAAGTTTGAGACTTAAACGTTAATAGTAATTACTACAGATAAACTTCTTTAACATGTTTTGCTGTACGGTGTAGAAATTCTAGGATATATTTTCGCGTATATTCTATATCTACACTGTAATGTGTATAATTTGGGAAAAGGGACAATTTTAGATGTCTTTTTACTGAATAGTTCACTTAATTCATGTGTCTTGAGATAAGATGGCATATTTTAAGCATGTTTTAATGACAAATGATTGATTGAGTGATTTTGTGCTATCCAGTGATAGGGGGATGGGGGGCAAAAAAATTCTGACCTTGGCCCTTGGGGAACATCTGCCCAATTTTTTTTTGGGTCAGGACTTAGAAATTTTACTTTCAATTTTTGTCTGAATTTTGTTCACAGATATGGCCAGAATGCACCACAGCCATCCATTTTTTCAAAAATTTCATGGGGGGCATGCCCCTGGACCCCCCAAATGCTCACATTTGTATTTTCAGGAATTTTCACGAAAGTCCACTTTCATTTCTAACACATGAAAGAGAAAATATTGCTGACACATTTTCAGCTCCAACTAGGCTTTGGCCCAATGCTTAAAAATGGACAAGAACTAGCAATTGTCCAATGTCTTTGAGCCCTGACCACACAAAAACATCCATTCTGGATGAATGCACAAACCTTTGCAAACCACTGCAACATCTAGAAACTCTTTCCAGAATCGTGGAAGCTGTTAAAACCTAAATATTGCAATATTTTTGGTCCACATAGTGTTTTATTGTATCAATTTTCTGCAAAGAAATTTTATGTGATACTGTCTCAGCTGTCTAAACCACCTCCAGCAATTCTGCCATCCCTTTCCTCCAATGTCTTACTTGTCCATTTCCTTTTCCCTGTGTCCACCTCTTATCAACTTCTGTGAGCTGACCATATTCCACATGTCTGTTCATTGTTATTTGTCTTTCCTGGTCTTCCACTGCTGAGCACAGCGAGGGAGGCAGTCACTGTTTGGACAAAAGGTAAGAGCATGTAGTTTGTCCCCAACGCCAGGGGAGTCGTCGTTGTTCAGAAGTGGTCTTCTGCCGGACGACGAGTACAGTGAGGTACATTGGGTAGATGAAGGAGAGGAGGAAGAGGAGGAGGAGAAAGAACAAGCCTGTGGCCACAATTTAGAGGTGGCTATCAGGGTACCGGATGAGGGGAGGCGCTTGGACAGTTCTGGTGAGGTCAGCCCATCCAGGCTCCACACACACTATAGGCACTCTCACATGTCCTTCTTCCTGTCAGGTCTTCTCGCGATGGCTCTGACCGTACTGTGGTTAGTGTTTCTTTGAAGCACAAATGGATGATAAGCTTAAAGAAATGTCAAACTAGATTACGCCCTCGGTGGTCTAAAGGCCTCTGCATTGAAATGCTGTTTTCATCACTCTATCTCAGTCATTCCGCTAGGTCTGCAGAGATTTTTGTTTGTGTGCAAAACAAAAGGCACCCTTTTATTTTGATCTACAACCATGCCCTGATCTAGTTTCTCTCTCATCTCTTTGCACCTATCTATTTTTCCTCCTGCCAGCACACCCACATCAAATTTTAAAACATGAGCTGAACTGTGAAGCACTTACACTCTTCATTCCTGTTAGCTGCAATTTACATAATTAGTAGAAATCCATTGTACATTTTTAGTTCAACAGATTTATCAGCTCCAGTAAATTTACTTATTGCTTAAGACTGCCTTGTAAAGCTAGAGTCCATTATTTAATTGTGTTAAATGCCACAAGAATGAGAGAGAGAATTTCTTGGACAATTTTACATTAGTTTCTTCAAGGTTAAAAGTTTACATACATTTCCTTAGTATCGAGAGTCATATTTAATAAATAATATATAAATCATACGAGGCAATGAACCATTTATATGCTTTCACAGTCATGATGGCCCTCTGAGGGGAATCACAAGTTCAACATTCCTTACAAAAAAAAAAAAGAGTTTGACACCCCTGTGTCATGGTTGTAGTATGTATTATTCATTCATTGTTCATTGAATATATGCTCTCGTTGAATGATCAAGTCCACTCATTCATACAATATGGATAAAAGTATTGGGCCCAAGAGAGAAAACACACACTGACATCTGCTATGGATCAGAATAAAAGATTTTGGAGTGGAACTTTTTCCCATCCATCCAAAAGAATGGAAGATGACTTTGGATGGCCTCACTGCCAAAGTTGTTTGATGGGGGTGAAGAAAGGGCTCTTTACGTTCTTCTGCTATAAACTCATCCAAACATGTCTTGATGGACCTTTCTGGGGTATAGTCTTGTTGGAAACAAATACGGCCTTACCCAAATTGTTCCCACAAAATAATTTGCTGAACATTTATTAAGGAATAAGAGGCCGTGGCAGAGTCCAGACCATTATTCCTCCTCCAGGGGGGCACTTTAAAGTTGTCACAATGCAGACGGGCAGGTAATGTTCTCTTGGCATTCAACAACCCTGAACTCATCCATCAGGCTGCCAAACAGAGAAATGACATTCATCGCTCAAAAAGACACAAACTGATTTTTTCCAATAGTACGTTCCATGATAGTATTTGGCTCCAATTCTATGTCCTCTTTCAAACAACCCATTGGTTCACCAACTTTGCCAAAGGCAGGCTTCTTACAGTACAGCCTGATGTGTAATTGTGTAAGTGACAATCAGACAGAAGCAATCTAAGATGAGTGGCCCAATACAATTTCCATTTCCAGCAGAATGTGTTCCTATTTTTCTTGGACTTGGGTACAGCTATTTTTTCCGCCATTTGATATTTTCAGTTTATCAATTTTTTATTTTTTTTTTGCGGGTTGGTGAAGGATTTAAAATATGTAGGGGTTGGCAGATAAAGCTGAATGAATGAAGCTGTATCTTCCCCTTGTGTATAGAATTTGAATGTGAAAATTCTATGGTGGAAAAGTGTGCAACATCTGTTGCAACATCTGTTGCACAGCTACTTGTGCTATGATGAAATTGTTCAACCTTAAATTGAAACCTAGGGATTTTATTATTTACAGAATGTATTTGGAACCCTATGAACGTTCTTGGTGTCAATTTTGACACTATTGTAATTTGATTTTTAAAAAAAAATGTTCCGGTAAATACATGCAAGTAAGTACATGCAAATTAAATGGTAGAGGTATGCAGAACTGCATTTATTGAACAGATAAAGTCATATTTTGTTGGAAGTTTATATTGTTTGTATATTTTTTATATTTGTATTGTCCGGAGAAAGTTCTCATTTGAAAAAGGTATGATAAATGTTTTGCTAAACTAGTGATGGGCATTCAATGGCATGTTAATCAATTGAGTGACATTTGGTTGAATGGCTAAAATCACATTCTCAGAAGACGTATGGGGAGGAAAGCTAGGTCGAAATATTGAAGCACCAATTTATCTGTTTGGAGAATTTCACCTCATTCAACCTGTATGTACCATGTCCGTGTGTATTGCTGTGTGTCTGTACACACAGTGGACGTGGACGTCTACAATCCCTTGTTTCAATACCAGGTTTGGGGCTGTTAAAGGGATTATTATGCATTTTCCAAACTCTTAGCAATTTGAATTTGAATGTAACCTCATTTCCATGCCACCGCCACACATAACTGCACAAAGAAAGGCCCCCCGCCTCAATAAATTTGGGACAACAAAAAAGAACTAGGAAAAGACCCTGTTTGTTGTGTCCGCCTGGCTGCCTCAGAGTGCATCTTGGGGTCGTTACACTGATTTATGTATTTTTTGGGCATAGAAAATCAATTACAACTATAACAGATTTGAACAATTTACCTTCCAATACCTGGCGAGAATGGAGATGTGATGTACACGGTGGTTATCCACACTCCGCCGTGGTACCGTCCAGGATTCAGACAAAGACCACCATTATATTTCTTCTCCACTGATTTGAAGTAGCAAGGGACTTAATTCCTTTTTTCTTTGGAACTTATGTTGTGAGCCAGAGTTAAATAATGCAGTCAAGAAATATTAACCGTCTTCTTCGTGAGAGGCTGTGGTACATCCTTGCGAGGCTCGATGTGCCAGATGTGACATGTCGGTCATGCCTCCTGTCACTATGTTCATTGGCTATTCTTGTACCGCCATGCCCAGTTGTAAAATGAAAATTAAAATACAACTAGAGACACTAGATGGGCCCAGAGAGCTCAGACTTTTCAAAAGAAGTACGTTTTAACATCACAAATAAGTGTTTATTTTTCTTCTTGGAAAACTACAAACCCTCCCCTTAATGGTGGAAAAGGCTTTATAATGATATTTATCTTTTTTGTTGGCAAACCTGGCATTTGATCATTTATGGTTGCGCCCATGTATAGAAATCTGATAAGCTTGCATTTCTTTAAGACAAAGGAAGGGAATGCATAAACACATTTGATACAAATGGTGTCACAATCATCACATGATGTGCAAAATGGTGAACAATCAAAAATGAGTAAAGTCATCGATTATGCCCATCCCTAGCTCTGAGCAAAACTAGCCATTGTTTTCCAATGTTACACTAACCCATTGAGGTCAGTGCCCTGAATTCACAAACAATTATATGCATCATTTTGTACGGCATTAAAAGCACCCTTCCACTTTCCAGCAGTGTGTTGCATGCATTTTTCCCAAGAAATGATACGCCTCATTATTTTAAGGTCTGGATGTGCTCTGTTTTTAGTCTTTAAGTCGTGATCTTTCAAAACGCGATCACTGAGCTGGCTGGCCCCTGAGCAAATGTATATTGTGGTATTGACTGAACTGACAGGTGTTATTACTCACAGTCATTTCGAGGCCTCATTATGCATGCAATGCCTCGCTTCTGTTGCCGATCACTTTCGGGGTTTTTTACTGTGCTGCTGACGCTGAATATCTCCCAATTGCCCACCTCTATGCAATTGCGACCAGGCAGCTTATCTACATTACAGGGCTGTAATGTACATGCAGTATGTATGCAGTAACAGTAGTTAATACATTAATTAGGGAACTAAGGATGCTCTTTGCATGCTCATTAAAGACAACGATCAAACATTAGAAGGCTTGAAGAGAAGAAAAAAGCAAGCACGATGGTGGAACAATTGTCGATGTTTTCCACCATGAATCAAAATAGGGACAAATGTTTCATCTGAATCGGCTGTATTGTTCCCATAAAGACAATAACCAAATGATGGCACGTGCTGCACAAAGACTTCTAGAGACTGAAACATATGATTTTGGATATCTCGTCAAGTTGTTTACCTGCAATGTTTTCACTGACTTTCTGTATGTTGATAAGTTAAAATTATATTATGTCTGAAGGGAAAAAAATACTGTGCTTTTTTTTTGCATCTTAAAGTTCTTTGCATTTTGACCTTTATTGGCTTCCACTTGGAATAATCATGCGGGATTGAATGTCATTCATTTTGATTTAACTGTTTTTCTTGAGTTGCGTTCTAATGAATGAAAGAGAATTTTTTTTTAAATCACTCATTCTTTCTCCCTCCAAGGTTTAAAAAGTGATCCATACTATTATATTGTTTACGACTCATGATCATGAAATGTTTGTTTTACAGTTCTTAGAGTAGGCCTCACAAGAGTTTCATGACTATTAAAGCACTTTTTATGGCTGCGAATCTGTAAGTGTTCAAATTTGTAATGTTTTCTGTCCGCTTTCTCAGAGTTTGTCTCTAACTGTGTTTGCTCTTTGCAGTCTCCGGTGTTGAAGACGCAAAAAATCACCATATCAGACATCACCAACTCTCTACGAGGAACTATAGCCTACAAGGACATCCCCTTGGTTCACACTGAGACGAAGACAATTACATACGAGTCAGCCCAGGTAAGTTATTTTCTGAGCCTGGAGATTTAAAACATTTTATTAATACAGTGGTACCTCTACTTATTAAATTATTTCGTTCTGGAAGTTGTTTGTAATGTGAAACTTTCATAAGTAGAAACGCATTTTACATGGAAATAGCCTAATCTGTTCAAAGTCCCCCCCGATCCCAACAAATCGCCAAAAATAAGCATTCAATGTATACATACTCAAAATAAATATAAAAAGGATATTCATTTACCTTTGGCGTTGAGCAACGATGCGAAGAGAGGGGTGCGTGACAAGCAAAAAGGCATCGTTGGGGATAGAGGAGGAGGAGGGATTCACACAACATAATTCCACTAAAATTAATAAATTCCACAAACTATGAATTCAAACATTAGCATTAATTTTCAATGTTTTGTGAACTACCAATCCAAGGATGTTTGCCTTTGGCAGCTTTTAAAGGTCTAATCCAGAGGAAATTTATTTTATTTTTCTGTCATACAAATATAGCTAAAATTTCATTTAAATATATTTTTTAAAATTCTCACCACAACAGAAATAAATAAATATGATCAATAAAAATAAAATAAATTAGCATCAAAGTCAGTCGCAAGATTTTGTTCGAAATGTCATTTAGATTTGACAAGTTCCGTCATGTGACGTCACGGCAAGACAACATTTGGCCAGAAAATGAAAAAGCTAGCAACGATAATGAGGAAGTATGTTTCATACACCTGTTCTGCGTCAAACGCTGACGGTGTCAGTTTACATGAATGCTAATAATGCGTTCACTTGACTTCGATAGCTAGTAAGTATGTGCGTGTTCCATTGTTTCGTATTGACGGGTATCTACCTCGTTTTAAATTTAAGTGCAATACCAAGACAGATGAATATGTCACCTAATATCTGTATCCATGTGATGTTTAGGAGGGCACTATATAAAATTACTGCACTGTTGACGCTGAGGTTTTCCTGAAATTCGACTACGGCAGTGTGTTCTCTCAAGTGTTAGGTGCATTATTTAAGATACGGGCTAAATCTTTAAATGCAGAACGATACCGAAGGTTTGGATTTTTGTTTTACGCTGACTCAATTTGCTAGTAAAACAACAACAACAAGCGACTCACTCTTGTGTGCAAGCAGCATCAGACGTTTAAATGTGTTTGAATTAGATTATTTTGTCAACAAGGTGTACGTAGATTTCTTGAGGCACCTACTATTCTGTATTTTGGGTGCGAAGTTCCACGTCAACTTGGTCAGGTCTCGCCGAATCCTGTCCTTGTGTTGCATTCATCAACTCAGGTTCCAACATATATTGTATGGTTGAATTACACCTCCATGTGATGTTTTTCGAACACTGGAAGAATAAGAAAATTCCTCCACTTCAATTCCTATCTCTTCCACAGAGCATTCCATAAAAACTTCTTCATTGCTGCTGTCTATCTCCTCTAGATCTCACTTGCAGCGTGTATGATTGACTATATACAGTAGGAAGCCATTCTGTTTGATGGGGTTGTCTTGGCGTGACGTCACACGGCAGCAGCTTCAACAGAGTCTCGGTTGGAAACAGACATTGGAGGCATTCAGATTACAAAGAAAATGTGCACTTTGGCGCTAATTTATTTAATTTCTGTTGTGTTCACAATTTTTCAAATCTTTTTTTATGAAAAATTAGCCACGTTTGTGTGATAAATAAATAAAATATAGGTCCTCTGGATTAGACCTTTAATAGTCTTCCGGTAATGTGCAAGGCAAATGTCATCTAAGTGAGTGATAGCCCGACTAGTTAATACATTTTCCAGATGATTCCTTTGAATAAATTCAGAAATGTCATGGAATTTCATCAACATGTTTTTTATTCTGACTGACGGAATAACGTCTTCCTTCTCCTCTACGCCCCAAACTGCGATTGTGTTGCCGTGTGTTGCATCGCCTCCAGCTCCTTTCGCTTCTCCGTCTACAAATCCTCGTGGTGCTCCTGAACCAACTCGTCAATGTCCTCAGCCTTTCCCAATGAAACAATTTTCTCAACTTCAGGTTCAACCTCCACTTCAAACCTTTCAAAATCCTGTGGAGCAGCATCATGAACCAATATGCACGCATGTCTTTTTCATATTTCTCAACAATTTCTTGTTTTGTTTTGATGGATGAAACAACTCTCTTCTCCTCACTGGCACTGGCCATCAATTTCTTCGGGCCTATGGTGAAAAAGATGAATAAATCCGCGAAGAAGTTGTACAGTACGAGTGTGCGCATACATATTACAATGACGACTATACAGGAACTTCTTCACAGGTAAAGACTGACGTCCCCCCCCCCAAAAAAAAAAAAAGATTGACATTGCACCTAGTCAATAGAGGGATGTGATGCCAGGAAGATGCTACGTGCTAGCCAGTTGGTGCAGCTGCTCTATTGCGCCACACATACCAAGAGACGGGATGTATGTCATGGCTAAAGAATGACATCCCTCCTATCCAATGTGATGCCAGGAGGATGCTATGGCAGGAGAATTCAATTTATTAAGGCACAAAAAAGTCCAAACCTTTCTGATCCTGTGTGAAAAAGTAATTGACCTCCTCATTAAATCACAAAGTCACTTTGACTAACCACAAATCTGGGAAAGGTATGTCTGGAAAAAGTTACAAAGCAATTCCCAAGGCTTTGGGGCTCCAGTGAACCAGTCTCAGACATCCAGGAACAGTGGCAAACCTTCCCAGGACCAATTGAAATTACTTCAAGAGTGCGACAACGACTTATCCAGGAGGTATCAAAAGAACCTCAAACAACATCTAGAGACCTGCAGGCCTCGTTGGCCTCAGTTAAAGTCAGAGTTCATGATTATACTATAAGAGAGGCGCACAATACGTTGATCGGGGTAAGGCAGTCTTGGTCGATCGCAGGACAGCGTGCCAAAAAAAAAAAAAAAAAACAATATTCAGCCAATGTTCCCTCTAAACTCGATGCATGCACAATTGTGCACTGCTGGCGCAGTCACTTTGCAGATATTGTGCGTTGCACGCAAAGAAAAAAAAATCCAATGCAAAGCTAATTCTGTATTTTAAATATAGGAGGCAATATAACATTAACCTTAAAACCGTTTGAGAGCATCATCATCCCACAAACAGCATGTCGGTAGCTCGCGAGAGTCTGGCTGGTCGAAAAGTAGATCTCGAGGTAATAGTCTGGGCAACCCTGTACTATAAGAAAGACACTGGCCAAAAATGGCATCCATTGGGGAGTTCTGAGACAAAAACCCCGGCTGTCACCAAAGAACACAAAGGCTCTTCTTACATTTGCCCAAAAAAATCTTGATAATCCTCAAGATTTTTGGAGAAAAAATTCATTCGACTCAAAAAATAAATTTTTGGAAGGTGTGGAGCCCATTACATTTGGCATAAAAATGGCACATCATTTGATTTAAAGAACCTTACGCAAACAGTGAAGCATGGTGGTAGCAGTGTGATGGTGTGCGGATGCTTTGCTGCTTTTTTCCTTTTTTCAAGACCATGACAACTTGCTGTGATTGATGAACAATAAATTCTGCTGTGTAATAGAAAATCTTGAAGTGTCAATTTTGGGGGTGCAATTTATACTTGAGTGTGTATTATTCATGAAAAATGATGGTACTTTAAAGTCCAAAGTTTTAATTAATGTCTAATTTCACATTCACCCAATGTTTGAACTGGTAAATAAGATAGGTGTGAGCATGTGAAGTATGTTTTATGCCCATATTTAGTTATGACTCCATAATTTTCTGATGTCCTCAGTGGGGCTCTGCTCTGTAGCCAGATGTGTCCTTGAGCACATCTCTGCACGTAGGCTAACCTTGATGAACTACATACTGGACACTTTGTAATAATCCATTGCCAGCTTCAACCAGTTGAGACAGAAACCCTTTGTCTAAGTGGAAAGCCCCGATGTCCTGCCACAGGTTTGATACCGCTTATGGTCCGCCCTTCTGACAAGATAAAGGATGTGTGCTTTCTCTGTACCGTCGCACTTGTGATCTGCTCTCTCCAGCCATTGTCTGTAACTCATAAGTGCCCGGAATATTCTGTAAGTAAATTCTTCGAAGAAACTGTTCATCGTCTCCAGCCTTTATTTGGATAACCAACATTCTCACTACCCAAAATTAAATGAACACGCGGAGGAAAAAGAGCGTCCTCCAACACATGTTATATTTCATACGATATTATCTTCCACATGACGGGAGTAAAATATGCGTAGTTGTTTCATCTCTACTTACTTACTCCATCAAGGATGTTTCATTTTGCACAAATTGATTTTTAGCTGAGCGTGAGTTCCTTGGAGTACTAAGCACTCAGAAAACAAATGACTATTTGAGGTCTAACAGTGAAAAGGTGTCTCTCCCACAGCCGGTGGACGCTTTGGCTGAACGGGACTCAGGAGTGCTGCTAAGTGCCCAGACCATCACATCCGAGACCATCAGCACCACTACCACTACCCAGATCACGAAGGTCTGCCTCACCGACCAGTACACATCAATACAGTCATTGACTTGCATGCATTGCAGCTGCATCCAAATCCAGTAAATGATCTTGTAGTTTCAGATTTACAGTTCACAAGTAGTAGCTTGTCATGAATTATTTATAACATGATACATCCCTTACAGTAAATAGCATGAATGCTCAACATGTTTTAATGCTATAATCTGTTATCTTTCTCTTTGTCTATTCCTGCTTTTGTTCTTGATTAGTGGGAACAACAACAAAGCTCTCCCGGCCGAAAGGACATAAACCAGTTGACCTGGCATTTGGAATAATGATGCTCTTTAAATAGTCTTTCTGAGATCAACCACTATCTAGCCTATTGTAGGTCATATCTGTGACATAAATCACAGACAATTCAACTCACAGTGCTTTGTTGAAAAAAAAGGCTCCTCCAAATGTTGGCAGAGAGTCCTTTCAAGCTAGCAGCAATTGGACCAAACGAAGTAACAGTGCAGCAATCGTTCTCAACTACAGTGGCATTGAAACACTCACTAAGGCCAAACAAAAGTACGAGGACATGCCTTTTTGTCTTGTATGCCGGTTAAATTATTCACAATAATGCCCCACAGATGTTTTTTGTCTCTAAAAGATGAAAGCAAACCTCTAAGGAAATGTGGGGATATTTTTTTTCTCACCCAAATTTTTTTTCTTAACTCCAAATTTTGCATCATTCTGGAGCATTCATACTTTATGTACCATGGTCTATTCATGCATAAATTAATTAAATACTAGCCAATTAGTTTCACTTGAATTTATAGGTATAAGAAACTGTAATAGCAGTTTTAGTAACCCATACGAAAGTAATTAAATAGAGTCACTAAAACAACTACAGGATTCTCAAGTATTCAACTTTAACACAGTGATGGTCTTAAAAAAAATGCCAGAACAACAGATGGATTCAAATGATATACAATATAGCGCAAAAGTTGTTTGAACCTAAATACTCAGCAGCTTAATAAGTGTAGGTGAAGTAAATTAAAAAAAAAGAAAAAGAAATATTTCAAAATTTGATAACATGATAGCTTCTTACATAGCTAAAGTTGCTAGTTAGCAGTGAAACAGATAGACTGATACAGAGCTGTGTTGTCCCGCATTTAATTCCTGTCATTAAATTGTGGACTCCTGATCAAATTTTGGGTGATTTATTTATTTTTTTTGATAAATATTTGGTTTCAGCCTTGTTATGTGTGTTGTAGACAGTGAAAGGAGGAATCTCCGAAACCCGCATTGAGAAGAGGATCGTTATAACTGGAGATACTGAAATTGATCACGACAAGGTAAGCTTTTGTTGCTTTACAATACTAAAATATAGTTGCAATAGTTTCTTCAAGCTGGCAATGAGATCTCACCACAACTTGATTTATCCTTTTCCATGATATTTGCTTCTATTAGATGATATATTTCCCATAATTTGCAAGTTTAATTCCCCACATATAGCAATTGCACCCATGTATCAAGTAAATCTGTTCCACGTGATGGTTTAATTAAAGCCATTCATCTTGCTCAAGTGAATAAACCTGCCCAGGTTGTTGTGCTTCATTTGTTTAGGCTTTGGCTCAGGCTATTAAAGAAGCAAAAGAACAACACCCAGATATGTCTGTCACCAAAGTGGTCGTTCACCAGGAAACCGAAATTTCCCCCGAGTAGACAAGCTCATCCTTTGGAAGGTTTGTGCCCACTCTACATCTCTACATCCCCCTTACCTTCCATTTGCCGCATCTCGTGCTGAATCACATTCAAGTATAAATCAGCACACAAAATGAGTCACGAGCGCGATATAAACTCTCTTCCAAAAGTACTGGAAAACTGAGGCAAATTCCTTCATTTACTGTTGAAGACTTGAATGATTGGAATTGAATTTAAAAAAAAAACAGAAACACGATACCAGAGATCATCGATTCTGAATTTTTTTTTATCATTGTCAAATTTCCGCCATCCTTTTAAGTTACATCCATCCTCACGAGGGTCGCGGAAGTGCTGCAGCCTATAAGGGTACACCCTGAACTGGTTGCTGTCACAACGAGGCTCGAGGGCTGACCCAAATGCATGATTGGGTGGTCCAGGGACAGGCGAGGGTCGGTACACGGCAGGTCAGGTATACAGGAGAACGTTCAAAGCAGGCAGAAGTATCGAGGGAGTCAGGCTTACGGGGTGAGTCAGAGAACAGGAGAAGGTCGGCGGTACACACAGGTTGTCGATCAGGGATATGGGAGTGCTGGAACGGGACATGAAGCTCAACGATCTGGCGGCCAACTAGTTGTCCCCCGTGTCCTATAAGTACCAGGTGTATTCAGCCCAAACCAGGGTGCAGGTGTGTGCCGACTAATTGGCTGACCACACCCAGCCTGGGGAGGATGCCAGAAGCATGACATTTGCCAGACAATCACAGGGTGCATTGAGACAAACAGCCTCACTCACAATCACACTTAGTGGCAATTTAGAGTGTCCAATTAATGTTGCATGTTTTTGGGGATGTGGAAGGAAACCGCAGTGCCCGGAGAAAACCCAAACAGGCACAGGAAGAACATGAAAACTCCGCACAAGCGGGGGTCGAACCCAGGATCTCAGAACTTTGAGGCCAACACTTTCCAGCTGGGTCACCGTGCCACCTACTTTTAAGTTAATTTGTTAATTTAGCTTTAATTAGTTATTTTAGGCCACAAAGACAATCAAGACATTTGCAGTGTACTATAAACTCAGTTCATGGCAGTCCAATGCAATAATCTGTAATCTGAACAAGAGTTCTTCAACTTGTATGACAAACATCTTTATTCCGTCATCCATGCATTTTCCATGGTTCTTATCCTCACAATGGCCACGGGATTGGAGGAGCCTCGCCCAATAATAATGAAAAAAAGACCCAGCAGTGAACTGAAATTTTATAGCATTATGCAACTGTCATAGTGATTCTGATTTAAATTATGCCACAGCTTTGCGAAAAGAACCCATTGAGAGAGCAAGTGGTCGTGGCCCACTGAAATCGTCTTCTTGCATATTGGTTAACACAAAGGTGCATAACCGTAGAGACAAACAACTTTATTGCAACCGTGTTCGGGCAATAAATGATGAAAACCACTCATTCCACTCTTGTCGCCAGACTTTCATAATTCCGGTAAAGACACGCAATTGTTCTGACAGTACTACAAAGTCAGACACCTCATAAATAATTTTGCTGTCTGCTTGGGTGAGAATGCAAATTGGATCCTTGCAATTCAAATCATGATTTTAAAGGAACCAAACCAAGCAATGCTAAGATGTCTAGAAGGCATAGTTTAACCAATGGGAGAAAAATCCCATGTAGCCAAGCATCTTCAAGAAACATGATATTTCCTTTTTGGCACATAACAATAAAGACGTTTTGTGTGAAAAATATCTGTTTGGAATATTTTGTTCCTTAAAATTGTTATATTTTGAATATTAACAACTGCCAACAATTCAAATACCCATCTGTAAAATTAATTGATGTTCATCATGAAATTCAGATGGGAATGCCTTTCATGTTTTTAATCAAATATCATATCAAAATGACCCATGTACATCTGACACACAAATTATAAGTTACCACATTTTAGGTGAGCAAACCTATTGAAAATATCTTGAGTTTTGTGTCAGATCCAGATGTAAATCTCAGAGATGAGGGGGACTCAAGATAAATGCCTTGACTCGAGTTGACTGAAGTTGTCACTTTTATGACTTGTTTGCCAAATACCACAAAAAGACTTGACTTGACTTTGACTTGGAAGCCAAGAGACCTGACTTGATATTGACTTGAACTACAGTGGTACCTCTACTGATGAATGTCTCTAGTAACAAAACATTCAGGTTACGAAACGCCTCCTTAGAAAAACATTGTCTCTAGTTACGAAGGAAATTCAGGACACGAAAGGAAAAAATGGGCGCTGCACTACCCAAATTCCACTCAACGTAAACATCCTGTATCTTAGTTTGTGTGGCGCGATAGAGCTGCTCTCCCATTGGCTATCCCCGGAGCATCTTCCTGGCATCCCATTGGCTAGGAGGGATGTCCATCTTTACTCATGACGCAAATCCTTTATCTTGGAATACAACTTTTAAAAAAATGTTCTACAATAAATTAAATCAATCAGCTGTTAATTTAACATTTATGTAGTGTGAATACTGAGTGTTGATGTATGGGCGGGTTATGGAAATTAACATTGTGTTTCCTGTCCAACTGGCCTGGCTTGACTTGCTTGTTTGATTTATTTTCTCCCCCACAGTGACTTGGGACTAGCTAGAGACTTGAAGGTTATGACTTGAGACTTTGTTTGTGACTAGACCCGTGTGACTTACTCCCATCTCTGAGGATTGCATCTACAAAGCACCTTGAGGTAACTTCGATTTGGAATAGTCACTGTATATGTTTGTACATAAAACTGATTTAACTTAATAGGCCAGTGAACTCTGCAAAGCGAAACACATCCCACAAACCTCTTTAAATTGTTTTTTAACAGCGCTTTTATTTCCCTCACATTTAGGTTTTGCATGAAACTGGAATTCAAGCTTCAAGAAATTGCTTTACTTTTTCAGACAAACTAGCCTGCAATCTGTGTATTGAAAAACAAATAAATCAAAAGGTTCATCTTTCAAATTGTGATGACAAGGAATCATGGGGTGTCAATACCACGGTTATCAGCATCTTAATATTGATATGACCTAAAAATAAAAGGACACTTGATTTGAATCAACCAATATGAGGCACACTAGCTCCACTTTTAACTTGCCTTAAATGCCTCCTTCAAAAAGGTACCTTCCAATATGTCTGGAAATTGAGTTCAAAATGTGATTCTCACATTCGTAAGACATTAAGATGCCGTACAGTAGCTTAATGAGTCTGGAACCAGAGCTTAATTCTTCAATTAAGAGCAGAGCCACAGAGTTTGCTGCGTTCACTTTGTATTAGAACTCGGTCAATAACATATAACCCGTGTTAGTCTGCTCAAAAAAGTACACACATTGAACTTGACTGTCCTTTACTCTTAGATTTTCTAATTGCATCTAGTGTTTAGATGGGGCTGCACAGTTTCTCCCCATTTGCAAAAATGAAAATGCACAGACGGATTTGCTCTAGCAGAGACACACTGAACACATTTCACTCAAATACTCGAACACGAAATGAACTACTAATGAGCCAACGTAGTAACAATAAAAGCGAATCTCGATGAGCACCCTCTCTGATTACAAAGAGTCTGAGAAGAATGGGGAACGAACGTTAATTAGTGATGGTGATAAACATGGAAAATGACTTTTTCTCCTCTGAATGCATTGAGTTTGTTCTATGGCTGTTTTTTGTCACAGTAGTATGTGAAGTGTACTCCAACATGAAATAAAGCCCCTCGGAATGACGTATGTCAAATAATACTGCCCATGTGGTTTTAATTGTAGCCCTGTTTATATGACGTTCAAGGGTCCAGTCTGGGAGTCTGGAACTGTTTAGCTGACTGACTCTGCTGCTGTGTAAACAGAGTCCTACCTCCCACTTTGTTCTTTAGCGGGGCCACGGGGTAGGAGTTTCTTTCTTTGAGGAGGTCAAAGCCATCAGCATCTGACAAATAATTTGAATAATTCATTAATTATTAATGATTAATTTGAAGGGCTACCAGTTTCATACACATTCCTGAAAACACAAATTTGCTCAAATTACCTTTGATTATGTGTCTTTAGTGTAATTAATTATTTCGTGTATAATACACATTTTCCCCACAAAAAATTTAAAACCTCTCTAGCGTGCATTATACATAGTTACTGTATAGGGTGAAATGGACAAGAAAAAATTATACATATATGCTGCCATCTAGAGGTTATGAAAAAAGTGTAGTTTACACTTTCATTCCAATATGACAGGGGTACATAGGACTGCATATATGTACAGGTGTGCTAATAAGATTGCAAACATATCCCGTGTCCGCCTGTGAGTTTGCATGTTCTCCCATGTGAGTTTTATCCAAGTACTGCGGTTTCTTTCCACATCCCCAAAACATGCATGATAAATTAAGTGAAGACTAAATTGCCACAGGTGTGAATGTGAGTGCAAATGCTTATTGGCTTCTATGTGTCCTGCAATTGGCTGACCAATACAGGGTGTACCCAGCCTCTCGCTTGAAAATAGGCTCCAGCACGCCCGTAACCCTGGTGAGGGTAAGCCATACAGAAAATGGATGAAGTATCACTGGTGAAAGACCATCATTAATTTCTTTGTGGATATATTTTGTTGGATGATAAAATGCTTTTCTGAAATGCTTGAGAGTTGAATTTGAATCCCATTAAAATAAAACTAAGCGTGTTTCGCCTGGCTCTTCATGTTTTCTTTAAAGAATTGTATACATCTTCCAAATTATGCCTGGGTAATAAAACATGTATTTTCTCATTTATTAAAGAAATGCATGTTTTGATGATATGGGTCATTCATTGTTAAAACGCATTATGCATAGGTAGAAGGATTTTCCCGAATTTTGAGGTAATCTTTGGGGGGGTGTATTATACATGGGTGGGCATTACCTCCTAACTGTGCACATTAGCCAACAGGTGTGACTGTGGGTGTGAAGTGTTGTTGCCGTTGTTGTTGGTGCTGCTACATTACTGACAATTGACTTGCATAGTGTACGCCTGCTCTTGGCCAAAGTCTATGATAGGCACCATTTTTCCATGACCTTAAAAAGGACGAGCAATAAAGAAAATGAATGGATTTCGTTGCTGTTGAAACACTGATTCTCTCTTTTTTTTCTACTCCTCCTTATTTCCCATCCATTTCCCTTCATGTGACAATTTGATCCTCTCAGATGCCGACATGCCTCTCCCACCCATATCACACCCTTTTTACCTCAGAGCCTCACCCAACAGCACTGCCTTGGACATGAAACATCAAGATTACATTAGAAGGACCAACTTCTTCATGGAACTACGAACTTTAAGATCTGTGATTGGGAAGTTGTGTCACCGTAGAGTCGCAGAAAAAAAGATTCCCAAGAAACCTCACAGTTCCCTCTCCTGTTCTACTTAATGCCAAAACACCGACCGAGGGACAATTTAAAAAGAAAACCGTTTTTTAAGGAAAGACAAAAGATACAACAGTTGAATGATACCTCTCCAATTTGGAGATTTGAAGAAAAAATTTCAAATGGGCATTTGGTCTTTTAATCTTTGAGATTACTGAAATGTATTTTTGTATAGCTTTTCTTACAAGCAGAATTGGTTACGAATAATGTGGATCACTCCAGTCAGGTGTCTTTTTTTCCTAACAAAGGGATTCAAACAGCATCAACACAGTGAATGTGGGTAATTTTCTTGGGATAGTACTCATCAAGACTCAAGGTTCTCTTCCCATTTGCTTTAATTTCTTGTACAGTGTATTTTTCACGTAGTTGCCCCCTCCCTTTTAATGTGAAGAAATGTTTTTTTCAATCAATCTGAAAAAAAAGGAATCATTTAATCAGTTCTTACCCTATCTTTGTTTATTGTTTCATACTTGCAATAGTGGAGACCTTTAAATGTATTTATTCTCTGCGCTGTCTTCTTTTTGTTGTTTTTGTGCTTTAGGTCCTCTCAGCACACATATGCAGCTTCATTATTTTCTATGAACAGTTTGCCACTTGCAACGATGGTCATTTTTTTCTGCAATTTTGATATAAGGGAGTTGTCGTAGTCTCAAGAAAGAAGAGAGCACAAGAGTTAAGATTATCTGTTTGCTTTGCTTGGGATTAAGGGATAATTAATTGAATGTTACTTTTTGAAGTACAAAAGCTCTTTGTGCCATCACTTGAATCATTTGCATTGAGGCCGATTAAACCAGTAAATGGGTCATTGGTTCATTGTTGTTGCAGTATACAAAGGTTCAAGGTTACAAACAATGTGCTGTGAACCAGTTTGCACAGCGGTGTAAGAATGATTTTAACTTTACGATGGTGTAACCAGGGCGGCACGGTGGCTCCGCTGGTAAAGGATTGTTCTGAGGACCCAGGTTCAATCCTGGCACCGCCTGTGTGGAGTTTGCATGTTCTCCCCATGCCTGTGTGGGTTTTCTCCAGGCACTCCGGTTTCCTCCCACATCCCAAAAACATGCAACATTAATTGGACACTCTAAATTGCTGCTAGGTGTGATAGTGATCGCGGCTGTTTGTCTCTATGTGCCTTGCAATTGGCTGGCAACCAGTTCAGGGTGTACCCCCCCTCCTGCCTATTGACAGCTGGGATAGGCTCCAGCACTCCCCGCGACCCTCATGAGGATAAGCAGCAAAGAAAATGGATGGATGAATGGATGGATGGTGTAACCATAGGTAGGTTGGTAGGTTAGGTCATTCCAATTTACATATTACAAATTTATGCTACGTTCTCCCAGTAAGAATGCAAATTTGTCGTAAACCAAGGACCCCCTGTAAGCCTATTGATAATTTCTACGAATCATGAATAATGCAATTGAACCACCAAAGTCATACGGACTCCATTACATGAAGCTGGTTTATTCCAGAGCAATTATTTTCAAACCTTTACTTGTCTGAGCGCTGAAGTGATGAGAGGTCGGCTTGCTCAAGACAACTTTTTAAGATTCATAACACTCATATAAGTACACAGTACATATGGTGGGTGTTGTAGAGTCCATTTGAACAAAAAAAATCATTCACTTGCCAAGTGAATGTGTTGGCATGTGCTATACGCGTGGCACTGTGGCAGAAGTGTTGAAGAAGCTTAATGTGTGTGCCTGTGAGTTCAGTTTTGTCGTTAACCTGTTACCCTCCTTCAAGACTTTTTTTTAATTAATGATGTTAACTTGTTGTTTCTTGAGCAATACAATAGTGTGCTTGGCATCCTTGACATGTCCTATTGAGTTTTATTTAATGTTTCTTTGGTCACCATTACACTTACATGACAGAAAAACACACTTATCAATCATTGACATTATTTCGTCTCCGAGATGATGTCTCGTGTCATGGAATGGTGCACAAAATGATAGTTCATTTTTCTGCAACTTTTTTTGTTGACAAAAAATTTAAGTTGTGGCTTTAGAAGCGTTTGGTCAGAGAGGTTCCACTGTACACACACAAAAACATTTTTTATGTCTGCGACCTAAAATGGTTAATAAAAGGCATAATATTGTTAAATACATGTACATTTACAAACTGAATGTTAATCGCTTTGCATCACATTTTTTAAATGATCTCAGTTCAGTTAGTTGTGTTTTTTTTAAATACATCATATTTTCAAAAAGATTTTGACATATTCAACTGTATATCCAGATTATCGACTTGAAATCTTACAAATCTCAATTAAATTTGATTCCACTACAGTGAGCCGGTTTACCTCAGTTAGTCAATATCAACTCTTGCCTGTACTCTTTCGCCATATTTTCATGTACAGCACAAGTGTAACTACAGCAGATTATTCCCAGCTATTTTTGGAATTTTAAGAACTGGTATTTTAATAATGTTCCAGCCTTGGATGCTGGTTTGACCTCTGATTTTCATCATTTTCTTTATTTTGCTGGTAAGGGTCCACACTGAAGTACTTATGGCAGATTGTTCTTTACTTAAAAAGTACTCATGAATTTGATACTAACATGTGATTAAGGAAAATAGCATATTCAAATGCTGAATTATTGTTATAAACCAAAAAAATGAATTTTCCATGAGATCCTTTTGTACAGTATATGACAGACATACATTGTGATGTCATGATTATCATATAAAGTTTATAAGGTTATTGTACACACTAAACTTTTACATTACATTCATTCAAATATAATTTGTTTTTACAAGAACATGAAGACATCCTCCACTTTAACTACTACTGCTAACATGTTCAGTAAGGCTGGTGTCATTTTTTTTTTTTTGCAACATGATGCAATATTCTGTACAGTTCAAGAGGTAGTTGATTGTTAAGTGTGCTTTTGTCTCTCTTGTGGCTCTAACTTATTGGAAGCAAGCAAAATTTCTGTTCTCTGTTAAGTGTACACCCACAGTATCACAAGGAAGACAACATGTACTAAAAGAGCACCATGCACTGAATAAAATGTATTTTATCCTTTTCATTGTGAACTACTTGATTCCCCGAAGCAAAAAAAATATACAATTGTGTATTCTGTACATAATAAAGGCCCTAGGTGTGTAAATACATTGGAAAAACTGCATTATATTTTGGATTTTTAAAAAAATAAAGAATAATGTATCACATTATTACAGGAAGGGAGGAAAACACATTTTTGTATTTTAGAATGGTGAACCGTTCAAAAAAATATCTGTGTCTGGAATTGTCGTAAACTCAGTGAGTGCATGAACAAAACAAAATAACAATGAAGCTTGATGAAATCACTGAATTGATGTTTCGTTATACAGACTGTTTCTGAGCACAGCATCTTTAAAATTTGCATGGAGATGGGAAATACAAGAATGCTAGTCTCGTTGACTTCAAGGTAAAGAGAGACAGATTTGATGAAAAGGCTTCTCTGCCTACTCTCAGCTTTATGCCCATTGGCATTGCGGTCCTGCCAGCATCCTATGAAGTTGCTTACCTGATCACAAAGCCGTGTTAACCACACACCATGATCATTTTAAAACCACCTGTGTTGAAGATCCCAATTATCATGCTCGGAAAAGCTGCTAAAAAAAAAGTTATCCCAAATTCCCACTTCAAATGACACCATCAGAAGCAGAATGGCACAAGTACTTGCAGATATCTGATTTTAAGCCGAGCACAATTCAGCCTCCAAATCAACAAGACCAAGGACCTTTCCAATGTAAGCCAGCTTGTGAACTGCGTAATACATTTTATGATAAAGGGGGGAAAAAACTTATTTTATTTTATAAGCCTCTGATAACAACTAAGCAACTAAGGCAGGCTATGTGAATAAAATTTTTTGGATGACTTCAGAGACAACAATCTGTTGTGGGATGTACTTGTACTGAAGTTTTTCAGTCTGTTCTGATGGAGCTCCAGTCACGCATGGATGAAAGTCTGGTTTTGGTGCAGGAGTGACCACACATCATTATTACGCATTCTGCTCTGCACAGACAAGTTGGCAAAATAAAACCTTGTCTCAAAAACTGTCAAAATTTGTAGTGGAATGTAAGAACTATGTGCTAAATAGTATTCTGAACCACAGCATCTTCACGGAGTTGTGTAGACAAATGGGCACTGAATTTGGTCGTCACATATGACATTTTCGGTATACATACTCACACTGCGCATGCGCATATACCTTTAGGGCAGCCCAGCAGGATTTCTTCAGAAGCAAATGAATACAAAACTCCTTAATGGTGAAATGCAAATCATGAATTGAAATTCACAAGATGAGGTTTATGTTTATTTATTCACAGCAGACCTTTACACGAAGGCTGAGGAAATGTGCTACATGTGCTGTTTGTGTGAGTGTTTTACTCGGGTGATTAACAGCTGTCATCAGCACAAACAATGTCCTTCAAATGAAAATCATGATCAAAAGGTGAAACCGCTGCCATTTTGGCATTGTTGGTAATAATAAATAAACATGACAGGCGCATATTAGCATTCCCTGTTCAATAGGCTAATCAATATTTACCCTAAAGTAGAGGCAAAGCCAGAAACCGTTATTAGAATAAAACAAAAGAAAATGAAACTCATCAACTAGTAAAAGGTTGGAGCTCATTTCAGTCCATATTAAGGTTAACTCAATGTGTACAATTTGCTAGGCAACCAAAACCTGCCTCTCATGTCACTTGAAACCTGGGTGTTTTGATCGCTGCATCTTGAGTTTCAATTTCAGCATCATTCTGATCATGTCTTTTGGTTGTTGTTTTCTGTGATCAATTGCAAAAGTAGTACCGAAGGCAAAAAGGAAAGAAGACAATTTGCACTGATAGTCATGCAAGGACTTGGGTTTTTCTTTGCTTTTACTGTGCTTGGCTTCCATATAGTGTACACTCACATCATCATTAAAAATATTAGGACTATCTAAGGCTTAGATATCCATGACATCACATTTGTACTCACACCTTTGCCATTTCTAATTGAAGTTAAGCCTTGAATTTATTTATTTTTTTGTAATTAGTACTGTGTTGTGAATTACTAACCTATTTGAGACTTCTAATACATTATTGAATTTATAAATCAAACCATTGCCTACACATTCAGTATCAGCGATAAAATGGCCACTGTTTGACCCAGTAAGAAATTACTTTTGCTTCATTCTCAACAAGTCTTGAATCATATCACAGTCACCCATCGATGTTAGTCTGGTGGCAATCCTGGCCACTCAAAGTTAAATGCTTTGCTGAGCAGTTCAGGAGGTCGGCCAGGACGGAAAGCACCAGGATCTTTGTGGGGCTATTCAGGCGGACGTTCATGATGACAATCAGAATCAGAATGAGCTTTATTGGCCAAGTGTGTAAAAACACACAAGGAATTTTTCTCCGGAAGTCGGTGCTGCCCTGGTATGACATTCAGAGCAAAGAATAAGAGATATTTCTGTTTATAGGCACTATTCCTTACAAGACATGCAAGATGTAAAATCTTGTTCATTTAGAACAAGAGATAAGTGTGTTAACGTCCGACATTGTGTTAAACTTGTACAGAGTGCCTTCACCCATTTGCAGTTCCTGTTAGAGACCAGTGCAATGACAATTGTGCAAAGGGAGGAGTTTAAAGTGACAAATCGTACGATAGTCTACAAAATATATTACTAATCCATATTGGACGGGCAGGATGTGATTGAGTGTCCTCACAATGGCACAAGGCAGAAAAATAGTGGGTTCGCTGATCAAGAATCTAATGACTTAATTGCCAGAGGGAAAAAAACTGTTTGAATGCATGGCAAAGCAGGAGCCAGGCAACAGGGACAGGTGGCTAAGATGGTCAACCACCACTGCTGGAGCAGGAGCTTGAGCTCGTCGCTGCTGGTCAACCGCCACCCCTGGAGCAGGTGGCGGCCGCAGGTAAAGCTCCGCCAGGAGAGCATGAGCAAGAGAGCAAGAGAGTTCGTGGCCGCAGATGAAGTGCAAGTGGTGGTGGCCACTGGTTGAGCGCGCCAGAACAGGAGCGAGAGGTGACTGCTGCTGGTCGTGCGCTGCCGCCAGAATGAGAGGGACCAGTCGCAGGTGAAGTGCTGCCTTCCCTGAAGTAGGTGGTCACCACGAGTGAAGTGCCACTGGAACAGGAACATGTTGCAGTCACTGGTCGAGCACTACTGCTGGAGTAGGTAGCAGCCGCTGGTTGAGCGCCATCGCCGCCGGAACGTAATACTTGAGAAGGAACTGGAAAAGACAAAATATGTGTTGGCGTCTGAATCAGACAGGGAGTCAAATAAATCAATGTCATTTTCATAATCAGAAAAATCTTAGTAAAGAAAAACATGTGGAGGTGAAATGGTCATGCAACTAACCAAAATGAGCACATGGAACACAGGAAACAAACAAAACCAGCCCAACCCAACCAAAACAGAGAACATGACGTAAAAGGTAACAATGATCTGATACAAACTGAACAAACCCAGGAAACTAAATACAAAATGCTTGAAGAGACAACGAGGCACACTTGCACAAGACAGGAGTGGCTGAAGGAAGCTGACTGGTTGTCACAAAGTGGAGGGCTGATGAGAAACAGGAAGAGAGGGAAATACAACTAGCAGACAGGAGATGAATGATATGATGCAAGAAAACGTCACAAAATATAATCTAAATCCAACCAAAACCAAGTCAACAAAAACAGTTTATCTGACTAAACTGCTGTGTGTCTACTTCCTTCATCACCCTTAGCGAGACTTGGCATCAACAGAAGAAAAAAAATCTCTTCACTCCCACAGGCTCATTAAGTAGTAACCTCACATCTATAAAACAAGGCTCCCTTTCAGCTATGTTTCAAGGCACCAAACTGATACTGAACAACAGCTATAAAAATGCATTGCAATCTGTCAAATGAGCAGCAAGGTCATCATAATTCAATAGTACCTGTCCGCTAGTAACGGGTTACAGCCATCCATTTTCTACACTGATTATCCTACTCAAGATAGCTCAGGCAAAGGTCAGTGACAAGGCACATTTGGAGACAAGCAACAATTCACACTCCCATTCACACGCACGAAAATTTGGCCAATTAAGGAACCGTACCATCATTTCTTGTACCAATTGATTAGATATGATTTGACTGACTTGTTCTAAGGAGGAGTATTGGGGTTCTAATGACAAACTAATGTATAAGTTAGCTGGGATAGGCTCCAGCACTCCCGTGACACTTGTGAGGATAAGCATCTTGGAAAATTGAATGGAAAGGTATTTGTGGCCTTATTTGATAGGTTCATAATTAAATAACAAACAACTTGTAAACCATTACCTAACTGTTATAAATGGCTGATAAACTTTCTTAGTGAAATTTATGATTTGTAAAACGATTTGTAACATTTGCTAATACTACAAGACAATTTCATAATTCTTTTGTCAGGTCCGTGATCAAGCTACTGCACTGGGCAGTGCCGCCTCTGGCTGCAGTCCCACAGCTGCGCCGCAGTGGACGTTAATTAGACCAGGCATTTCAGCCTTGACTGTGTCATCTACATTTGCCAGTTTGTTGTGTTACTGCATATTGGATACTCCACTATAGTACGTAAGTTCACAAGCTTTGTGTAGTGCATCCCTTCGTCACAGCGATCCTGTGCCACTATAGTCTTGTTACGTCTTGTTCATGTTTCTAAGCTTTGCCTCATAGCAATCAGACCTTGATACATATTTTTGGATCTTGCCTGTAGCCTCACGTTTTTGTACTTCCGCCTTGTTTGGACTGCTTTCTTGTGTACGACCTTAGCCTGGAATAAAACCATCCTCAATATCATGCCCTCTTCTCGGAGTCCTGCAATTGGGTCCAGTCCCTTGCTTTATTCTCATGACACCTTGGTAACCAATTATAAATGGCAAATGCCCGATGGTAAACTGTGGTACAAATTACTATTGATTCTTGATTTCTTGGAAATTCTAAAAGGAAGAGAACAAGAATAATGTGCATTTTGAAGACAAAAAAAGGAGCTTAATTGTTTTGTGGAATACAGAAGTGTAGTTACATTCTTGCACATCAAATACTGTGATGAGGAAAAAAGGATATCATTAGAAAGTGGTTTTCATCACAATTGTTGAAATTAACACTGAAATTATTGTTGTTTCCAATTACTTGTCAGAC
This sequence comes from Syngnathoides biaculeatus, assembly GCF_019802595.1. Classification (NCBI taxonomy): domain Eukaryota; kingdom Metazoa; phylum Chordata; class Actinopteri; order Syngnathiformes; family Syngnathidae; genus Syngnathoides; species Syngnathoides biaculeatus. The sequence continues at coordinate 3,081,166 of NC_084640.1, read as the reverse complement.
ATGCCCATTTGACACAAAGCCTCCAATGTAAAAATTTCATCTTTGAAAGCCTTTTTGAGTAACTTTAAACAACACTGACTTTGCCTAGGCCAGAACAACCATTGAAGAATGATCTGTTACACTGATAATTTGCACATAATTCACTCTCTGCACTCAATGATTGCTACTTCTTAACTTAGTGCCCATGTGGTTTTTCTTATCTTACTTATTTGTTCCTCCACCAGTTAGCAACTCGATGTACATTTGTCTCTTCTCCCCATGTTCACCTGGGTTTTCACCTGTTTTGCGTCTCACATCCCAAAAGGAGAGGACTTGGGGTGTCTTCTGGCAGGAAAAGGGAGAAGGAGACTTGGTCGTGGAACTCCAAAATACAGGAAGTCATCCAAGGAAAGAAATTGGCGAAGAAGAAGTGGAACACGGAGTGGGCTGAGGAGATGCGTAAGGAATACATTGAGATGCGTCGTAGGGCAAAGGTAGAGGTGGCGAAGGCTAAACAAGAGGCAAATGACAACATGTTACTGGCAGGTTGGATACGAAAGAAGGAGAAAAGGATCTCAACAGGTTGGCCAGACAGAGGGATAGAGATGGGAAGGATGTGCAGCAGGTAAGGGTGATTAAGGATAGCGATGGAAATATGTTTACTGGTGCCAGTAGTGTGCTAAGTAGATGGAAAGAATACTTTGAGAAGTTAAAGAATGAAGAAAATGGGAAAGAAGGTCAAGTAGAAGAGGCAAGTGTGAATGACCGGGAAGTGGCATGTATTAGTAAGTGAGAGGAACTGAACAGAATGAAAAATGGAAAGACAGTTGGTCCCGATGACATACCAGTGGGGGTATAGAAGCAATTTGGTGGGGTGGCTGGGGACTTTCTGACCAACTTAGTCAATAGAATACTAGCAGGAGAGAAGATGCCAGAAGAATGGAGGAAAAGTGTGCTAGTTCCCATTTTTAAGAACGAAGGTTATGTTCAGAACTGTGGAATCTACTGAGGAATAAAGATGATGAGCCACACAATGAAGTTATGGGAAAGAGTAGTGGAGGCTAGACTCAGATAAGAACTAAGTATCTGCGATCAGCAGTATGGTTTCATGCCTAGAAAAAGTACCACAGATGCATTATTTGCCTTGAGGATCCTCATGGAAAAGTACAGAGAAAAGGTCAGAAGGAGCTACATTGTATCTTTGTAGACCTAGAGAAAGCTTATGACAGAGTAAGTCTGGTGTGGGGGATAAATATGTTAGAATAGTACAGGACATGTATGACGGCAGCAGAACAGCGGTGAGATGTGCTGTTAGTGTGTCAGAAGAATTTAAGGTGGAGGTGGGACTGCATCAGGGTTCCACGCTGAGCCCCTTCCTTTTTGAGTTAGTAATGGAAAAGCTTACAGAGGAGGTTAGACTGGAATCCCCTTGGACCATGATATTCGCAGATGATATTGTGATGTGCTGTGAAAGCAGGAAGGGAAGCAGGCGGAGGAACAATTGGAAAGATGGAAGTACGCACTGGAAAGGATAGGAATGAAGATTAGCCGAAGTAAATTACAATGTATGTGCTTGAATGAAAGGGGCGGAAGAGGAAGAGTGAAGGTCAAGGTAGATGAGATAGCGAGGGTGGGCGACTTCAAATACTTGGGGTCAACAATACAGAGCAATGTTGAGTGTGGTAAGGAAGTGAATAAACGGGTCCAAGCAGGGTGGCACAGTTGGCGGAAGGTGTCTGGTGTTCTATGTGACATGAAGGGCAAAGTTTATAAAACAGTGGTGAGGCCGGCCATGATGTACGGATTAGAGATGGTAGCACTCAAGAAATAACAGGAAGCAGAACTGGACGTAGCAGAAATGATGATGCTGAGGTTCTCGCTTGGTGTGACCTGGTTGGAAAGGATTAGAAATGAGCTCATTAGAGGGACAGTCAAAGTTGATGTTTTGAGACAAGGTTAGAGAGACCAGACTGCGATGGTTTGGACATGTTCAGAGGCAAGAGAGTGAGTATATTGGTAGAAGGGTGCTGAGGATGGAGGTGCCAGGCAAAAGAGCGAGAGGAAGACCAAAGAAAAGGTTGAGGGAGGACATGAGGACAGTGAAAAAGAAAGACATCAAGGTAAAGACAGCCTCTTTTTTCAAAGCATGCACTTATGTGAACTGGAGACAAGAATTAATGGGAGGGAATTTCTGTTTCTGGACATATTGGTTCCTTTGTGGCAACATTGGCTTTCAACATTCAGGTATGTCATTTGATTCAAATTATAGGGGATCCTTCTGCAGTGAAGAGCTGCTGTCAGTATTAGGGAAAAGATACATCTAGGAAGCTTGCAGTCTCACTACTAGCAGGCTCGCTGAGTTTGTCCTCCTCCTTCCCTCTGGCTACTGTTGTCCTGTGCTCTGTGATTAGGACTGACATTGGCCCTCAAGGGACACTGGTTGGTCTTTGTGATTGGCCATACTGTCTGGCTTGCATTCAACACACCAACTGACAAATTTGCAGCAATCAAAACATAATCCTCTCCTTTAGAAATCTAAGCCTCATTGTTCCATTACGTATAATGGTCTGCCCAAATAGTATATAAATATAAAATATAATGGGACTGTGGCCTCCAACTCAGGGAGGCATCCATCCAAATGGGTTTAGGTGGGCACAAACCTCCATCATTTTTCCACTGCCCCCCTTTTCATTGATTGAAAGGTTTTCGGCAATGTGCGTCACCTCTAGTGTGTGACCAGAGCAGAAACACATATTTGCACCCCACTGGATTTCGCTATCAACTTTTAATCATTCTGCTAAAATGCCCACCCTCGTTTCATTTTCCTCCTCCTCGTACTGTAGATGGCAGCAGGTTTTTGGCAAGAATGTCTCAATACATTTGCCCATTCATCCTTCCTTCAATAACACAAAATTTACCACTATCCTTTACTGAAGAGCACCCTGACACCATCATGTTGCCACCTCTGAACTTTTCTACTGGTATGGTGTTTTTAGGATGAGTGCCATTTCTCCTCCGTGATGTGCATTATGGCATCCAAACAGTTCACGTGTGCTCTCATCCAACCTGACTATATTCTCCCAGTATTTAATGGGCCTGACCAAATGGTGTGCACCAAACATGAAATGAGCTTTGACATGCATTTTGTTTTCAGCAATGAGTCTTGTGTGGTTACCATACATAAAGGGCCTGTCAATTGAGTATATTAGTCAGTGTTTTCCTTGTGATAACAGTTCCTGCTAATTCCAGGTGTTTTTGAAGCTCTACGCATGTAGTCATGGGCTCATATACAACTCTTCTGATTATTCTATGCACTCCTCTGTGAGAAATATTTTGAAAAGCACCTGATTGAATTTATTTTAATTCATAGGTGCAAAATTTTGCTCTCCAATCACAGATTATGACCCCAACCATGCACACTGGAACATTCAGAAATTTGGATATGTGCCTTTGCCAATGATATGTTTTGCAACACTTAGTTTGCGATGATGTTGAGACAGCACTCTGCTCTTACCCATCATGAGCTGTGAGACATTTTAGTAGGCCATCAATTTGGACTGAATCATCTGATATTGATTTACAGTGACAAGGGGCTGGATTGCTGTTTGATTACTGATAAATCTTGGGAGTTGTTTTGGATTGCCTTTTTGTGCCTCCGTTTCTTGATGTGTTCAATACTTACTAACCATTTCACATTAGACAGAATTTAATTTATGATTTTGTTTGTTCTACTTTCTTTGAATGTGTACATTACTTGCATTGGGTTCAAGAGTACCTTTTTAAATATATATGTGAGAAAAATATAGTGATGTGTTACTTATTTCAGTAACTGTACATGGAAAACATTGTTGTCAACTTCAGTTAAAGAGAGAACAATCCACAATGTGGTTTGAAACAAAATAACGTTTTATTTACAGTGAAACAGTAAATGCAGCCCTATGGGGGCACAAGCCAGTGCAATATGTAGGCCAGTTCCAAGCCCGGGTAAATGCAGAGGGTTGTGTCAGGAAGGGCATCTGGCATAAAACTCTGCCAAACAAATATGAGTGTTCATCTAAAGACTCCCAGAGCGGATCGGTTGTGGCTCGTGTTAACAATGCCCTCCCCTGGCACCACTAACCTGCAGGACATCCGTGCAAATTCAGCTACTGTGGGTCAAAGACAAAGTAGAGGAAGAAACCGGATTCGTCACCAGAAGAAGAGGAATGCATAGAGCCTACAACTGAGTGTGGGGACTTTGAATGTTGGGACTATGACAGGAAAAGCTCACGAGTTGGCTGAGATGAGGATTAGAAGAAAAGTTGATATATTGTGCATCCAAGAGACCAGGAGCCACGTATTGTGAGATTTTGGGGAACAACCTCTTTCTCTCAGTCAGAGCATTGAAAATGGGTCGTAGCTGGTTTTTTCAACATGACAATGACTCGAAGCACATAGCCAGGAAAACCAAGGAGTGGCGCCGTAAAAAGCAGATCAAGGTTCTGGCGTGGCCTAGCCAGTCTCCAGACCTAAACCCGATAGAAAATCTTTGGAGGGAGCTGAAACTCAGTGTTTCTCAGCGACAGAAACCTGTCTGATCTAGAGATCTGTGTGAAGGAGTGAGCCAAAATCCCTCCTACAGTGTGTGTAGCGCCTCACTATCATAAAATACTTTGATGAGGTCGCCACCTGAGTTCTTTCCTCACTCCAAAGTAGGAAACTAATAAATTAACTCAATGGTAATTACTGTAAATGTCTATTCCAACTTTAGTTGTGCATTTAATTCTCTATCAAAAAGTCTCTGAAATAATGTTTCCTTTATGAGTAAAGGTTAACTAATGTAGATATCCCAGCTATCATATAGACTCCCCACTTCTAATTGTCTTGCAGATAGTCAAATAATACACCTGGTTATGTAACAAAAAACAAAGAAGCGGAGGAAACCGGATCCATCGTCAGAAGAAAAAGAGGAATGCACAGAGCCTACAACTGAGTGTAGGGACTTTGAATGTTGGGACTATGACAGGAAAAGCTCAGGAGTTGGTTGACATGATGATTAGGAGAAAGGTTGATATACTGTGCATCTGAGAGAGCAGGTGGAAAGGTAGTAAGGCTAGAAGTTTAGGAGCAGGGTTTAAATTATTCTACCATGGAGTAGATGTGAAGAGAAATGGAGTAGGGATTATTTTAAAGGAAGAGCTGTCTAAAAATGTCTTGGGGGTGAAAAGAATATCAGATCGAGGGATGAGGCTGAAATTCGAAATTGAGTTATGTATAATGTGATTAGCGCCTATGCCCCACAGGTAGGATGTGACATAGAAATGAAAGAGAAATTCTGGAAGGAACTAGATGAAGTAGTTCTTACCATCCCAGACAGAGCAAGGGTTGTGATTGGTGCAAATAGTAAAGGACATGTTGGTGAAGGAAACAGAGGCGATGAAGAAGTGGTGGGTAAGTACGGCATCCAGGAAAGGAACTTTGAGGGCCAGATGATGGTGGACTTTCAAAAAAAGATGGAAATGGTTTTAATGAACAGAAGAGGCAGGAACATAGTGACCAACAAGAGCGGAGGTAAAAGCACATAGGTGGTTAAATTGAGGGTATTGTGTATAATGCGATTAGAGGTAGGATGTGACCTCAAGTTGAAAGAGAAATTTCTGGAAGGAACTACACGAAGTAGTCCTGAGCATCCCAGAGAGAGAGAGAGAGTTATGATTGGTGAAGATTGGAGGTTGGAACACCTGGTGGAAGGTGTCTGGTGTGGTATGTGACAGAAGAGTCTGTGCTAGGATGAAGGGCAAAGATTATAAAACAGTGGTGAGGCCAGCCATGATGTACAGATTTGAGACCAGAACTGGAGGTGGCAGAAATGAAGATGTTGAAGTTTTCTCTCAGAGTGAGGAGGATGGGATTAGAAATGAACTCATTAGAGGGACAGGCAAAGTTGGATGTTTTGGAGACAAGGTTTGAGAGTGCAGACTTTGATGGTTGGACATGTCCAGAGGGGAGTGAGTAAGTATATTGGTAGAAGGGTGCGGAGGATGGAGCTGCCAGGCAAAAGAGAGAGGAAGACCAAAGAGAAGTTTGATGGATGTTGTGAGGAAATACATGAGGGCAGTTGGGTTTAGAGAGGAAGATGCAGGAGATAGGGTTAAATGGAAAAAGATGACACGCTGTAGCAACCCCTAAGGGCAAGCTGAAAGGGAAAGAAGAAGATTTACTGTGAAACAGTAGCTTCTTTGCTGCGCAGAGAGTATATGTATAGATCAAACGTTAAAGAAAATGGACAGGTACTTAATATTCTATGCTGCAATAAAGCATTGGTGTGTGTATTTGTTGTTTTAAATGTTGTATTTTACCATAGTGCTCTTGCCTCTGTGCAATGTCACCCAGCCAGCCAGGGTTTTCTCATACACTGGAGCCACAAACTTATTATTTGCTCAGTGTCAGCAGGCTTCACTGATTTGTGGTTCAATAAGTAAATCTACCAAGCGTCAGTCCTCCCTATAATGTGATTTTATATGTGATCTTTGCTGACTCATCAAGCATATTCCTGAATGATGTGTTGACATGTCACTGCTGTTAATAGTTTTTTGCCGTAGTTTACCCGACTCACTGGGAGTTTTTCAACTGAAATTATTTTGGGATTCAAAAATTCCTTAACATGATTGAAAAAATAAAATGTGAAAATAAAGTAAAACCAAGAGCTGCATGGATAAACCGCAGTTCCCTATTACATACACACATACTATTAAGATCAAGGGTACTGGGGAAGCAAGTGAACAAGTAAGCTTCAGAATGTTTGCAGACAGTTTGGTAAACCCTTTTAACATTTGGCAGCACAAATGGATGTTTTGCAAATATCTGTAAATCAGTTTTGCATTGTAAAAAAATCATTGAGACCCATAACTTCATCTTCTAAACCACAATTGACATTTCAAATCAAATAAAATTTTTGGTATCAGATGATTAAGATGAATTTTAAAATATTTGTAATTAACCATTTTTGATTCTCAGGTGGCATGGGGACCAACTGGTTAGCACATCCACCTCATAGTTCTGAGGACCACGGTTCAAAGTCCAGGCTCGGCTGTGTAGAGTTTGCATGTTCTCCCTGTACCCCCGTGGGTTTTCTCTAGGTAAGCCGGTTTCCTTCCACAACTCCAAAACATGTATGGTAGGTTGATCAAAGATTCTGAATTGCCTGAAGCTGTAAATGTGAGTACGAGTGATCCAGACAACAGTCGCACTCGTAATCACACCTTGGGGCCATTTAGAGTGTCCAATTACTATTTTTGGGATATAGGAGGAAACCGGAGTGCCCGGCAAAAACCCACGCAGGCACAAAAAGAACATACCAACTCCACACAGGGAGGGCCAGGATTGAACCCAGGTCCTCAAAACTGTGAGGCCGACGCTTTACAGCTCTTCTACCGTGGTGCACAAATTACATACTATATTACTATACATATGCACGTCGAGTTCATATACAGTATAGTGAGCAGGTCATATTGTGCAAAAGCACTGATAAACAGTTCCATTCAATAGATTAAAAAACAAAAAATGTATTTCCATTTTCAATGCATTCTTCTTATGAGAGAGGTCTTAATTAGTCACTTGTCTGAGAGGCAGTCAGGTACATTATAATGACACCAAATCACAGCCAAAATTATCTCAAAGCACTTTATGTAGCGCGTCAGTCTATACTCCTAACACATTAATGAAACAGTGAACTCTTCATACGCAAACATAACATACAAAACGGAAATTCCTTCTAAGAATTTCCAAACCTTTATTTTACTCTTATGTCTAATCCTGACTGAAGGATGGCGCAGCTCTCCCGCCTTTAAGAACTGCACTGCAGGGTGGTGCTGAAAATAGCAACCCCAGCACATGACTGGGTACATTATGTGACATACGTTTTAGGCTGTACAAATGCCAGAAATCTGCATGCACTCTTGGACTGTTGTGCACAAATGGAAAATAAACAAATTTTCTGTCTAATAACACAGCCGTCTCGTAGTTCTGAGGATGTGGGTTTGAATCTCTCCAGGGTTTTCTTTGAGTAATCTACATTGACATCCACATTCATTAGCCTAATCGAAGACTGTCACTGTCACATGACAGCTCATATATATGTCAAAAGATTAACTGCAAATCCAAGTGCTTTGTTTTACTTTTTTTTTACTTGTAGAGGTGGAGACTGACAATTGAGTTGGTCTGTAAGAGTGTACAACATGACAAAAAAGTGCAGTTAATTAAAGTGGTATGAGGGCAACAGTTTGACCCACTGACAGATTTATTTTTAAAATGTCTAATGTATGTTTTGGAATCCACCACATTAGTAGCAGTAGTGGTGTCAAAGGGGGGCATTATTTCTGCACTGGTGGGGCCATTATGCCACTCAATAAATATTTCATATTTTCTGTCAACAATGAATCCAAGACTCAATCCCTTGTACTAAAACATGCACTCGTATTGCTACGAAATGTGAGCGCCCTGTTTCTTGCGCTCACACACACACACAAGCGCACACAGACGAACATGCTTGATAAGCAGATTTGTCACACCGGGCAATGTAAGATAAATGAAACACTTGGCTGAGATTGAGAAGAGTCATAGCTGGCGAGTGTGGCCACTTTTCTATTCGCAGTGGTGTCAGTCCATGCACACTGTTGTCATTTTCAGGTTAAGTCTCTCTCAAACGCTAGCTGAACCAACTGTACCCTTAATTTTAAGGAGCCTTCTGTGCCTGTGGTCGCAAAACACTTATGTCAGCGAGGGCAATGGATTCTCGCACATTGCCAGGGAAGCCAAGTTTCAAAGCACGCATCACACTTGGTGTCACCATCGGAATTGTGTGATGTATTACTTTGGAGTTGTTGTTACCATACTGTTTGCAATCCTCTAACCCTAACCCTAAACCCTAACCCCAACGCGAACTGCCAGTTTTCACTTTTAGCAATGTAGTGTAATTATCTTTACACATTTATTAAAAAATTGTTTGGGAAAAATATGCTACAGTGCAGAAGGGCAGGATAACTCATTTGGGGTGTCTTGGCCATAGGTTTGAGGGTGATGGTGAATAACTCTTGTGAATGAATATATACGCCCTACAACTGACTGGCATCCCGCCTAGGGTATGGGCGGGTCTTGATCAGAGTCAGTTGTAATAGGTGCCAGTACACTGGGGACTCAAGTGAGGAAAAGTGATACGGAAAATGGATGGAGAAGTAATCAAATGTTACATTATGTTTGTTTGTGTATGCAGTCGTTTGAAAAGTTTTCTAATAGGATTTGATATTGTTTATATAATATACTGGGACTTAGCTATCCCACAGTGACAAGCTTTATAGCAGCTCCAGCTTGAAAATATGATATTCCGATGTGCACATGAGCACGCCTGCTCCCAATGTCCCACTGTAAGCTCTTACCCAAAATGAGCTTCTGCCAATGGAAATGTTTGACTGCAGTTGAAGTGGTGATTAGCATTGATGTCATTATGGATGTCTGCAAACATGCTGGTACTACAGATTGGTTTCCATCTCTCTTATCCTCAGTTCCCTGTTGTCGAAATTCAAACCACTTCCTCTATTGCTGGCCAACCAATTCCAGCAGGCACCTGTCTGCTCAGTGGGTGATGCTGCGCTTTTTCCAGAGTGGAGAAAATGAGAGAGGACATTAAATACTATCCTAATTTATGCATTTCTTGGTCTATGTTCATCATTTATAAAGTCCCTCCACTAAATTGCATTATAACCAAATTTAGTAGGGACCATGCATCGCATCATAATCAGTCACGATAACTACAAAAAAAAAGTATAAGGGCTTTCTTACTAAAGGTTTCAAGGTGCATTAATGGATGCAAACGCGATTGCTTGAAAAATTCTATGGAACTCAGGATTAGGTGTGCCAAAAGTAAAAAAGAACTGCACAACAATTTTGCACATTCTAGAGGAATAAATGCAAATATATAGGTTTAGCATGCACAATATGATTTGTCAAATTCGAGACAAATTGCTCTGACTTTTTATTGGAGTTATGTATGCTGACACTGTAATAATTGGTCCTGGCTTCTCCGAGAGCAGTTTTCCTCATGTGATGTCCCAAAAGTCAAGCATATTGTTGCACAGGATGGGCACATACACCAAAGAAAAGGCCTGTGTGTTGGACCACGAGGGAGAAGGGCGAGGACTGTGAGGACGCTGGACAGAGGAAAAACCACCTTCACCTTTCTTCACTCCGGCCTGGGGATGCACAGCAGTGACATTGGCGTTTGAATTTCGCTTGCTTTGCCGGCTACATTCATATTTGTTTGGGCCCTTACCTTAGGTTAGCCTAGCTAATGTGTGCAGTGTGTACCTGTTTTGTTCAATTTATTTACTGAATGTTTGTTATTAAATGTCACTTTTGTTACATAACTTCTTCTTCTTCTTTTCCTTTCGGCTTGTCCCGTTAGGGGTCACCACAGCATGTCATCTTTTTCCATCCAACTGCCCTCATGTCTTCCCTCACCACATCCATAAACCTTCTCTTTGGTCTTTCTCTCGGTCTTTTGGCTGGCAGCTCCATTCTCAGCGCCCTTCCTTCCACCAATATACTCACTCTGTCGCCTCTGAACATGTCCAAACCATCAAAGTCTGCTTTCTCAAATCTTGTCTCCAAAACATCCAACTTTGACTGTCTCTCTAATGAGCTCATTTGTAATTCTATCCAAACTGCTTACTCCGAGCGAGAACCTCAACATCTTAATTTCTGCTACCTCCAGTTCTGCTTCCTGTTGTTTCTTCAGTGCCACCGTCTCTAATCCGTACATCATGGCCAGCCTCACCACTGTTTTGTAAACTTTCCCCTTCATCCAAGCAGTGACTCTTCTGTCACATAGCACACCAGACACCTTCTGCCAGCTGTTCCAACCTGCTTGGACCTGCTGCTTCTTCACTTCCTTACCACACTCACCATTGCTCTGGATTGTTGACCCTAAATATTTGAAGTCCTCCACCCTCGCTATTTCTTCTCCCTGTAGCCTCACTCATGTATTCTGTTTTACTTCTGCTAATCTTCATTCCTCTCCTTTCCAGTGCATGTCTCCATCTTTCTGATTGTTCCTCTGCATGCTCCTTGCTTTCACTGCATATCACAATATCATTTGCGAGCATCATGGACCAAGGGGATTCCAGTCTAACCTCATCTGTCAGCCTATCTATTACCACTGCAAACAGGAAGGGGCTCAGAGCTGATGCAGTCCTACCTCCACCTTAAATTCCTCTGTCACACCTAAGGCACACCTCACCATTGTTCTGCTGCCATCATACATGTCCTGTACTATTTTAACATACTTCTCTGCCACATCAGACTTATGCATGCAGTACCACAGTTCCTCTCTTGGTACTCTGTCATATGCTTTCTCTAGATCCACAAAGACACAATGTAGCTCCTTCCGACCTTCTCTGTACTTTTCTCACTAGTATCCTCAAGGCAAATAATGCATCTGTGGTACTCTTTCTAGGCATGAAACCATATTGTTGCTTGCAGATACTTACTTCTGTCCTGAGTCTAGCCTACACTACTCTTCCCATAACTTGATGTGTGGCCCATCATCTTTATTCCTCTATAATTCCCACATCTTTGAACATCCCCTTTGTTCTTAAAAATGGGAACTAGAACACTTTTCCTCCATTCTTCAGGCATCTTTTCGCCCGCGAGTATTCTGTTGAATTCAATTCTGACTTCCCCCTTACTAATCATTGCCACTTCCTTGTCCTTCACACTTGCCTCTTCAACACTTCCTTCTCTCTCATTTTCTTCATTCATCAACTTCTCAAAGTATTCTTTCCATCTATTTAGCACACTACTGGCACTAGTCAACACATTTCCATGTCTATCCTTAATCACCCTTACCTGCTGCACATCCTTCCCATCTCTATCCCTCTGTCTGGCCAACCTGTAGAGATCCTTTTCTCCTTCTTTCATGTCCAACCTGGTGTACATGTCTTCATATGCCTCTTGTTTAGCCTTTGCCAACTCTACCTTGCCCTACGTCGCATCTCGATGTACTCCTTTCGCCTCTCAGTGTCCCACTTCTTCACTAATCTCTTTCCTTGTATGACTCCCTGTATTTTGGGGTTCCACAACCAAGTCTTCTTCTCCCCTTTCCTACCAGAAGACACACCAAGTACTCTCCTGCCTGTCTTTCTTATTACCTTGGCTGTCATAGTCCAGTCTTCCGGGAGCTTCTGCTGTCCATCGAGAGCCGGTCTCACCTCTTTCCGAAAGGCCGCACAACATTCTTCCTTTCTCAACTTCCACCACCTGATGCTCTGCTCTACCTTTGTCTTATTCATCTTCCTACCCACCACCAGAGTCATCCTACACATCACCATCCTATGCTGTCAGGCTACACACTCCCCTACCACTACTTTACAGTCAGTAATCTCCTTCAGATTACATCATCTGCACAAAATATAATCCACCTGCATGCTTCTACCTCCGCTCTTGTAGGTCACTATATGTTCCTCCCTCTTCTGGAAATAAGTGTTCACTACAGTCATCTCCATCCTTTTTGCAAAGTCCACCACCATCCGTCCCTCAAAGTTCCTTTCCTGGATGCCGCACATCCCCATCACTTCTTCATCACCCCTGTTTCCTTTACCAATATGTCAATTACAATCTGCACCAATCACAACTCTCTCGCTGTCTGGGATGTTCAGAACTACTTCATCTAGTTCCTTCCAGAATTTCTGGATTACCACATTATACATAAAAACCCTCAATTTCAAATTTTAGTCTCATCACTCGATCTGATACTCTTTTCACCTCCAAGACATTCTTAGCCAGCTCTTCCTTTAAAATAACCCCTACTCCATTTCTCTTCCCATCTACTCCATGGTAGAATAATTTAAACCCTGCTCCTAAACTTCGAGCCTTACTACCTTTCCACCTGCTCTCTCAGATGCACAGTATATCAACCTTTCTCCTAATCATCATGTCAACCAACTCCTGAGGTTTTCCTGTCATAGTCCCAACATTCAAAGTCCCTACACTCAGTTGTAGGCTCTGTGGATTCCTCTTTTTCTTCTGACGATGGATCCGGTTTCCTCCGCTTCTTTGTTTTTTGTTACATAACCAGGTGTATTATTTGACTATCTGCAAGACAATTAGAAGTGGGGAGTCTATATGATAGCTGGGATATCTACATTAGTTAACCTTTACTCATAAAGGAAACATTATTTCAGAGACTTTTTGATAGAGAATTAAATGCACAACTAACGAGTAAAGTTGGAATACACATTTACAGTAATTACCATTGAGTTAATTTATTAGTTTCCTACTTTGGAGTGAGGAAAGAACTCAGGTGGCGACCTCATCAAAGTATTTTATGATAATGAGGTGCTACACACACTGTAGGAGGGATTTTGGCTCACTCCTTCACACAGATCTCCAGATCAGACAGGTTTCTGTCGCTGAGAAACACTGAGTTTCAGCTCCCTCCAAAGATTTTCTATCGGGTTTAGGTCTGGAGACTGGCTAGGCCACGCCAGAACCTTGATCTGCTTTTTACGGCGCCACTCCTTGGTTTTCCTGGCTATGTGCTTCGAGTCATTGTCATGTTGAAAGAACCAGCTATGACCCATTTTCAATGCTCTGACTGAGAGAAAGAGGTTGTCCCCCAAAATCTCACAATACGTGGCTCCAGTCTTCCTCTCATTAATACAGCGTAGTCGTCCTGCCCCATGTGCAGGAAAAACACCCCCAAAGCATGATGCTTCCACCCCTATCCTTCACAGTAAGGTTGGTGTTCTTGTGATGGAACTTATCATTCGTCTTCCTCCAAACACGGTTAGTAAAATTATGACCAAATATTCCATTTTGGTCTCATCTGACCACAAAACCTTCTCCCATGACTTCTCTGTATCATCCAAAGGGTCATTGGCAAGCATAAGACGGGGCTTAACATGTGCTGGTTTAAGCAGGGGAACCTTCGGTGCCATGGATGATTTCAAACCATGACGTCTTAGTCTCTTGCCAACAGTCATCTTGGAAGGGTGGTCCCAGCTTTTTTCAGGTCATTGACCAAGTCCTGTTGTGTAGTCCTGGGCTGATTCCTCACCTTTCTAAGGATCATTGAGACCCCACGATGTGATATCTTGCATGGGGCTTCACTCCGATTTCCGATTTCACTCCGTCATGTTTAGCTTCTTCCATTTTCTAATGATTGCTCCAACAGATGACCTTTTTTACAAAGCTGCTTGGCAATTTCTCTGTAGCCCTTTCCAGCCATGTGGAGTTGTCCCTGGTGTCGTTGGACATGTCTAGTTTGAGTCATTCTGATTGTATGGGGTGGACAGCTGTCTTTATGCAGCTAACAACCTTACACGGGTGCATCTGATTCAGGATAATACATGGAGTGGAGGTGGACTTTTAAAGGCGGACTAACAGGTCTTTGAGGGTCAGAATTCTAGCTGATAGACAAGTGTTCAAATACTTATTTGCAGTTGTATCACATAAATAAATCATTAAAAGAATCATATATTGGGATTTATGGATTTTTCTTTTTAGATTATCTCTCTCACAGTGGACATGCACCTACGATGAAAATTTCAGACCCCTCCATGATTTCTAAGTGGGAGAGTGGGAGAACTTGCAATAAGATGGGTGTTCAAATACTTATTTTCTTCACTGTATAACCAATTGCCACGCATTCAGGATGTGTTAGCAAACAAAACATGGCTTTTTGCAAATGCTGCCTTCTCCAAAATTAATGTCATGTGTTAAATAATCATTCATATGTTCTCATTTTGTTCAAACTGTAGTTGGTTACACATCACCACCAAGCTTGTACCTTTGAACTCACTGTCTTGATGTAATCACTCTAACTTGATGTAATCAATCTAAGAGTCTGAAAACAATCAAACAGTCTGACACGTCTTAGTTTATGTGTCGCAAGCCTTCAATGGTTGTGACACACTCACACACACACTCATCATGTGATTCACTGAATAAAAAGAAGCTGCAAGGAGACAGAAGTTGGAGTTGGTTGGAAGCAGGGAAGTCCTGTCGCTCCCCTTGCAGCAAGTAAAACTTGAAGCCTTGTCTGTTGAAAGGTGAAAATCATCAGAGCTACCTAAGCCACAAAAACAATTTTAAATACGGTGGTCTCAGTTAATTTTACACCTGTTGCCAACAGCACGCACAATCTATTAGGTTTTTGTGCCCGCTATTTGAGATTTTGGTAAATCAGGTACTGTTATGTATTAAGCTTGACATTATTTATTTGACTTCAGTATTACATGTCTTTTCAAGCCATGAGTGGGTGTAGTGCCATGTGTATGTGTGTGTGTGTGTGTGTGTGTGCATGTGTGTGTGTGTCCAAGCACAATCTCTAGGCTGCAGTGTATTTTATTTCTTCGTATGTCATTGGCAGAGCAGTGGAACAGATTGTCAGCTTTGCACCCCCACTTTGATAACGCAGCATTTGTTGGATATATCTTTATCAGCCACAGCAGATTGGCTTTGCCCATCTTATGATGTAAGCAGAGCTGACAGCGCACCAGTCAAGGAAGTTTGAACAGCATGCTCATAATTATTGTGCATGTGCTGGAGGGCGTAGAGCCTACACAGCAGAAAAAAAAATGTGTACACAAATTTCTTTCATTCATTTTAATAAAGAAATTCAGTACTAATTCTGTGGTCTTGTGCAAAAATTGTGGTTGATACAAGGAATTGAAAATACTGCCTTTCAGAACTTTATCTATTTGCGCCGAAAATCATTGACCTGGATTAGCAAACAAAAACATTAATGATCACGCCATAGCTTTTGATAAATAGCAACTTCAACAGATTTGTATATCGTCCTTGTCTGTTGAATAAAGGTGTGTCACAATTTTTAAGAGCAATTAAGAACAAAACCACAGAATCAGCATAATCTGTTACAAATATCGCACAAGCAACTGTTATAAACATTTTACACCAGTAACAATTCAATTCAATGTATGTATATATTTCAGAGTTCCCCTGCTATTTCATGTTAAATTTCTCTTGTAAAATATTGAAATAGTAAGGCCAATTCCTTTATTTTAGCTGTACAAAAACATTTTCTTTGCCTTAAAAAAATGCCTAACCCGAATGGAACATTTAATCTTTTATTTCCACGTTTGTACAAATATATCTGATACACAACTTTTTGCGCCCACCTTTTTTTCATGTAAGTAAAGTTGTTGTTGTTGTGTTGGAACATGACAGATGTTTTGTAGAGTGACCTATTACACTGATTATTAAAACAATAAATGGGCCTGAATCCCTGCGCTCACCTTCAGATTGGAGTTTTTGAGACTGAGAATATACAGTTAGAGGAGTAACAAATCGGAAAATTAGAGAGCTATACTTGTTTTTTTGTTGTTGTTTTTTTTTTTAAGCATTTATATAGCAGAGAGAAGAAAGAAAATCAGTGAAAGCCCAAGCATTACCCAAGCATTTTGACTGTCCTGAAGAAGAATTCAACCTCTCACCTCCACTCCAGCGTAACTGAAAGGTCAGTTTGAGCCCTTCCAATCTAGCTTCCATCCTCTCAGTTCTTTCATCTCAAATCTTTTAAATCCAATCCTTCCCCACTTACCACGGGCGTTCCACAAAGTTCTGTCCTCGGACCCCTTTAGGCCAAGTCAATTTTTTCTCTGTGGTACATCTCTGGTAAACCAAAGCTCTGTCGACAATCAAATTCTCATTCACATAATACAGTAGCTCTTCAAACTTCATGGCATATATTTTTTCCCCCTCGTTTAAACTAAAACAACACTATCCCCAGCTGCTTCTTCACTTTCTCTTTCCCTCAGATTCTGAGTCTGGCTATCACCTTTGGTAGCACATGCTCATTTCAGTCTCACTTACAGTAAATAATCTTACCTGTACCTACAGAATTCAGATTGAAGACTTTTTTGCATACACTTATGGTAATTAACAATATTCTCTCATTTGCCCCTCCTGTTCACTCTCTCAATCTCCTCCATTCAACTCCATGTACCCTCGGATCACCTCAGAACCATAGGAAACAGGCCTTTAAGTAGCTCTGTTCCCCAAATCTGGAACTCCCAATAGCTTGCCATCTTAAACATTGATTTACTTCCTCTTTTTAAAACCAAACTCAAAACTTGGCTTTTTAAGGCTGCTTCCTCCCTAACCTGAATTTTAAATTTTACTGCCTTGTGTATATACTGTATTTATTTACTGTTTATTGTTTTGTGTATTTCCTGACAGTGCATTCACTTGAAACGCACACATTGACAGCCTTTGCTGCAGATTACAGCAGCATTTTTTACATCATCTCAGAATTCATGCGTTTGACCAGAAGTTGTTGACTATCTGTGAGGCAGTTTTGTAAAATCTGAAAATATCAATGTTAAAGAGCACTTCCCCAGTCAGAGTATTTACAAATGGGCCACTCTGCAGCAAGTAAATAGGATTATCTGTGAACCGTCACATATCTACATGACAAATATGAGCTGCTTCCATCTAGTAGAAAGTTCCTTGCTGGAAGACGGAATATATTTACAGTAAGAAATATTTTTTTCCTGTGTTAATTAAACTGGTAAACAAGGTCAGATCTAGTCTTCATTCCTTCTCTTGATCTATAAAACAGATCACAAAAACAATCACAAAAATCCCCATAGTAACGCTTCAAGAAATATAGAAAACATAAAACCCTCTCTCATCATCCAAACATACCTTTTAACAAGTGCATAGTCTCATGATTCAGAACACCCGTAAGCTTTAAACCTGCAGGACAGTACTAGACAACTCAAAAACAGCAAAACATTTCTAAAAAAGTATCACGCAAAAAGTATCACTACAACAGAAAGGCAAGGGATATGCAATCATGGGTCATGTCAACATCATGACAATCAGGA
This sequence comes from Syngnathoides biaculeatus, assembly GCF_019802595.1. Classification (NCBI taxonomy): domain Eukaryota; kingdom Metazoa; phylum Chordata; class Actinopteri; order Syngnathiformes; family Syngnathidae; genus Syngnathoides; species Syngnathoides biaculeatus. Next base: position 3,063,305 of record NC_084640.1, on the reverse strand, counting down.
AGGATGCTTAGTATCACTTACAAAGGGTAGCAACAGTAAAATCAACTTGAGGAGTGTGTCGGGGCGGGGGTCTAATCAGGACATAATTATCGCGGCCATCAACTGGGGCACCAGTCGTCTTCTCAATCAGACGGGTTAAAAGAGAACGAATACAAGGAATGCAACAGCATCCACAGAGGGTGAGAATAGAGGTGAAGACAGCCAGAGAGATGAAGATTGATGAAATGACACCCTTCAATTTACCAAACACATTCATCCAGTTATCCCACATAAACGTGTCAACACCAGAGTGTTCCTTCATTTTCTTAGTAAGGGTTCTAAGTCCATCTACGGCCTTAGTGAGGCGTCCGCCAGGTTGGGTGTTATCCGCAAACACCTCCTTTCTCGGCCAACAGTGGATCTAATGCAATTCTATTTCGGAAAGCCATAATAGATGTAGCCTTAAGTTGCTCATGTACAGCTTCAAGTCCTTCAAGGGTAAAATTGCCCAAACGTTGCACATTATAACGTATGTAATTGATACGGTCAACATTTTCATAAGGAGTAAAGGGGGAAAGAGCAAAAATTACAGGTGTATTTTCAAAATACTCATCTGGGACACCACGGGGGACGCCAAAGGCGTCAGTGTAGGTGGGGTCATCAGCACCGAACCAGGTAGGTTTGGACCTACGTGAACGGTGTAATAGGCCAAGAGCTTCCTTGAAGTGTTCGGGAGCAACCGCCAGATCATCTAGGGTGACAGGAACAACGAAAATAGCCAAAAGTAAAGTTACTAATGCACATCTACCCGTACTGTTGCGCGGGAGGCGGTCGAAGAGACGGTTCCCTCTGCACCACCACCACATATCAGCACGGCTGACAGGTTAGAAGAAAGGTGCTTCCCTGGTCTCCGCACACTGATCATCAGAGATATTGCCAATTGGGGGACCTTTACCTTTAAGGAAAATACAGGTGAAGTTTTTCTGCACGCGATTAAACACAGGCTTGTTCTTTTGAGCTGGTGTTACCGGTGGGCAGTATCCCAAATTTTGCATTCATTTTTAGTCGGCACATAATTTTTCACAAGATCTAGAACACAGGTGGAGTTGACAGAAGAGGAAACAACACGTAACAAAGGTCTAGATCCCATGCATACAACACAGTCACTCGGGGTTTTATTAGCTGGTTGTTGTGCCATTAGTAACCAATTATTGTTTACTGCGCTAACGCCTGTCAAAACCCTAAACCACTCATCAACAGATGGGACTTTGTTTATAATACAACTCTTCTCTGTGATAAATATTTTCCGCGTGGGTTGTGCTAACAGCTGGCAGTGATGTGGGTGTAGGTATGGGGTATTTTTGAATGATTTCCCAGATCAAAATAACCAACAATAACAATAACACCAATAATAAGAATCCCAGAGATTCCCTGCTCTCCCTCTCTTGGTCCGAAAAGCAATCGGACTATCTGTAGGAATCATGGTTAATAAAACAACAACAAACAATAAAATAAAAGTGCAATTAAGAGTCTGTAGCAGGGCGAAGCATAGAATAATGAAACCACTTGGTTCCGTTTCCCTACAAGCGGACGGCTTTGGAGGTATGAGCAGTCACCTTGTCGGGGCCAGACCAATAGGTTCTGACCACTTACGGGAGAATCCTTTAAGATAGACAGATGACCATTCAGGAAGATCAAGTGTAGGAGGTGGTGATGGAAGTGAGTCCTGGATCTGTAAGGAGAAATTAGAAGCAAAAGAATGCAGTTGTGTCCAAAACAGTTTATGAGAAAACATGGAAGACACAACGCCCTCCTGCAGCGGTTGAAGTGAGGAGGAAGGGCCAGGCATCAGACGACCTGTAAGAAGTTCGTAAGGAGAGAAACCAGTAGAGAGAGACAGTTTGTCTCACAGACATTAGAGCAAGGGGAAGAGCTTGAAGCCAGTTTATGCCGGAAGAGGCACATATTTTAGCCAGTTTTTCCTTTAATGTGCGATTCATATGTTCAACTGAACCTTGACTGCCGGGGTGATAAACACAACCGAACTTATGAGTTAACCCTAACCACTTCTCTACAGGAGCTAGGTGTGTGGATGGGAAATGTGTACCGTTGTCCGAGTGGATGAAAGCGGGGAAACCGTACGTTGGAATCCGGTGGTTCACCAAAGCTTTCATTACCCACATGGTGTCTTCGCGAGCGCAGGGGTAGGCTTCAGGCCATCCGGAAAAGGTGTGAACAAGAACAAGAAGGAAGCGCTTACCTTGAACAGAAGTGATCGTGTCTATAAAATCCATGACCAGTTCCGCACCGGGCCAGGTGGTTGGGTCAAGTGTCAAGTCACAACGGTCTAAGTGTGGGGCGAACAATGTGTAGCTGCCAAATATTACACTCACAACAGTGGGCGTGACACAAGTCAGACATTTTAGGATGCCACCACATGCGAAGTTTGGTTAGCATGGCTCTGAGGCCAATATGAGCCATAGAGTGAGTTTCGGTCAAAATATCTTTTTGTTTAGGAGAGGCGTTGTGCCGTATTTTAACTAATTCACTATGAGATGGAGGTTTGGGCAGGTCAGGAGAGGATTTCTCATATAATTGGACAAGCATCTGTGGGACATAGCCCGCAGCCTGCTTGGCAGCCAAGTCGACAGCATTATTGCCGAGGGCTGTGGTTGAAGTGGATTTGGAGTGGCCAGGGACCTTGATGATAGCCACCGCCGAAGGTTTGGCCAGGGCTTTATCTAATCGTTGGATCAGTGTCAAATGTGCAATCGGAGTACCTTTAGCTGTTTTGAAATAATTCTGTTTCCAGGCAGACAAGTCCAACACAGCAGCAGACAGAATAGACCGTGGCAGATTGTTCGACCGCCAGTTCCAGTGCGAGACAGAGTGCGAGCACTTCCGCTGCCTGGGCTGAGGGAACAGATGTTAGTACGGAAGGGGAAACAGTTAAAAATTCACCTGAGGGCTGCTGCTCCACTACGGCAGCCGCCGCAGCCAAAGAGCTATTCGTCTTACGGTTACAGGAACCATCAGTGAACAGAACCCTCCCATTAGTCAGAGATTGGACAGAGAGATCAGCACATGGATGAAGAGAATCTGTAGAATAGAAGAACGATGCTCCGAGGACATAGTGGATCCTTCAGAGGACACCATTCTGCCCAAGAAGGTCACCAATTTGCAACAACACTGAAGTTTCTTTCTGGAAACTTTGAATCCCACGTCATGCAAATGAAGCAAAACAAGTTTAGTTAGAGACAAACATAACTCTGCTGTTGGGGCTGCCAACAGGAGATCAACATACATCAGGAGTTTACATCCGTCTGGGAGATCTACATCCTACAGCAATGATTTCAAACATTGATTACAGATTCCAGGTGTATTTTGGAAGCCTTGTGGCAACCTGGTGTATTGCAAATTGCGTCCCTGATATCTGAATGCAAAAAAGTGTCTCCACTCGAGTGCGAGTGGGACACAGAAGAATGCATTTGCCAAATTAATCGCTGTGAAGTATTTCAAATCAGATGTGATGGTCGACAACATTCTGTGGGCGTCTGGTAGAGGTAACAATGGTGTGGTCGTTACATCATTAACGGCTCTCAAATCATGCGCCAGAAGTGTTTCCATCTGCTTTTAAAACTGTACACCACGAGGAGGTGGATGTTTCCAAGACTCCAGAATTCGACAGGCCAATGAGAGTGTCCTCCATCCCCTGGTTGACAGCCGCGGGCCAAGGATATTGAGGTCTGTAAAAAGGAGATCCTAGAAAAACGGTGATTTTAATCTCTAGTGTCTTAGTACAATGTCCACCATCAAAGGGTCCAGAGAGCCAAACTGATTTAGGCAGTTTGTTTAACATTGACTCGGCGTTGTCATGGTCTGAGTAGTCACGTCCGTGTTCTCTAGTTAGGGTCTCGTGTTCTAATATGGTCATATTAGTTGTCGGAGGTGCGTCAGGAACATTGATGCGGTATGCATCTGCAGATTTGGAGATCTGTATGTTAGGGAGTGGTGTGTCCTCCCAGTCAGTAATTTGAGTCAATCGTTTTACCATAGGTCCCAGCTGCCGGGCCTCGTGTCCAGGAGACAGAGCGAGTGAAATGTGGGGTAGTGACTCTTCCTGCATTTTGAACCATGTCATTTGAGCTGGTGTAAGAGAGCAGGATGCCACTACACCCTCTCTTGCTGCGTATATATGTGTGGACGTAATGTCCCAAGCATCACCTTGTATGCATGCAAAGTTTTCCATGTATACTAGATTGTGGTTGCGGTCGTAATATAGTGTGCAATGGTATGGATCTAGTGGAGGCAGATCGTACAGTGTGCAGTGGTATGGATCTAGTGGAGGCAGGTAAGCCCTAAGAGTGTTTAACCAGAGCTTCCACAACAGAAATTGATGTATGAGACCAGGTTTGAGCGGTGTTTCTGGTTCAAGTCGGGCCCAAAAAATGTCCATAGTTGGAGTTGCTTCACTCACAAATGTCACAAACCATTGTCCAGAGTGGCAGATGGTGTCAGCTGCTGGCATTATAAATGAATAGTGGATGGTCTGTCCAGCCAAAATTGTCGTTAGGGGTTAAATCGAATGCAGGACCTGTTGAGACCCTGAGAAGCCCATCAATTGCACACTGTGCTGTGACAATAAAGTGTCCAGGAGCGAGATGTTGAGTGATGAGTGTGTTGACCCTGTGTCAATGAGAGTGTTCACTTTTTGCCCCGCAACAGAGATGGGGATCATGGCACCTCCATCGCTGGACCCCTGGCTTCCTGGTGGTACTGTCCAACCTGCTGCTGTCCATCCTGCTGCCAAGGTGGGCCGCCAAAGCTGTCATTTCTGCCTCTGCCTTGGCCCCCTTAGTTGTTGGACCAGCCACCACACCCTTGCATTGGAGCTTGAGGTAGAGGTGCTGGACGACAGTCATTAATCCAGTGATCGGGAGAACCACAACCAAAACATCCTTGATCACGTTGATGTTGTAGCACTCTCCCCCGGCCCTCTCCACGCCTTCCTGCGTATCCACCCCGGTTATTGCCCCAGAACCCACCTGCCTGTCCAGGTGGTTGTGTCCGCCAAAAAAATTACATCAAGTGTGGTTTTGGACCTTTACATCCTGTGCTACTTGTAATTTAAGAAGTTGCTTTTGGAGTTTAGTAATTTCATTATTACCCTGTTGATGGCTTAAATAAATTTTGAGGTGATGCATTAAGTGTCGTCTAAATCTAGGCTCATCTCTGGACAGGGTGTCAGGGTCAGCTTTAAGAGTGGTCTGTACTGATTCAGGGAGACCTGCCAGGATCACAGTCCTGAACATAGCCTCCTCCTAACTGAACTGTTCAGTTGACGTCCAGTTTATTCAGTCCAAAGTTTAGTATACTTAGTCAAGTGTTCAAGTGGGTCGTTTAACATAGGGGAAAGAAGTGGGTGTGGCTGTAACAGGAGTGGGGAACCTCTCTCTGACAGCTGCGGCCAGACGCTCCAAGTGTACTCTCAATATGGTTCCATTGGGGATGTTAAGCGTACCTGCAGTTGTCTCGATTTCTCATTGTTCAATACTAGTGCATGATCTAGATGCTGCTTGTCTCCAGTCTCCCATGCAGAGTGTATACCCCTGTAAAGTTTCCACAAAACCAGACAGCCATGCATTACCACCAGAAGAAAGACGAGACAAGCGAACAAGACAATCAACATCTTTAAGATCAAACGGCTTTTATATTGAACCTACTGGAGCCTCTATCATCGGCATCATTGTAAAGCAAAGCAAATGTATTTATATACCACATTTCATACACGAGGTAACTTTACATGATTAAAGGCATTTGAAAACAAAGAGATAAAACATTTAAAACGGGATAAAAACAATAAAAATGACAAACAATATTTTAAAAAAGCAATTAAAACCACATACAGTGCAAGTAATCTGATCAAAAAGTTGATATGTTCTAAAAAGCCTGAGGAAAAAAATGAGTTTTCAAACGTGTAGCATTTTGTTTGCTTGTTATATAATATAATAATATAATATAATATCCATCCATTTTATTTACCGCTTATCCTCATGAGGGTCACGGGGAGTGCTAGAGCCAATCCCAGCTGTCAACGGGGAGGAGGGGGGGGTACATCTTCAACTGGTTGCCAGGCAATCACAGGGCACAAAGAGACAGAGAATAGTCGCACTCACAATCACACCTAGGTGCAACCTTGAGTGTCCAACTAATGTTGCGTGTTTTTGGGATGTGAGAGGAAACCCACGCAGGCACGGGGAGAACATGCAAACTTCACACTGGCAAGTCCGGGATTGAACCCGGGAACTGGTAGGCCAACGCTTTACCAGCTGCGCCACCATGCTGCCATAACACAACATATAATAATAATATTATAATAGTCATCGTGTTATTTCCGATGCGAGAGGACGCTTCACATCAAATCAACAAGACCGTTTTCACCAACCCCCCTTCAACGCCTTTCACTTCCTCTGTGTCTGTGTGATCCAGGGTGCGTGCGTGTTCGATGGGCCTCCTTCCTCATTTTTGCAGTCCTTCACTCGCGTCCACATATCAAATGCAGCTTTTCTCAGCTCCGTCTTCCTTTCATCATGGGCTCCTTGATGCGCTCAACGTCACATGCCACCTTACCAGCCATCCCGGGTAATTTCCTGGTTGCGTTCCAACATCCATCTCCCCCGCATAGGGCGCAGAGAGTGTTGGATAGAGGGGCCCGCTCGGCGCCAATCCAGGAGTAACTGTACCATCTTCTTTACTTACTTTGCCTTCGTTCGACTTACCATTACCCTTTTTTCTTCAACGTTGCCGTCACTGTCACCGTCATTAAATGTGCACTGCGCCTTTCTGTGTTCACCTCTTTAAATTCCATGAGCCCTTATTTAATCTCTCTTACATCTTTCATAGTCTTTTACTTTTGTATTTATATTATATTTACATAGTCTCTGTCAATATCCTATAACCTCATCGTCAGTTTGTCCCAATCGCGAATTTTAAGCAAGTTGTGCTTTTGCCATTATTTTAATGCGCGCTTCCTTTCTTTATCTTGTTTCTTTTTGTCAACAATAAGCATTATTTGCCGCTCAATTGTAATGTACATTTCATCTTTAGTTGGATTATATTCAGCACATTCATGATCAAATTCAACATCCATGATTGTTTATTTAATTTAGTGGTCACTATTCTTCGACTAAACCCAACCGAATTCCTATTGCACAACAAATTAGCCTATACTATTCGTTTTTTTTTTGTACGCCCCCTTGGGATGTCCCAGGCTCAAACCGACAGCAACCCCTCTGTTTTTAAGGGATCCCATCCCCCTTAGGTGTAACAGGTAAACCTCACAGTGCAATTGTAGGTCTACAATATACGTAAGCTACGACGGGATATACAATTTCTCTTTGTCTCTTATCCTCTTATTCTCTTGATCTCATATTCTCAATGACTCATATGAAGCATGAACAATCTGATACCAATGACTTCTCAAATTTAGGCAGTTCAATATGCAGAATGTGTGTGAATATGCAAACAGGTTTCTGCTTACCTTTGTTTTTTGTCGCGACCTGGAGAAGTCAGAAGTACAGATGACCAAGCTCGACTTGTCCGTATAACACTCCGGTGTTTCTCATATGTCTCTCTTTACCTCATCTGTCGACGGCCAACGGCCGTCTACCTCCCTCGGGGTCACCAAATTGTAGGGATTTGCGAGTTTGGACCCTACGCGTGTTCACGAGTCAAGGAAGATATGACCAATGATTAGAAAAAGTTAACAGCAAATGGATTTATTACAAAGGAATGTGCAATACAGACGTCCGGGTCTTATCTAGCTATCTGCCGCACACGAGACGTGTGTCTTCTGGCAGGATACCCAAAGAAGAAGACAAAAGCTGCCCGGTAACACAAGGTTTTTATATGTATGGGTCCATGGTAAAAGTGGCTGCCCGCAGTCTGGTCCTGGGCCGGGATGGTAACTTTCCGCTCCTTATCGGGTGTTGTTCGTCTCCCCGGCAACGCCTGGGAGAGGAGGATGGCGCCAGCCAGTTTTCTGCATACAAAGATCAAGGACAACCACTGGCTCCACAACACATTCTTGTCTGATTAGCAAATGGACAACACTTTATCTGTTGATTAAATGTATAAGGTCATATTTAAGCAAATAATAAAAGTGCAATAAAAGTAAAATAGTCTTCAGAACCTCAAGACTTAAACTCTTCAGGAGACAAATTTAACCTACTTAAGAGGTGAGTTAAGAAATAAAGAAAATATTCTCTTTGTTTTTGTCCCTGATTTTGTCCTTGAGGTTTTCATCCCATTTCACGTTGAAGGCATGTGACTCAACCTTATCCCTTCTTGGAGGTACTCAAGCACGTGGGGAAAACAGACAAAAAAAAAATAATAATAAAGGAGATCCTCCACACTGTTTCAATACGGAGTGTATGGATGTTCTTGTAAAGCTTGGGAAAGCGAGGGATCATTGAAAACATAGCCTAAAATGTTCAAGCTAATATAGTTCTGTCAGGTTTAATTCTAAATGGCATTCACTGATTTATTTGTGTTTTAAGGTGGGGAAAGGTATGTCTGGTTAAAACATTGCAGAACGTTTGGGATATGTTATGGTGGGTGGGCTTCTTGGCAGCAAAGGCTAAGTAGCAGTGATTGAATGCTCTTGGATGATGGCCATCCTATGAGAGTGCTTATCTATCGCAGCCCTGCAGCTGTAAAGTATATTTGAATTAGAAAAGATGTAAAATTAACTGTCTGCTTTATTCAGCTATGAGTATGATGTTGCATTGGAGACAGCTTGAAAGCAGGAAATATCCCACTAGAGCCTCATGATCCATAGGCATGAGGGCTTTATGGTTTGTTTTTATAATTTGAGAATCTGTTGTATATTTTCATGCTCATTGGAAAATAATAGTGTGCCCTTGTTTTCCTTTTGAAGGTGATACAGGCCTATTGTGGAATTTTGTTTTTAACCAGTATTTGTTTTTGTACACAAATAGTTGAGTCTTTTAACAAAGAACCTTAAAATGTGAATTTTGTGAGTTGAACACCAATTCACCATTTACAAGAGCCGGTCTCGTCATGACCATCTTCAGCTACGACATGGCACCTAAACTTTGTGAAGGTCTGGAATTGTCAGGTGATGAACGGAGTGCAGACAGGTGGAGTGAAATGCGCAAATTCGCCACAGTACTAATGTACATGCTCAAGTGCAGGATTAATTCGCCGTCTTGACACAGAGGGGCAAACATCTATTGTTCTGAAGCAAGTCCAGTCTCCAGAGGTCTCCACTAACACCACAATAAGTTACTGAAAGCTGATTCTCTGTATTTCTATTCCTAGTCCTCACTCTTTAAGTCTTGTCCCTCACCTCTACTTTACATCCTGACATTCCACGACTTCTTGACTTTTACAATATCGACAAAAATCCATTCAGGGTTAAGCTCACCAAGATCTATCTGCAGAATAAGATGCCTTTACATATTCAAGAGGCAGTAACTTCAAAGAACTCAACATTTTCGTTGTCAATTCTTGTTTTTTTTTGTTGTTGTTGTTTGCACCTGTTTCAGAATAGCAATCATTTTTCACATAAAACTAAGCAATTCTATGGATGAGCACATGATTGCTCAACCTTTTTAGTGTCTATTCCTTAACACTGTGGTTTACAAAAATTAAAGGGGAAAAAAGCTGTAACATTAAATTAAATGAAGTTCCTCTTGCTCATCTACACCACCATTCCTCAAACATGTGAACCCATCACCATGTAAAGATGGCTGATGGTAACACAGTGGGGTCTTAGAAAGGTGAGGAATCAGCCCAGGACAGGACTTGGTCAATGACCTGAAAAGAGCTGAGACCACCGTTTCCAAGGTGACTGTTGGTAATACACTAACACGTCATGGTTTGAAATCATGCATGGCATGGAACGTTCCTCTGTTTAAACCTGCACATGTCAAGGCCCATCTTATGTTTGCCAGTGACCATTTGGATTATACAGAGGAGTCATGGGAGAAGGTTTTCTGGTCAGATGAGAACAAAATGGGCCTTTTTGGTCATAATTCCAATAACCGTGTTTGGAGAAAGACCAATGATAAGTTCCATCACAAGAACACCAACCTTACTGTGAAGGATAGGGGTGGAAGCATCATGCTTTGGGGGTGTTTTTCCTGCACATGGGGCAGGACGACTACGCTGTATTAATGAGAGGAAGACTGGAGCCACGTATTGTGAGATTTTGGGGGACAACCTCTTTCTCTCAGTCAGAGCATTGAAAATGGGTCATAGCTGGTTCTTTCAACATGACAATGACTCGAAGCACATAGCCAGGAAAACCAAGGAGTGGCGCCGTAAAAAGCAGATCAAGGTTCTGGCGTGGCCTAGCCAGTCTCCAGACCTAAACCCGATAGAAAATCTTTGGAGGGAGCTGAAACTCAGTGTTTCTCAGCGACAGAAACCTGTCTGATCTGGAGATCTGTGTGAAGGAGTGAGCCAAAATCCCTCCTACAGTGTGTGTAGCGCCTCACTATCATAAAATACTTTGATGAGGTCGCCACCTGAGTTCTTTCCTCACTCCAAAGTAGGAAACTAATAAATTAACTCAATGGTAATTACTGTAAATGTCTATTCCAACTTTACTCGTTAATTGTGCATTTAATTCTCTATCAAAGTATCCATCCCAAGAACACCATCCCTACTGTGAAGCATGGAGGTGGTAGGAGTGGTGCTTTGGGGGTGTTTTTCTGCACATGAGACAGGACGACTGCACTGTATTAAGGAGAGGATAACCGCAGCCATGTATTGTGACATTTTGGGGAACAACTTCTTTCCCTCAGTCAGAGCATTGATGATGGGTCGTGGCTGGGTCTTTCAACATCACAATGACCCGAAGCACACAGCCAGGAAATCCAAGGAGTGGTGCCGTAAGAAGCATATCAAGGTTCTGGCGTGGCCTAGCCAGTCTCCAGACCTAAACCCAATATAAAATCTTTGGAGGGAGCTGAAACTCTGTGTTTCTCAGCGACAGCCCAGAAACCTGTCTGATCTAGAGAAGATCTGTGTGGAGGAGTGGGTCAAAATCCCTCCTGCAGTGTGTGCAGACCTGGTGAACAACTAAAGGAAATGTTTGACCTCTGTAATTGCAAACAAAGATGACCACTGTACCAAATATTAATGTTGGTTTTATCATGTGGTCAAATATTTATTTACAGCTGTTTCACACAAATAACTCATTAAAAATGATAAAATATGATTTCTGGATTTTTTTTTTTTTTTTTAGATTATTTCTCTCACAGTGAACATGCACCTACAATGAAAATTTCAGACCCCTCCATCATTTCTAAGTGGGAGAACTTGCAATGTAGCAGGGTGTTCAAATACTTATTTTCTTCACTGTATATGTGTTTAAAATGTTCTGACTTTCCATGTAATGTGACGTAAACTGGGACATGATGAAATAGCAGATTTTTAATCAAACATGGCGTATTTTAACATCCAAACTACTGTCCTAGTTCTCATTCACCCTGCTCCTTTTGTGTCACCTTTTACAAAGTCACCTCTTGTCTAATCGGCATATAAATGAGGCAAAACGAGCCATCATCATCATTGGACATAATTTGACCTAAAATGACATGCAGTGCACGTAAGTGGAGAGAAAGTTACAATGATAATGCACCACCTTGTCTACGGTCTATACTGCAGGCAGTGAGGGAGGGAGAATAAATAGAAACCCAGTGTTTAGTATTACAGTGAGATTAGTCACCTTGGCAGCCTTGTCACCTGCACTATTCCTCGTTTAGGGGAGATTTTTTTTTTTCATTATTACAATGTGTTTTTGTACGGGTTACACACACTCACACACACAAAGAAGGATATAACTAATAGTTGCCGATTCATTTACACAAATACTAGTGAGCTATGTGTCGTGTCTTGTCTCGTTTTAAGTGTATATTTAAATGTGTTCTTTGTGGATTTTATTTGCTGCCCAACAAGCAGCTTCATTTATTCATTTGCTTTATACCCATGGCTACGATTTGATGATGATGATGATGATCATGATGCCTTAATCTTTATGTTTCAGAGGGCTCAATGTCAACTGTTCACATATTAATGGATGAAATGCCTCTGATCCAGCCCACATTTTTGCTCGTGTATTTATCAGGCAACACCTCAATTAAAATCACCAAAATATTGTTGGATCATCAGTCTGCCTACTATGTCGGACTTAGACGTGGTCCCACTTTGTGAAAAGGTGAAATAGATTGGTTTTGGTAATTTCCTGCACCGGTGTACCCCCAGCGAATTTAAAAAGGGATGTCTGTGCTGCTCTGGGCATCATAACAGTCATCTTCAATCCTCTCCAATCAAAGCGGCTTATTTTCTCCCATTAAAAAGCGGGGCTATTACATGGTGACGTCACGATATGTGGAAAAAGATTTGGTGATCCATGTATGACTGGATCACTGAACATGGGTGGTGCACCCTTATCAAATAAAGATTGAGCTGGTGAAAGAACCTGATTTAGTAAATTGGTCGTGTTGAAGAAGAACATCTGCCCGTCCACTGTGATTTAATTTTCTGTAGTCATTCATATTGAAAACTGTCTGTCTGCATTTGTCATTTCGTATTTAGTAATTGATTTTCTGTTGAAGGTGGTTTAATTGGTTTCATAACTGATAATTGGTTGTAAAATTTTTGTTGTCTCCTCTGGGGTGCACGATTGAGTGATGTTGCCCTTCCGGATAACTACGAGTTTCTAATCGGAGAAATACGTTATGTGTCTTCCTTCTTTTCATCTGACGTTGTTGCATAACAACCTTGTCGACAATATCCCGAGTTCCAGCTTTCCTGCCTTTGGTGATCCCTAATTGGCCTATAAAGCCTTTTATTAAGACGCATAAGTGAACCATGTGGTTCATGAACAGGGTGTTTTCAACAAGCTGTGATTAGTTTGATGTTACAAAGGCTGGCACAGATTGCTGTGTCTCAAGCCCCGAAGAGGAAAAAAAATAATAACCATCTGGATTGTGTGTTTTGTTACTCACATCACTTGAATTACGGCCCCACTCATTGCAAAGATGATTTTCCTGACTGCCTTGAATATGATAACATTGTGAAAATGATACCTGCACACAAAGGAATCGTGGAAGGCGTGAACAGCTACACGCTTACACATACGTGTCAAGTATCTTCAGTATCTTCCATTTACTACTTTTCATTTTAAATCTCACAAAATCTCTTCTTGTTGATACAAAAGGTAAGGAACTTTATATTTAGACTTTTTGTCCCTCACTGTACGGAACATGATCCTGACCATAAGCCAATGTTTGTTCAAAACTGGGATTTTTGGGATGCCATTACAGCCCTAGGATGACATTATTACGATTTGAAAAGACATAAAAACTCCTAGGTTTACTCCTACAAGTCTTTTTTTTTCAACTTAAATGAAGTCTATAAAAACTTAATAAATTACCTACCAGAAGGAAAAATCTTCTTCGGGCAGAAAGATAATCATGAAAAACTTTTAGCTTTAACTTTTAACTTTTAGACTTGACAACTGATAGAATAAAGCCTATAATTTCAATACTAAATGCATTCCAGGGATATCCAAATGCGAGACATATTGGTCTGATTCATCTTGTAGCTATTGTGTTAGTACTTTGAATGGCATCAAAACTGATCACAAAAATATCTTAAAAATGAACATATACACCAGAACTATTGACTGTATAACGTTCAAGAGATGCAAATGATAAGGAATGAAATCATTTTAAAGCTCAATATTTGAGGGAGTCATGATCTGGTTCTACTCGTGATGCCTTTTTTCCCCACTGTTCTCATTCACCTTGCTCCCCTTGTGTCACCCAATCAGCTCTATCCAGCCATTTGTGGCTTTATCAGATGTGCCTAATTGTCTCATCAGTCTGTTTGAATTTAGGACCCTAGTTTTCATTCGTTCATTGATTCATTCATTCATTCATTCATTCATTCATTGATTTATTCATTTCTTTCACTGTTATCAAATATCCCTTGTCTAATGTCCCATGTCCTCTCATCTGTAGTGGGAGTTTGAGTATGTTGTTTAAATCTCTGTTGTTATTGTACATGTTTTTCTGGTTGTAAGATTTTTTTTTTAGGTGACAAATCCTACCTCCTGTTTTCCATGAATATGTAGGGGTCCACTATATGAACATTTATTGCATCATCTATCCCTCATGGCTCAGTGCTTTCGTTGATCATGCTGAAAAGGGCTGCTGTTTTTAAATCATCCAGGTTAATGATTCAAATCTTTGTACTGAATCAGGACTCACAAGTCTAGGGGTCACCTTGAACACAACTCATTTCCTCTGGGTGCTGCTTGGGCCACAAGGGGATTCAGCAGAAACAGGGGAAGTTAGCACACTTACCAGAAGCACAGTAGAGTGACAATTTGGTTGCATCAGTTCACTGACTCCAGCTACCTGACATTTGCAAAAGAAAGCATGCCACAGCACATACTCTATAAAGAGCATCACAGCCTTGGCTGTTAAAAGACTGAAATGAGGTAGTATTTGGCTTTGGTTAATGAAACGCTATATCTGCTAGAAAAATATTCCTGTGCTAACACTCTACCCTGTTTTTTTTTTTTTTTAAGTGTGTGGTGGGCTTCAGTTTTTCATTCAAAGATTCACTAGGAAGAGTGAGACTCCCGTTAGCTCTATTCTCACTCTGAAAAAAAAAAACAATCACTGTCAAATGGGCCAAACGGGGCCTTCATCACCTGCCAGTGAGAAATGTTTACTTTCAGCGTCTTACTTAGTTTTGGCTTTGTGTTTGTCATCCTCTTTGTTTTTCTCCGCTTCTCCTTATCTTCATTTTCCAATCTCAAACAGAGCTTAAATTTTCCCACTAGAATCCTTCACGAGGACAAAACAGAAGAGCATTTGCACTCACTGGTAAAAGTTAAAATGTGGATCAAGTCATCATGTATGATGATGAGTTAAGAACAATGTGAGAAATGTACAATATTGTACCTCTAGCTCTAATTTGACCTTTCAGCTTCAGGCACACGTGCAACTGCAAACCCAAAGACCCATGCAGAATTGTGTTGTTTTGGTTGTATAAACCCAGCCGCTGTCATATCCATCAATTGTAATTTGATGGACTGTATATTGATTAATAATTTACCACTGGCTGTGTTGAGTGTAGCTGAGCTGTGTAGTAAACCCAGACTCCAGCCCCACAAATCAATAATGTCCATGAATCACCTCCCTCAGCAACAGTACTTAGTCATGAAGATTAATGTACAGCTACTCCACCTGTCACACTTACCCAATGGAATACAATGAATCAGTCAAGGGAGCTTGACAGATATGCGGTGTGCACCAGTCAGCCATGTATGGATATGGTTATATAGAGATAGACACGTGACCTGAAAGACAAACACAGCTCACTTCCAGGTGTACAGTACTGTATATTACCACAGTAATATATTATTGTTGCTGACTTCCTGTCATCCATATCTTTTATTATTGGTAGTAGTTATGGCATTGTTATTTTTTTTAGCTTTTTTAACTTTTTTTTTTTTAACTTCAAAACTGCGAGGCAAATGTACTGACAGCTCTTCCATCGGACTGTCTGACTTATGATAAATTTAAGTTCAAAACTGATACCCAGGAGAGTGACGCATGCTGCTTCCTTTTGCTGGAATAGCTTCAATTACTAGTACTTTTGTAATAAATGTTCTACTTTTCCATTACTGTGACCCTTCTGTAGTCTTAAAGGCCAAAAAACATACAAAAAACACAAGAGAGAAAAAAAATTACTCCTAGATTAGATGGACTGAGTTTTATCATGGGGTTACTTTAACTTTTTTTAAGCATGTTTCTTTCAGAAACACTTGATTGAATTCCAAACTGCGTGACGTATCAAGAATGTTCAGTTTTAGAGGTTCCAGCAGTAACTTATTGGCTTTTGGACCTGCTTGAAGTCACGGGCCACCCTTGACAAACAATCATTGTGCATCAAAGATGTTAACTTTATCAACACATTTTCAAGGTTTATCCAATACCAGCAAGTCCTCTGAGTCTCTGTCCAGGTTTTAGTTTTTGTATTCTTTATTTCTTACATTTAATCAGGTTTGTCTGGAATTTTTGTGAGTTGCGATGAAGACATAGGAACATGTTTGATGGCTATGGCCAATTTAGTTGCTCTTATTTTTCTGTATACTGTAATACTGTCAATCCATCCCTTCTTGTTGCCACTAGACCTTACTGAGGTCACACCTGTCAAAGATCTTATCCCAGCTAATTTAGTAGTAGTGATATATTTCGAAGTTTCATCAATATTCTAAAAGAACTCCTAAAATTTGTGGGCAATTAACTAAGCGTTAACTGCTCTTATTATTCAAGAGGTTTTTTGCACTGTAAAACCAGGGAAGATTCAGCAAAGGTTGTTATGTTTTTTTTTTTTTTTGTGGTTGTTCTCTTGGACAAGAATCAATTTTGTCTCTGTCAGAGGCAGATCATCAGTAAAGTCGGAAAAGCGAATATCTAATCCGTAATGTTTCTGGAATGCAGTCAGATCTGTGACTACGGGATTTATGGCGGTGGTCTCCTGGTCCTCTCAGCTCTTTTGCATACACTTGACCTTCAGTATTTGGGCAGTCAGATTGCCTGCTAAAACCTTTTTCTCACACACTGAGCCACCGACAACTGAAAACACAGGGACACGTCTTGGTGATACTAAGAAGATTTGTTTGACTTTGTTGGTTGCCTGCATAACAGTGCAGTCCAGGTCTGAGCCCACTGTAGCATCTTAATGCAACAGGGTATGTGCTAATAAGTTAAGCAGACAAAATAATGTTTCTGCATCCTTGACTTGAGTATCCCAGACAAAATTTATTTGTGAGGATTCAGTCACCTGAAGTCATTTCTAAATTCTTCAAATCAGTTCTCAACTCGTATGTAAAATGTTGAAATGCAAGGTGCAGAATCGAGGTTGGTGGTTTATTAACCTTTATCTTTTATAGTTTTAATCTCAAATATTTGTTCCTACCACTTCAATTTGTGGAGATTAAAGACTACACATAATTATGCCGTATCTATAAAACTGGATTTAAACTATGGGCCATATGTGTCACAGTCTAGGCGCAGGGACCACTACATCATTTAATGGGCCTTGAAGGGAAACCAGAACTGCGATGTTTGGCACCCCTCACATACGAAAAGGTGGGTAGCAGTGCACAATTTTCATTCCATTACATTTACTCAAGTATCATATTGAATAAATTGTACTTGTATGATTAGTTCAAATTACCTTACTTAGTTACCTTTACTTAAGTATTTATGTGAAGAAGAATCAATAATGGAGTAAAAGTATTGATTCTTCTTCACATAAATACTTAAGTAAAGGTAAAAAGGATAGTTGATTTGAATTATGAAAAAAAAAGAAATTATGATTGTTGTTCCCGTCCAGGAGGTGGCGACGGTGACACTGACGCTGCCTTCTCACGTTCCTGTCCAGGAGGCGGTGACGGTTCCCCAGCCGCCTCACGTTCCCGCCCAGGAGGAGGTGGAGTTGGTGATGCTGCCTCCGCCTTCTCACGTTCCTGTCCAGGAGGTGCCCTCCTCCGGACACCCCTTCCGCCCACCCCTGCCTGTGTTAATTATTGTCTGTTTTTTCGTTTAGGCACATCTGGGAGCCGTGCCTTTGGGGGGGTACTGTCATGATCATGCCGCTCCAGCACGAGCTGTGCGGGTGCCCGCACAGGTGCGCTGATTGGGAGGTGCACACCTGCGCCTCATGCAGCCTGATTATGCTGTGGATTTATATGACCGCGATGACAACTGGCCGGCGCTAGTTCGTTGATCTTCATGTCCCGTTCGTATGCTCCGGTATCCCTGATCGAACCTGTGTGTACCGAACTTCGCATGTTCTCTGACCAACCTTGTAAGCCTGACTCCTTTGATACTTCTGCCT
Organism: Syngnathoides biaculeatus; assembly: GCF_019802595.1. Taxonomy (NCBI): domain Eukaryota; kingdom Metazoa; phylum Chordata; class Actinopteri; order Syngnathiformes; family Syngnathidae; genus Syngnathoides; species Syngnathoides biaculeatus. Next base: position 3,045,371 of record NC_084640.1, on the reverse strand, counting down.
GCGTTGATTGTTCCCCTGTGTACCGACTCCTGCCTGCCCGCTCACCTGCTCTCTTCGCCCGACGTCCCAACTACCGCTGCTGCACCGGACTGGCTGCTCGATCCCCTGCCTCTGCATATAATAAACGTGTCTCCTTGAACTACCTTGCATCTTCCGAGTCCTGCATTTGGGTCCTACTCTCATTCCGATGGGACGTGACAGTTATTCAAGTCGCGCCGGTTCGGCTAACAGAACCTAGTCCCGCCCCGGAGCTGACCGCGGTGCCCTCCTGCTACCATAACCTCCGGGAGGTCTTCTCTGAATCTAAGGCAAAGTCTCTGCCGCCACATCGGTCATACGACTGCGCGATTGAACTCCTGCCAGGCACCTCTCCTCCCAGAGGGAAACTGTTCTCATTAACAGGACCAGAGCATCAAGCCATGAGGGACTACATCGAGGACTCGCTAGCAGCGGGACTCATTCGCCCCTCACCAGCCGGTGCGGGGTTTTTTTTGGCAAGAAGAAGGACTCCACACTGCGACCCTGCGTCGACTACCGAGGACTGAACGACATCACAGTCAAGAACCGGTACCCCTTGCCGCTGATCGCTACAGCATTCGAACTCCTTCAGGGAGCCCGGATCTTCACCAAGCTGGACTTGCACAGCGCTTACCATCTGGTGCGGATTCGGGAAGGAGATGAGTAGAAGACGGTGTTCAACACCCCCACAGGGCACTATGAGTATCTTGTGATGCCTTTTGGACTGACAAATGCCCCGGCCGTCTTTCAAAACTTCATTAATGACACTCTTAGGGAATTTCTGAACAAGAACGTATTTGTGTATCTCGACGATATTCTAATCTTTTCATCAGATCTGAACTCTCACATCCAACAGGTCAGGGAGGTGCTCCGGCGTCTGTTGCAGCACCAGCTGTTCGTGAATCTGGACAAGTGTGAGTTCCACCGAGCGTCCGTGTCCTTCCTGGGTTTCGTCCTGGCAGAGGGGGAGATACGTATGCATCCTGGGAAGGTCGACGCAGTGCTGCATTGGCCTACCCCCGCCAGCAGGAAGGACGTACAGAGGTTCTTGGGATTTGTGAATTTCTACAGGAACTTCATAAGGAACTTCAGCTCCGTGGCCGCTCCTCTGCATGCGCTCACCTTGCCATGCAACGCCTTCGCTGGAAGGAATTCTGCAACCTCATCGGCGCTTCAGCTAGTCTGACATCGGGTCATCACCCGGAGTCTAATGGCCAGACGGAGAGGATAAATCAGGAGTTGGAGACCGGACTTCGATGCCTGGCATCCAGGGACCAGAGCACGTGGAGCCAGCACATCAAGTGGGTAGAGTATGCCCACAATTCTCTGCCCTCCACCTCCACAGATATGGCTCCACTCCACGTCGTGCACAGCTATCCTCCGTCTCTGTTTCCTCCACTGGCCACAGACTCTGCAGTCCCGTCGGCTCTGGCCGTGGTACGACGCTGCAAACGAACCTGGGAAGCAGCTCGGAGGACACTGCTGCGCATGAGCAGCGGCTACAAGTCCGGAGCGGACCGCAAGAGAAGGGCCGCACCAGTACTCAGGGTGGGACAGCGAGTGTGGCTCTCCACCAAAGATCTCCCGCTGCGGACGGAATCCCGCAAACTTGCTCCCAGGTTCGTTGGCCCATTCCCAATTACCAAGATCATTAACCCGGTCGCCGTCTTACTGAAACTGCCCAGGTCGATGAAGGTGCACCCTACGTTCCACGTCAGCAGACTTCGCCCGAATCGCCCTTCGCCGCTGGCTCCTCCACCAGCAAGAAATCAACGAAGCATTCACACTTAGCACCCTTTCAATTTACCATAACTCAAGCACGGTACAGAGATTAATTTTTAATATCGTAGGCATTTTTTTGTGAGCCACCCCACACAAGATGAGTAAAAATTTGGGACGTGAGGGAATGATTACATCACTGACGTAAAAGCTCTGTGAAACCTGCACATGTCCGCAGTGCGTGCAACTGTAAAAATTCAAAGTAGATGGATGCTCAGTATGACTAAAACATGAATCGCACCTTTTTTTTCCTCTAGGTGTTGGATAACTGTGCCTTGTCAGCTGTCAGTGGCTCTCCAACACTGGCAGTCAAATCAGTAGGCTCACAAATGTGTATAAGACAACAGGCGAGCTGCTACGTCAGGCAAAGTTAAATGGCTTAAAAACATACAATACGCATGACACTGTGCAAAAGTTCTCATTTGTCATCAGAATAACAATCATCGAATCCCCATCCATGGTCAATTTGCCTTCCTATCATAATGGCTCTCAATGACAGTCAATATTTATGCCCTATGTGCCTTGGCATGCAGCAGTTGTAGGCACCGGACTTTCACCAACATGCATCGTGTAAATATATCTTCAGTATCATTCTTCTACTCCAAAAATGATGAATATCATCTAAGGCCATCTGTATTTGGTTAATTGAAGAGGAAGGGAGTTGTTTTGAAAAACAAAAATCTTTATTCATATGACAAACATGCTTATTACCACACCCACACAGTTACAGTAATGGCACACACACAAGAGATTACTTTCGTGCCCAAGGAGCAATTCTGGGTATCAGTGTCTTGCTCAAGCACAACAAAGGGAGATGTTGTGGGTAGATGGTCCATTGTCCATTCTTCGCGTGGTGGATGGCAGTGAACCGGGGATTGAATGGCGGGACATTGTCAATAAAAATGATCACTTGGCCACGGTTGCCCAAACAGCACAGTTCTAGCTGTTAGCAAGAAATTATAATGGTCACAATCATTTAGGGTCAGTAAGATTACACCAAATTTGTGCTAATCGGAACTGTGGATGTTAAGCAGAGCGCGACATTTCCATGACCTTTCTAGAGAAAAATCAGATTGCTTTTGTACAGATCTTAGGAGTGGATTCATGTGCTGCTCCTTGTGGTGGGCTCGGGTTTTCAGCTTGGCTCCACTACGTGCACTGACTGCTGATCCCTCTCGGAGTCAGACACATGCAGGCAATTTCTCAGTCGATGAACACATAAGCTCTGACTCGTTTTTCTAAACATTAAGTTTACCTGATAAATCAGCTGTAATAGCTGTTTGGCATGCAGCGTGTTTCTGTGAGAGGTGAAAATGCAGTTGGAGCACGACAGAGAAATATTAAGGGAAGGTGCAGGAACTTTGAATTTTCAGTGCCCACCTAAATCCCACTGTTTTTGTTTTTGTTTAATAATCCGGCTCACCTTTAGTTATATCAGATCACGACCTCAGATTCAAACCTTTATGAAGGAGACCTGCGATCTGTATATAAAGCACCTTCCTGGTGTTTATGAAATTAAATGTGGTTTGCATGGTGGCTCCTGGCAGTAGCTCCTCACCTGCACCTCATTGGTACTGATTCTGTATTTAAGCCCCCTGTACGGTGTCACTCGTGGCCAGTTCCTTGTGTGAGTGTAGCAAGAGATTACAAGCTTCTTGTGAGTGTATGAGCCTTGTTAGCACTTCCCAGTGTTCCTGTGCCACCACAACTAAGTCCACTCAAGTCTTGTTTTTGCCTTAAAGTTATCCAACCTCATTTTCATGTTTTTGGACTTTGTCTTCTGCCATTGTGCCTTTGCCCTTGTTGGACAGCTAACTTGTGAATGACCTCTGCCTGGTATTAAACCTCCCTCGAAAACCAAGTCTCGGCCTCGGAGTCCTGCATTTGGGTCCTATCCCATGTCCTGTCCTTGTAACAGTCTGCCTCACAGTTCTGAGGACCTGGGTTCAAATTCCGGCTGCATCTGTATTGTGTTTGCATGCTCTCTCCCTGTTCATTCATGGGTTTTCGCCAGGTACTCCGGTTTCCTACCACATCCAAAGAAACATGCACTAATTAATAACTCTAAATTGCCCGTAGGTGTGATTGTGTGCATGGTTGTTTGTTCCTATGTTCCTTGCGATGGGCTGGCAACCAGTTCAGGTTTTACCCCACCTCTTGATAGAAGATAACAAATGGACAAATGGGAGAAACACCAAAGCAGAACAAAGGACAGGATTCACAACACACACACCCAGCTACACTACTGACCACCATCACAGCCCTGAGTCCTGTGTTGACGATCCACCAACAGGATGTGAGACACAGCTTCAAACAACAAAATATTAACAAAGCATGAGGCCCAGAGCTTGTGTCCCATCCTGCCTCAGTGTCTGTTACCACCTCGCTTCAGTCTTCACAGATCAATAGATCTCTGAAACTGTGCCAGGTGCCATCATGCTTGAACCCCTCAACTATCATTCCAGTCTCCAAGAATCCTGCAATCTCAGATCTGAATGGCAACAGAGCCATGGCCTTGACATCTTTGGTGGTGAAGTTCTTTGAACACCTTGTGTTGGACCACCTGGAGAGCGTCAAAGGTCCCCTGTTCAATCCCCTGCAGGTGCCCTACCAAGAAAACAGGTCTGCCAATGATGGAGTCACCATGAGATTGCACTTCATCATAGAACAGCTCAACAACGCAGGGACCTACACCTACGCCTATCACCCACTGTAGTAGTTACTCAGTGTAGAATTTGCTCATCAGTTGTGGACCAATAGTGGCCAATCGTGTGCCAAAGAAGCATCTGCACCACTTGTACAATCGACTGACAGTATCTGCCAGATGGTCATTGCATCAAACAATTGTTCTATTAATCATTTCAAACTGCTCTAATTGCTAGAGGAAAAAGAACTGTACTGACATTACTCCCTTACTAGCAACCTTTAATTGCTCAGTGACTGCTCTTTCACAATGTTTGGTACATAACCACGAACGGGTATGGACACTCTGTATAAGCTTAACTTAATGTGGGGCATTGACACACTCTATGTGTTCTAAATGCTAGAAGACTATGGATCTTTGCACAACTGTGACTCTTATAAGATATAGTTCCCTATTAATTGAATATCTATTGTTCTTCTTTCTCGTTTGTTTTCTTTTTTTCTTTTCTTTTCTTGTTTTCTTCACCGTACTCATCATGAATGTCGTACCAGGGTAGCACTGACTGCCGGAGATTAATTCCTTGTGTGTTTTTGAGATACTTGGCAAATAAATATGATTCTGATCTTTTGGTATTTTGTTTCTGTGTTTGAATTTACTGGCAAGTTAGTCATTGTCTTGCTGTTATGATGTCAAACTATTTAGAGAGCCCACCCAGCTATCTTCCATATCTGCCAACAGCTCTAGTGAGTATGGACTAACTGGGCCAGTTGGAATTTGTAGCCTCATCCTAAACTGCTGTTTGACAATGAGAGGAGCATCCACAATTTAGGGAGTAAAAAGAGAAAATGTGTTCTGATCAGCAACATTTTTGGTATGGTAGACAGAACAGCAGGACTCTACAGTTCAAAGTGAAGATGACGCAGGAGGAGAGAAGCTTAAAGTTCACAAAGAATGCAAGCGTGAAGAGATCTGAGCAGAGAGAAACGATAGAAAATAAATCTCTGTGCTCTCCTGCAATATGATAACACGATAAACAGTCAGGTCATCAGACGTTTTGCCAATATCAGTCAAAAGGAACTGCTTGATTATTGTAAATTTGTCTTTCATCTGCCAAGATATCAACTCTGTCTGTAAAAAAGCTTTGTCAGTAAGTTGAATGAAGAAAGAGTACTGATACAGCAAAACTTGGTCAGGGTTTTCAGTGGTTGATCAATAATGAGAGAGGAATATCCACAAGATAATGTGTGGGAATTAAGGGGCGTCCTTGACAGGGATCCAGACCTACCTACTTAACAAAATGTATGGCATACTGTTGTATAACAAGGGCCTCTTTAATGCAGAAGAAGTCATCGTTATGCACGTTTTGTACAGCATTTGCACATCACTGCCTGCTACCAGACATGAGTAAAAACATTGTGTGCTGGTTCCGAACAAAGATGACAAATATTTAATCCTTCACTCTCGTACATGCTGTAACTATTTTGGTTACTACAAAAGTTACACGAAACTTGAGATGTTTGTACTATGCTTGGTTTTCTACTTAGATTAGTCTTATCAAGGCAGCAGTTTGTTGCCATAATAGGATACAACAAGAATAAAATGTTTTACAACTATTATTGTTTAGTTTCTGTGGCAAACAGAAAACCAGAGCAGATGACACTCAAAATACTATCTATTTTATGTCCCCTCATCATGTAGAACATTCCATTAGTGTCTCTGCCAGGCTTACATTGCACTCTGTCAATGACCAAGATAAAGAAAAGCAACTTCCAGATACAATTACAGGTCCAGATGCCAGAATCTCCCATTATATATGGTTTGCGCCTTTGACCATTTACTTTTAACTGCGGCAATAAAATAACACACAGTAGAAACTCATTGGGGTCCTAAAATTCAGATTTATGGCAAAAATGTACCTAAATTCTGGGCAAACACTATGGCGTGTTCTGTCACTCAAACGGGTCAACAAGCTCTTAGGAGACCTTCGGGAAGCAATGACCTATACGAGTCCTGTTGCTAATTTGAATGTGTGAAGAAGGAACAAAAGAGTCACATTCAAAACAGGAAGACTCTGAACATTAGCAGTGGCTATGCTCTTTTTGGACATAAAAATGATTAATGTTCCTGTTATTTTTAGTGACCAATCGCTTTATCTACCACCCAATTTAATGGGCTGATACTAACCCTTTTCAAATCGACAAAAAATCTGCAGATTTGTTTTGTTTGGTTGTACAAGACTATGGAGCCCCTAAAAAAATGTTTCTCATTGTAACGAGAAACATTCTCCCACCAATCTTGAAACAGGGGTTAGGGTACGCCCTGAACTGGGCACATAGAAACAGATAACCATTCCCAGCTATGGCCAATTTAGAGTCTTCAGTCAACTTTCTGCGCATGTTTTTGGGATATGGGATGGATGAATGGATGGATGGATGAATGTTAAGACATAACATAAGACAAAGATAATGGCATCCAAACAAATGACAGTTCTGTTTTGCTATGTATATATACTGTATAATATATGTGTAGAGCAAAGAGAAGAGATTGGGGAGAGGATACAACTTTGCTGATAGTGTGTGTGGATGAGTTTGTGTCCCCCAGCCTCACCTGCTATGTCCTGCCCGTCAGGAAGTTGTAGATCCACTGGCAGATGGCAAGCGAGTCACTGAGGGGAAGAAGTTTAGAGGAGAGGAGTTCGGGATGATGGAGTTGAACGCAGAGCTGAATTTCATGAATAGTTTCCTTCCATAGGTTACCACACTGTAAAGGTGTTCAAGGATGAAGTACAGACCCATGTTGACTGCGTCAGATGCAGACCTGCTTGCCTGATTGGTAAACTACAGTGGGTTCAGCAAGAGAACTGTGACACACTTAAGGTGGTCCAATGCAAGTTGGCAAAGGACTTCATAACCACAGATGTCAAGTCAACAGGCCTATAGTCATTCAGATCTGAGATTGCAGGTTTCTTGGAGCGTTTGAAGCTGGATGCTACTTCACACAATTCCAGGGATCTGCAGGATGGGTTACACAAGGTTTGAGCCCACTCCTTTTTTAGTCTTTCGTTGTTTGAAGAAGCATCTCATCTCCTGTTCATGGACAGTCATCACAGAAGTCGAGGGTTTGAAGTAGTCAATGGTGCAAGTTGGTGGGACTGAGGTATGAAATTGTCCTTTTTAAGTCTGCAGTAAAATCTGTTCAGGTCATCGGCTAACCGATTATTGTTTTCACTGGGAGGAGGGGGGGGGGGGTCGCTTGTGATTGGTTTGCGATTGTAATGCATGCCAGGCTCATTTGGAGTCATTGGCCCCAATCTCTTTTCTTATCTTTGCTACACAATCTCTCTTTTCTGATGTTAATTTCTTTAGTCAGATGGTTTTTAGTTTGATTGAACTGGGCCCTACCCACACAATGATTTTGAATCTCTTTAGCCCGCTGAAGTTGCTTAAGTTTGGAAGTGAACCACTGCCTGTTGTTGAATGCGCAAAAACTATTTGTTTGTACACAAGCCTCTTCACAATAACTGAGATAAGATGCAACAGGATACGTATAATCACTGATTTGCCGAAATGTTTCGCACACTTAAGTTCTTGCCTCTATGTAGATATTAAATAGATTAAGCAGTGGACAGAGGACGCTAGGGCAACTCGGAGAATGGCATGGTATGCTTTACTTAGTGTGGTATAGCAATGGTCTAAAGTATTATTTTCCCTCATAGGATACCCAACATGCCACGTGTATATACGAGGTTTGTGGTTCAGTTTAGTTTTGTTAAAATCTCGTAGAATAATGAGGGATGAGTTTGTGTGTTTTTTCTCAATTTCATTTACTTGTTTGGCAATTATTAGTCGTGCTGCATTCATCTTAGCTGGGGCGGTATGTTGACACCCACAACAAGGCAAACTCAGCCAGCGAGTAGAATGTCTACAGTTCAAGAACAGCAACTCTAAAAGCAGGCTGCAGTGTCTGGTGAGTTGTGTGATGTCCATGAACCATTTTTCATTGATTTGGAAGCATATCTCACCGCCTTTTGTCTCCCCAGACAGCTCTGTGTTGCAATCCACTTGCTGAATTTGAAAGCTGGGAGGTTTTATGGCTTTGTCGGGAATTTGTCCACAGCCAGGTCTCCGTAAATGTCCAAAGTCTTTACCGGTCTTTATTAGAAGATGAAGGTCATCTATTTTGTTGGTAAGGGAGCATATATTTGCGAGGTGAATCGACGGGAGTGCCAATCTGTGTCTTTTCTTATGCAGTCTCACCTAAACACTGGCTCGCGTCCCCCAGCGGTGTCGCCTCCATTCTCTGTAGACCTCAGTCACTGCTCTGGTGAGTTACTCTGGGACAAAACTCTGTCAATTTGCAACTTTTTGAAAAATAGTCCAAGGAAGACTCCAGGACGGCTAGCATGTCTTCCTTGTGTGTGTGTCCAGAGATGAATGAAAAACACCAAAACATAGGCTATACTAGGAGCACCATACCAATACCATACCAAAGACACCACAAGCTATCATATCATCCTTTTCCTAGCATAAGGACAATAACCAAGGTGAAAATTGAACTGAATAGGCAACATGCTATAGCATAGGTCACCAACGTGGTTCCAATGGGCGCATGGTTGCCCGCGAGGACTACGGAAGACGCGCGACAGTTGGATATTTTATTTCTAAATCATCATAAACTTAAGTTAGTAATCTGACTCCAATTTGTGACCTTACCCAACTGCCACTCATCCAACAATATGCGCGCTCGTTCTGCAATAGAAAGGTATCAGGAAGCCGGCATTTTCACACACGAGTGGATTTATTCCTTCAACACACACCTGGGTCTCGGGTCCCTCTCATTACAACCCTGTACGTCTCTGTTCCCTCAGCCGACGTACTCTACATCCGAGTTTCCCAGAACAATTTACAATACAGTACAATCTACTGATTCACTATTGGTTCTGTGTCTTCTTCAGGTATCCTTGGCCCTCTCTCATTGGTCTCCTTTGGTCCGCCGGATGTTGGCCCGACTCCTCCCCTGCAGAATCGCGTGCTGGCTCCTCCTGGTGGTGGTTTCCTGACAGTAGTTTTTCCACCAACTGTCTCTGAGTCCTCTCTCTCCGCATCCTCCTTGCAGTTAGCACCGTCTGTTCTAAAACATTCCATTCTTGCACCACATACCCTGTTTCGTTCCACCAGTCACACACTCAGCATTTTACAGTCTCACACTTTCATACACAGGATGTAGCAACATCTAATGAACTACTTTAAGCTCAAACTCTTATATTCCTTTACGACGCATGTTCTAAAAATAGCACAGGTCACAAATCATTATTATATTATTATTATTTGTGGTTTAAATTCTGAATCTGACTTGCTTATATGAATGATTTTTAAAAATAATGTCATATATAAAGTATTTATATATTTGTAAAGCATAAGGGGTTTTGCTATTTTGGGAGTTTGCCTCAAACAGGTCATGTAGCTGTTCATACGATCGGTGTTCGTAAAGTAGCCCTCAGCCTCAAAAAGGTTGGTGGACCACTGTCCTAAAGAGAGTGACAATTTCCACGATTAGCATTAGAAAATTGGCTTTACTCAGACTTTATTTTCGCTGTGCGTAGTATAAATTTCTCTTAAAAGAGATAGCCGGCAGAACAAAGAAGATGAGAAAGCTGCAACTGCTTGGTCAATCATTCACCGAGAAGTAACCTAAAATGTAACTGTATTTTATATTCAGCCATGGGACATTGCACAATTGCACTTTCACTTTACTATCTTTTGTATACTGATGAAGTACAATTTATAAAAACTTGAAAAAAATACATCCATCTTTGTCTTTAATGGATAAACATTTGAAATTGTAGTTAGCGATGGAAAATTGTGTCAGGCTATAGCCACACTTTTCTCTGTTTATCGTCATTGTTTTTACTCTATCAAGTGTGTCTTTAGCCTGTGTGCAAGACATAGTCACTATTTATTTATCTATGATACATTGGCAAGAAAAGGCTTTTAAAGTTTCTCAAACAAGACTTTTAGTTAACAATCAATCTCCTCCCAAATCGAAACAAGTCAAATCATGTTGTCAATCCTTTACAAGTTGCTTGAAAATACGTACTTCAGCCCAATGGGGAGCAGCAGAGTACCAATCAAATTTTGTGCCTTTACCTCTGTATTATCTCAAAAAATAATAATAATAATCAAAGATGACACCCTGTGTTACTGTAACTGTTTAACAGTCAGTGACTCCATCATTAAGTGTTATGCAAATTGTGAAAATTTGAAATATAACTGAGCTTTAAATGTAGTGAAGCAAAGTGGAAGCACTAGCTCGCTCAGTGCTGTTATTATTATATCAGCTATTTGTAACGTAGTATTCAATGTTTGTCAATGAAATTTGTAAGATAACATTATTTAGTTCATACAATAAGTGGAAACTCAAGATAGATATTCATATGGGGAAAAACACATTTGTAGTTTGCTCAAACACCTATGGGTGACTGATACGGGCATGTCCTCTTTTGGGGACCTGCAAAATAAACAAAGAAATGTTATTCTAAATGTAAGTGCTAGATACAAATAGATCCTGGACACAAATAGATAAAATCAGAATTATGAACAGAATAAAATTATAGGGTTATTAAAAGAATTACAACAGATAATTCAATATGAAAATGTTCAGGCAAAGGCCTTACTGCCAAATGTTTTTTTAATGGCGTTTCCATGTAAGGTTTCATTTTAACGAGCTACAAATGTAAATTTCAAATGAAAATGTACGTTTACATATTTTATCACTGGCAGTATGGCCACAACATAGACATACAACTACCGTACTCCACATAATAGTCACCAACAATATATCCAACTATGTCAACAGAGCAGGTAATTCATGTCCATTTGAATTGTTAGGGCTGTGTGACGGTAGAGCTCCATTAAAAAGTCACTCCAATATCTGATCCCTGACTGCATACATATTTTATTGGTATCGCTATGCAACATGAATCAGGACAGTCAGGTGGAAATATTGCAGTGTTTCTTTTTTACTTTTCTTGATGGGTTTTCAAAGGAAATTCAAGCATATAGTGGCTTAACTAGATCAAATTCACATGCGATTCTGAATGAATAGCCCCGAAAATCGTTGCGCCATAATGGTGTAACGTGACTTTGTCCCATGATGTCTCTCTGGGGTAATCACTTTTGGTGTAATTGTCAAGTGGGAATTTCGCCTTGATGGCAAGAATCTAGTGCGAGACAGCAGCGTCTGTCTGTCATCTCCTCTGACTCATTTGCTCGTCGGCCGGAGAGGAGACGAGCTGCATGGTTTCACAGACTCCTTACCACAAAGGCTAGTCACATATGAATAAAGGTAATTCGCTCCAAATGTTTTGACACAGGGATGATGATGGTGTTGCATTTTCGACAGAGGCAATACCAACATGCCTCTGAAAACCAACATTACAAGATCTCCAATGTTAGTCTCTTAGGGAAGCCTAAAGCCCAAGACTGTAGGACCTCAGTAACCAGCCACCTATTTGTGGCCGCTGAACTGTTAAAGTGTTTTTACACTGCACTTAGGATCGCGGATTGCACTGTTGAACAACCTATCGAGTGTGTATGTGCTAGGGAGGCTGGGCACACAGTGGGCACCACAAAAACTGCATGTAATGTTTTTATTGGGTCGATGTCCTGCATAGTATCGCCCTGCCAACAATACACAGTTCACTGCTGGGTGTTCAATTTTTAACATTCGTTTTTGGACCACCATGTTTTTTATATCAAGCCTTCTGTTGGATTCGCTTGCATATGTTCAATAAAGGATCATACATTTTTATTGTTGGCACTTGCCACCTCGATTGCACTAAACTGGTGTATATAGCATAAAGAAGAAACGACTGAAACAATGGAATTCATTTTTTTTCTCCAACCAACACAAGACCAATGTGCTTAATATGCCGGGATAATAACTGCGATGGAGAGTTCCAATTTGGAGCAGTATTATTAAATGCAGCGTAGGAATTTATAAATGTACTGAAATCTTCAGATAAAGCTGCAAGCAGGATTCATGTAACATATCTTCTTCTTCTTTTCCTTTTGGCTTGTCCCATTAGGGGTCGCCACAGCGTGTCATCTTTTTCCATCTTAGCGTATCTCCTGCATCTTCCTCTCTAACCCCAACTGCCCTCATGTCTTCCCTCACCACATCCAGAAACCTTCTCTTTGGTCTTCAGCTTGCTCTTTTGCCTGGCAGCTCCATCCTCAGCACCCTTTCACCAATATACTCACTCTCTCGCCTCTGAACATGTCCAAACCATCGAAGTCCACTCTCTCAAACCTTGTCAGCAAAACATCCAACTTTGGCTGTCCCTCTAATGAGCTCATTTCTAATCCTATGCAACCTGGTCACTCCGAGCGAGAACTTCAACATCTTCATTTCTGCAACTTCCAGTTCTGCTTCCTGTTGTTTCTTTAGTGCCATCGTCTCTAATCCGTACATCATGGCCGGCCTCACCACTGTTTTGTAAACTTCGCCCTTCATCCTAGCAGAGACTCTTCTGTCACATAACACACCAGACACCTTTCGCCAGCTGTTCCAACCTGCTTGGACCCGTTTTCTTCACTTCCTTACAACACTCACCATTGCTCTGGATTGTTGACCCTAAATATTTGAAGTTGTCCACCCTCGCCATCTCTTCTCCCTGTAGCCCCACTCTTCCACCTCCACCTTTCTCATTCACGCACATATATTCTGTTTTACTTCGGCTAATCTTCATTCCTCTCCTTTCCAGTGCATGTCTCCATCTTTCTAATTGTTCCTCTGCATGCTCCCTGCTTTCACTGCATATCACAATATCATCTCTGAGGATCATGGTGCAAGGGGATTCCAGTCTAACCTCATCTGTCAGCCTATCTATTACCACTGCAAACAGGAAGGGGGTCAGAGCTGATCCCTGATGCAATCCCACCTCCACCTTAAATTCCTCTGTCACACCTAAGGCACACCTCACCATTGTTCTGCTCCCATCATACATGTCCTGTACTATTTTAACATACTTCGCTGCCACATCAGACTTACGCATGCAGTACCACAGTTCCTCCGCTTTCTCTAGATCCACAAAGATACAATGTAGCTCCTTCCGACCTTCTCTGTACTTTTCTCACTAGTATCTTCAAGGCAAATAATGCATCTGTGGTACTCTTTCTAGGCATGAAACCATACTGCTGATCGCAGATACTTAGTTCTGTCCTGAGTCTAGCCTCCACTACTCTTTCCCATAACTTCATTGTGTGGCTCATCAACTTTATTCCTCTATAGTTCCCACAGCTCTGAACATCCCCTTTGTTCTTAAAAATGGGAACTAGAACACTTTTCCTCCATTCTTCAGGCATCTTTTCGCCCGCTAGTATTCTGTTGAATAAGTTGGTCAAAAACTCCACACCCATCTCTCCAAATTGCTTCCATACCTCTACCGGTATGTCATCAGGACCAACTGCCTTTCCATTTTTCATCCTTTGTTGTGCCTTTCTGACTTCGCCCTTAGTAATCATTGCCACTTCCTGGTCCTTCACACTTGCCTCTTCAACTCTTCCTTCTCTCTCATTTTCTTCATTCATCAACTTCTCAAAGTATTCTTTCCATCTATTTAGCACACTACTGGCACCAGTCAACACATTTCCATCTCTATCCTTAATCACCCTTACCTGCTGCACATCCTTCCCATCTCTATCCCTCTGTCTGGCCAACCTGTAGAGATCCTTTTCGCCTTCTTTCGTGTCCAACCTGGTGTACATGTCTTCATATGCCTCTTGTTTAGCCTTTGCCACTTCTATCTTTGCCCAACGTCGCGTATCGATGTACTCCTTTCACCTCTCCTCAGTCCTCTCAGTATCCCACTTCTTCTTCGCTTATCTCTTTCCTTGTATGGCTCCCTGTATTTTGGGGTTCTACCACCAAGTCTCCTTCTCCCCTTTCCAACCAAAAGACACACCAAATACTCTTCTGCCTGTTTCTCTGATTACCTTGGCTGTCATAGTCCAGTCTTCCGGGAGCTTCTCCTGTCCATCGAGAGCCTGTCTCACCTCTTTCCGAAAGGCCGCACAACATTCTTCCTTTCTCAGCTTCCACCACAAGGTTCTCTGCTCTACCTTTTTCTTCTTAATCTTCCTACCCACCACCAGAGTCATCCTACACACTACCATCCTATGCTGTCGAGCTACACTCTCCCCTACCACTACTTTACAGTCAGTAACCTCCTTTGGATTACATCGTCTGCACAAAATATAATCCACCTGCGTGCTTCTCCCTCCGCTCTTGTAGGTCACTATTTGTTCCTCCCTCTTCTGGAAATAAGTGTTCACTACAGCCATCTCCATCCTTTTTGCAAAGTCCACCACCATCTTTCCCTCAAAGTTCCTTCCCTGGATGCCGTACTTACCCATCACTTCTTCATCGCCCCTGTTTCCTTCACCAATATGTCCATTACAATCTGCACCAATCACAACTCTCTCCCTGTCTGGGATGCTCAGAACTACTTCATCTAGTTCGTTCCAGAATTTCTCTTTCAACTCTAGGTCACATCCTACCTGTGGGGCATAGCCGCTAAAGACATTATACATAACACCCTCAATTTCAAATTTTAGTCTCATTACTCGATCTGATACTCTTTTCACCTCCAAGACATTCTTAGCCAGCTCTTCCTTTAAAATAACCCCTACTTCATTTCTCTTCCCATCTACTCCGTGGTCGAATAATTTAAACCCTGCTCCTAAACTTCTAGCCTTACTACCTTTCCAACTGCTCTCTTGGATGCACAGAATATCAACCTTTCTCCTAATCATCATGTCAACCAACTCCTGAGCTTTTCCTGTCATAGTCCCAACATTCAAAGTCCCTACACTCAGTTGTAGGCTCTGTGCATTCCTCTTTTTCTTCTGACGATGGATCTGGTTTCCTTTCTCTTCTTTGTCTTCGACCCACAGTAGCTGAATTTGCACCGACGCCCTGCAGGTTAGCAGTGCCGGGGGTAGGCGTTGTTAACCCGGGCCATGACCGATCCGGTATGGGATTCTTTAGATGAATGCTCATATTTGTTTGGCACAGTTTTTACGCTGGATGCCCTTCCTGACGCAACCCTCTGCATTTATCCGGGCTTGGGACCGGCCTACAGATTGCACTTGTTTGTGCCCCCCCCCCCCCCCCCCCCATAGGGCTGCATTTTCATGTAACGTATACGACATGAAAATAAAAAGTAACAACGCTCTCACTTAGAGTGCTTTGCATTTTGGGTAAGTAGAAGAACTAATTCCCGGAGGCAGCAATAACAAAAGAATGAACACCTGATTTGATTTTAGCATGTATGTTGGTTTTGGAATTCCTGAGATGTTTGAAGGACCTTGGGACAAAAATACATTTTGGTTCTGTTGGTCCTTTTTTTGTGATATCCTGTTTTAGTTCAAGATTCACAGCAGGGGTCCTGTTTTGTTTTATTCAGCTGTTGGTTTTAATATACTGTATTGAAATGGAAGTTATATTTTCATTTAGTTTCTAATTTTATTGTTGTTTTGAATGATCAAGACATGTTGATTTGACTTTTACAATATTACTCCATATGATGCCCACACTCAATAAATGGACCTTTGATTCATTGGAGAAAAAAAATCTCTGTGGTTCATTATGATTGTTATTTGAGTACCCTGGGCCTTCAGTTTATGAAGTATTACATATTTGCAGTTTGTGCAGTGATGAAGAAAAATGCTTCAGACCGAAGACCGCAGATTTATATTTTACTGTGCTTAGGTTGTGGAATGAATAATGCAAGGCCTCACTGAAGCCATGCAGAGAAATATTGGAATGATAGTGAGGCAAGAGAGAACAATAACCACAGCAGAGCCTTCCTCTTATCCACACCCCAAAGGGAAACCGCTTGCAGCATTGCAAAGTCATTCAATTACTTTCATCAGGTCGGAGGCCTGCCACAGCAACGCTGGGCTCAATTACAAGTGAAACAATGCTTCCTGAATTGATTGGGATAAGTTTCATGCTGGGGGAAAAAAAAGAAAAAAAAGTTACTAAGGACGCCAACAAAAAAAGGACTGACACGCTGACACATCAGCATAGCATTGTGGGATTTGTAGTATGAGCAGCACATGTACAACTGACCTGGTAGGCTCGCTCAAATACACATTTGATATATAATTACATCGTGGCCCAAATTCTGTGTTTAACAGCCTGATGTGGTCTACGGAGGAAGTTTCAAAGCAACAAGTCAATGTCTCACTTTTAATCAGTCAACTTAGAGTAAGCAAGCATCCTTATTCAAATCATCCTAAAAAAAAAAAAAAGAAAGTCTAATGCAACGTAACATCATGCAATTACAGTATTTGTAATACTGTTAATGTGCCATAAAAGTTACTACACTAAATAATAATGGTCTATTAAAAATGTCAGTCCAAATGTCTGTTTGATGACAGAAAACCGATGAGAAAAAAAAATGTCATAACTTCACCTACAGCGGAGGAAGCGATTCCATTTTGGACCACGTTCCTTCC
Source organism: Syngnathoides biaculeatus (assembly GCF_019802595.1). Taxonomy (NCBI): domain Eukaryota; kingdom Metazoa; phylum Chordata; class Actinopteri; order Syngnathiformes; family Syngnathidae; genus Syngnathoides; species Syngnathoides biaculeatus. The sequence goes on along the minus strand of NC_084640.1, from coordinate 3,028,406 downwards.
TAAATTCAGTAAAAAAAAAAAAAAAAACAATTTACACGTTATCAAAAAAAAAAAAAAAAAAAAAGATCTGGGTTTGGTGAACACAATAAAAAAACATAATACACCTGTGTGGTGGACTCTTCTGAGCATACCATCACTCCTACACCCATCTTGTTTTATGTTTATTTTATAAGAAAAAAAAAACTTGATGTCACGGTTATTCCAGCAACATGTCTGACATAGGGTCCATCTCAAGCTAAAGCCAGCCCATGCGAGGATGGATGGTCTTCTTTTTCACTCTGTGTAACAACTCAAATGTGAAATGAAGTGTTCAAACATAGACAATAATTTTTGCCTTATCCAAGACTATTCATAGGTGTCTCGCCGTAAAGTGCAGGAGACACAGAAAAGAGGACAGAAGATAGTCTTAAAGGTTTGTAACTACATAGTAATCTGCTGTCGTTGGGGCTAAAAATACCACCACACTTCCTCAGAGTCTTGTGCGAAGTGTTGTGCTTTAATTTACATACTAGTTGTTCAGCCTTTTGACCCCACTGTAACGTTTCACTCCCCAATATCCACAGAGACCACAGCTCAACTCTCTCAGTGGATCAAAACACCCACTTTGTGGATTTACGTCATTTACCATTGCATGACTGCTGAGTAGCGATAGCAAGTTGATCTGGCATTGAACTCCAAGAGAGTGCAGTCACACATAGAAATGACTGTGCAGGCACTTGCTCAAAGCCAGTGCAAGTAGATGATAATATATGCACTCATGTGTCACATTGCATTGTCAGTTGTGTTGCAGTGCCTGGTAAGAATATCAGGACCTCGCTTGGTTCACATTGCAAGAGATTATGCCCTTGATGATATGCAAGAAAATCACACGGGAAGAAATTAGTACTGAAGTAACTTGCCTAAACTATATTTGGCCTTTCATTGGCCAGTAACTGGAACATGATCTCAGATTACATTTCTTAGTTGTATCATAGTTTTCAGAAACAGTTTGCCACACATGCAGAGATTTCACAACATGGACGGTTGCACCTCTGTATGGAGAGCGGGTTGTCCAATGACCAAAAGGTCACTGGTACAAATCCTGGTTATGATGGTCCACATGTCAAAGTGTCCACGGGCAAGACACTGAAACCTTGTGTTTTCTTTGGCAGTGCCTGTATGCTATGCTCTCCCATTACTGTATGAAGGTTTGTGTGAGTGGGTGAAGGTGAGGCTTTGTAAAGCGCTTTGGGCACTGTGATGGTGAAGATAAACCACTATATAAGTGCAGTTCATTTAACTTTGACAAGCAAACAGCATGTTATGAAGACAGTGGAGTGTTGTTTTAACACATTTCATTCATCCATTTATTTTCCATACCGCTTCTCCTCGCTAGGATCACTAGCATGCCGGAGCCAATCCCAGCGATCTGTGGGTAAGAGCGGCTGAATTGGTCACAAGCCAATCACAGGGCACATACACACAAACATTCATTCGCACTCACGTTCACACCTACAGGTAATTTAGTCCTCAAGCAACCTACCACACACGTTTTTGGGGGGGGGGGTGGGAGGAATCCGGAGTACCTGGAGAAACCTCAATCGGTCACAGGATGAAGACGTCAACACCACGCAGGCGGAAGGATTTGAAGCTTGGTCCCTCAGAATTGTGATACAGATGTGCTCACCAGTTGCCCACCATGCCGACATATTTCATATATATCTATTAAGATTACAGTAACAGTAACCTTGATCATAAATATCTTTACATACTAATTTTAAGATTTTGCGTATTGCGAATTGCGTCCTTTCGAGCGCTCATTATCTTTATGTCCTTCATCCAAAATTGACAGCCTTATGCAAGAAACTGCAGGACTTAGAGATTCATGACCTGCAGGCTAAACTAAAGAGATCCAACTTCATTATTCTGTTTGAACAACAGAGAGACTGTGCCCCACCCCACCCCTGTTACCCACTTTTCTTATCGCCCACACTCCATCTTTTCTGCCTTGGCAATTTCCGTGCTAATACATGACTGCAACTCTGAGATGAGAGCAGAAAAGTCAGGGAATCGGTGAAGCCTTTTCACGTTACACTGACCACATACACACACAGTGAAGCTACACTCTATAAATGGCTGCCTTCATTTGGTATACAGTGGACCCCCGGGCCAGGCTGCAAATAGCACAAATCCTCTGATAACTGTGACCAATTATAATTAACTTGAATTTTTTATGGATACATATTTTTTAAAACCTAAAACATTTTTGAGCTGTCATTAAGTGCGTTTGGTATTAGTTGCTTTACAAAAGAGGATTTTTTTTTTTTTATTAAAGGAAAACGTTTTGAGGGGAAAAAAAAGCATCTGCATAAACAGTGAATCCATGGGTTCATGAATGAAGCTGAGCATAATATCCTCCCCTTTTTATGATGCTTTCAGGGATAAAAGTTGTACAGACCTGAGTCATAATTCAATTGTGTACTGTACTTTTCACCTCTTGATGTCAGATTAACCTATCAAATATTCCCCTTACTTTACCCTGAATTTTAGATAAAAAGTTTTTAATTCTTAACAAAATATAATCTCTTGACAAAATATGATATGTTGTAGCCATGTTTGGCAAACCACTCTTCTCGTTTATTATGAAATCCATGTAAAAAAATTCTACACTTTTTGCTGGAGAATGGACCAGCCTTACATGGTCTCTGGAGAATGTTTAGATGTCATCAAGGTAAACAGATCCCCGCCAAAGTGTTAGTGAGACCAAGTGCTGTTAATTATTTTCTTGTTCGCACCCCTATGGATTTGACCAGATGGCTAAAAGTTTAATTATGTTTCTTCTGGTGAGTATTATTTCTACTCCCAGTCCTCGCCTTCAATGTTGAGGTAGAGTTCACTTTACTATAAAATTCTGTGGCAACACAAAGTAATACTGGTGAACATTAACTCTATTTGTTGACAATTTCGGCAAGCTCTGACAATTACATGAAATTCTTAGTTTCTTGGGGGCTTGGCGGTGATGTCCCATCTTACAACACACTATGGAACACAAACATCAGTACAACAGCATACGTTAAAATATCATGAAGGAAATAATAATTGATAACAATTGAGCTTTGCGCATCTTCCACCATGGACCCCCACATCACAACAACCCACTTCATCTCAGGCCTGAGTGTTGTGAACATTTATATGCCAGAAAATAATCAAGGAGTGAGCCATAAAGGTGTTTTGCATCGTCCATGATGACATCTAGGACATACATTTGGCCATGGAGCCTTCTGAATTTTCCCTAAAGATCCCCAAAGACACGCTCTAGTGAGCAATGAAGTCTTGTTTAGTCTTACCTAATACAGTGAAGGCTATTGATGGATCAAAGAGTTGTGACCCACTTTCGCCAAACCATGCTGACCAACTGTGCCAGAGACCGCAGGAACAGTTTGGCAAATGAGCCAAGCGAAAAAGCCAGGCTGGACCGCACCACCTCTCTTATAACTGGTAATAAGCAAGAGACTGTTCATCTTGTCAAGCTAAATTGAGTTTTGCAACTTTGATGTGAAGCATAACGCATGTTTTGCAATGACAAGTTCCAGCTATCGACATTCTGCTGCTTTTTGGATTGTGGCGGTCAACATCTCTCCAGTTTCAAGGGATCACCTGGCCTGATTATGAAATTCCTCAAGCATGTTAATACCAAGGTTTTGTTGAAAGCTGACAGCATAAAACCAAAATAAGCACACTAGATGACAGATGAACAGAAATAAGTCCAAATCATACATTTCATTTAAATCTGTGACAATTAAGTATTAAGTGTTTGGGCACCTTTTAATAATGTTGGCCTGCAAAAATTAAGTGGGGGGCATCTGTTGATGCTGCCCAAACCCTGCTTGGATGCACTTTCCAACCCCACCACACCCCTTTGCACGCCACTGCTGCTGACCAAATACGTAAGTCATTAAATTGCAACTTTATTTTTCCGTCCTGCCTTTCAAACGAGAGTGGAGTATTCTGCAAAGCTCGAGGTGCTTTTGGGGTTTTTTCAGGTTTTCGTCTTTTAATGTTGGAGACTGGCTGTTCTCTCCAAAGTTTAAAAGAAAAAGTTTTAAAATGTATTCTCCAAGTGATGTCATTTGTTAGAAGTCTAGGTTTCCAGTGGTAGTTTTTAAACCAACATCGCAACAAAGTATTAAAGTAGTAGTAACATGAGCATCTCTGTGTTTGTTGGCTTCGGAAGAGCAAGACGCCTTCCCCTTTGATATATTCTTACAGTTTTTAGTCATGTCAGTTAAACCTCACAGTAGATTTTGGTTCCATCAAAACTCTGCAGTTTAGCTCTTTGGCCCATTTTGTTAATGTTTGGATCATCATCAGAGCTGGACAACAAAGGAACCATCTTGACACTTTCAAAGCATGACGTCTTGTTAAAGACAACTCCATCAAGCTGCAGTATTCCTTCCCTTCCATGCAGAGAGCCGTCCTAGACACAGAAACTAGCTTTGAACTAACACGCTTGTATGCGTGTGGCTGACAAATGATCCCAGACTGTGGGAATGGGCCCAATGTGCATTTTCACAAAAATACTCGTGTTTCTGTAATCCACAAAGAATACTCTGAGATGGAGCAGGAAGAGCCCAATATGAACCAGGCCCTACACCAATTTCCGTATTGACTTGCCAAATTTCCTCGAGTTTCTTCTGAGATGTTCCCTTCCACTTCAAGTCCTTGATGGCTTCAGTGTTGTGGTGGAGTCAAGAATAGACGTCCCACTCGCCCCTGACATTAATCTGTTGAACTCTTCAAGAATTTATTATTAATTCTCTTGATGGGTCATTGCAGTGATATTTGCAACACATTTTGTGATGTGGCCCTGCATGTTTTGAAAGGCACTCATAAATGGACAATACCTATTCTCATTTGTATTATTTTTCTCAAAACTTGCTAAAATACATTTGCACTGACCAAACCTGACAGGCTTCCCTTTAATCAGACGCACACTAAGTGCTGTGTGATTGCAATGTAAAATTGCGAGGGAATTAGTGCTCAAGCAGCTAATATACTGTGGCAGCACAATCTGCTTCTGCATTCTTCACAGAGCTTCTGAAATTATCAGCATGATTTCCATATTTACATTAAGTCGGATCCATGGGAAAAGAGCCAAAGCGTTAAAGCCAGACAATGTGGAAACAAGAACAGACATGCTGTCGTTCAATGTGCGTGACTGTGTAAGAGCTTAGTCATCTCCTGGGTGAGCTTCTTTCAGCCTGAGGCTAAAAAATCAGCCACATCTATCACAGGGGAATAATACAGTATATCTGCTAGTGAGCGCTGTATCAAATATAATGCGAAAAGGAAGTAGCAATAATTCACTAGTCTAGATCATAAAGCCACATAGATACATGTATTGAACTGTTATAAAGCAACACTATGCACTGCAGAATGAGGGCTAAATTACATTTGGTGTTGATTTGCAAATTTTGCCATGCATGCGCTGTAAATTGGTGATGGGAAGAAGCATTGTGATGGTCTCACGATGCGTGGACAGTTGGAGTCCCAGCAAGGACATGTCAGTGTGGTCACAACATATTGGTGGCAACGCGGATGTCCTCAACCGAGGTCAGGAATGAAGCTTCGAGGGACATCAGCATCATACAGACCCTCGCAAAATATTATACCATCTTTAGTGTAGAGGTTACAAAGACATCTTTTCAGATATGATGCCAACCACAGACAAATCATCAGTTCACCATGTGGATTATAAGAGAGACAAGCAATCAAGCCTATATTTAACGTGTGTAATTTCATCTATTTAAAAAATATAATAAAGTGTTCCTCCAGGTGTCATGATCCTGCCGCTCCAGCACGAGCTGTGCGGGTGCCTGTGCGGCTGCGCTAATTGGGAGGCACACACCTGTGCCTCATGCGGCCTGATCATCCCCCGTATATATAGGACCCGGTGACGACTGGTCCTCCGCCAGTTCGCTGAGCTTTATGTCCCGTTCCAGCACTCTCGTATTCCTGACTGAACCTGTGTACCGACCTCCGTCCGTTCTCTGACCAACCTTGTAAGCCTGACTCCTTGACACTTCTGCCTGCGTTGATTGTTTCCCCGTGTACCGACTACTGCCTGCCCACTCATCTGCTCTCTTCGCCCGACGCCCCAACAACCGCTGCTGCACCGGACTGCCTGCTCGATCCCCGACCTCGGCATACAATAAACGTGTCTCTTCTTGAACGACCTTGCGTCTTCCGAGTTCCTGCATTTGGGTCCTACCTCTCGTTCAGATGGGACGTGACACGTTCGTGCGCTCCGGTGTCCCTGATCGTACCTGTGTGTACCGACCTTTGCATGTTCTCCGACCAACCTTGTAAGCCTGACTCCTTTGATAATTCTGCCTGCGTTGATTGTTCCCCTGTGTACTGACTCCTGCCTGTCCGCTCATCTGCTCTCTTCGCCCGACGTCCCAACTACCGCTGCTGCACCGGACTGCCTGCTTGATCCCCGACCTCTGCATGCAATAAACGTGTCTCTTCTTGAACTACCTTGCGTCTTCCGAGTTCCTGCATTTGGGTCCTACTCTCGTTCCCGATGGGACGTGACAGAACGATCTGGCCTTCACAGGACCCAGCAGGAAAGACCCGGCGTCGCCGGGACCGACGCAAGGTAGACCGTCTGCCGGAGGACCAAGCCTGTCCGATCCGGGTAGGCTCTCTGATGTCCTCCGCTCCTGTGTCTTACACTCCGCCAGCGAGGTATGAATACGTCCCGAACACGACCCGTCCGGCTCCTCATATTCTTCTGGACTCTGACTTTTCAGAATATGAGGAGGACCGTGATTTGTATGACCGGCTGCCTAAGTACGACTCCGATGACTTTGATTTTGAATCTCTTTGCCCGGCATTTCATCCCAGTCAGTTTGTTTCACCTCCCCGCGTTTCCATCACCCGAGCGACTTTGTCCTGTAGGTCCAAGTACACCAATCTGTACGAGGGAACTCGCTTGGCCATCTACCCGGGACCTCCGCGTGGCGGCCAGAGGAGACACCCCAGCCGGGCGCTCCCTTGTGCCTCCCGCTGCGCAGCAACTAAGACACAGTCCTCCCACTCCTCGCCGGCAACGGCGAAGCCCGCAGACCCGCAGCTGGTGGCAAAGCTTCCAGCCCAGAGAGAGGAGGAGCGGCCAAATCACGAGGCGTTCTACCATGAAATGCGGGTGGAGATAGAGCGGCAGAGCGTCGAATTGGCGGCTCTCACGGCCCAGGTCCGGCAAGGATTGGCGAACCAGCCGAGCTACTCTGACGTCGCAACGGCGACGGACTCGCTGCTGATGCAGGTTGACGTGGCAGTTGGAACTGACCCGCTCCGGAGACACGCCCACGTGTCAGTTTCGACTGACTCTCCGCCTGCTCAGGTTCACGTTGCCGTGGAAACAGACCCGCCCCCTTGCCAAGTGCACGCCGCAGTGGGATCGGACTCGCCACCTCAAGTGCACGTTGCAGTGGGTACGGACTCGCCACTTCGCCAAGCGCACGTAGCTGTGGAAACTGACCCGCCTCCTCGCAATTCCCACGTCGAGGTTTTGACTGTTCCGAGCCGAGTTCACGCGGCAGTCGGAACTGACCCGCTCCCGAGACACGCCCACGTGTCAGTTTCGACTGACTCTCTGCCGACTCTCGTTCACGTTGCCCTGGAAACGGATTCGCCACCGCACCACGCCCACGTTGCTGTTTCAACGGATGCACTGCAAGCTCACGTGGCAGTGGGGACCGACCCGATGCCGCCTCACGTTGCTGTCCAGGAGGTGGCGACGTCTCCACAGCCGCTTCTCGTCCGTGCTCTGGAGTACCAGTGCCGACCGGCCCGCAGACGCTCCACACTCCTGCTTCGTCGGCGACCGTCCCGCGGACGCTCCACACTCCTGCTTTGTCGGCGACGAGCACGTCCATACGTTCCCGTCCAGGAGGTGGCGACGGCGACATTGACGCCGCCTTCTCACGTTGCCGTCCAGGAGGGGGCGATGGTGTCACCGCCTTCTCACGTTGCTGTCCAGGAGGGGGCGATGGTGTCGCCGCCTTCTCACGTTGCTGTCCAGGAGGGGGCAATGGGGTCGCCGCCTTCTCACGTTGCTGTCCAGGAGGGGGCGATGGGGTCGCCGCCTTTTCACGTTGCTCTCCAGGAGGGGGCGATGGGGTCGCCGCCTTCTCACGTTGCTGTCCAGGAGGTGGCGATGGCGATGGGGTTGCCGCCTTCTCGCGTTGCTGTCCAGGAGGTGGCGATGGGGTCGCTGCCTTCTCACGTTCCTGTCCGACAAGAGCTGGGGAGTTCTGATGAGCCACCCCGGAGCTGGAGAGACTTCGGGATGGTAATGGTAGTGGTCATGGCTCTGGTCCTTCTCTCCATCATCCTATTCGTTCCAGATGGCTCCCAGCCGCTTCATGACCTGGCCTCGTTGGTGACCAATCCACAGCTGCCTACTGACCAAGCCTCGGTGGCGACCAATCCCAACGACGGCGTGGGAGGTTCTCGTCCGGAGCAGTGGCCTGCCTCGTTCTGGTTCCTGCTTCGCTGTTTGGTTCCTCACAGAGGTCGTCCGCCCGAATCGCCCCGTGGGGACCCTGGTGCTTGGCGTCCGGGTCGTCCTCCTGACCTGTCCGCCCGGACGCCTCGTGTTTGGTGGCCTGGATGGCCACCAGTCTGGGGTTCAGGGGGGGGGCGTGCCCTCCTCCGGACCCCCTTCCGCCCACCCCTGCCTGTGTTAAATATTGACTGTTTTTTCGTTTAGGCACGTCTGGGAGCCGTGCCTTTGAGGAGGGGGGGTATTGTCATGATCCTGCCGCTCCAGCACGAGCTGTGCGGGTGTCCGCGCAGGTGCGCTGATTGGAAGGTGCACACCTGCGCCTCATGCAGCCTGATTATGCTGTAGATTTATATGACCGCGATGACAACTGGCCGGCGCCAGTTCGTATGATCTTCATGTCCCGTTCGGTGTCCCTGATCGAACCTGTGTGTACCGACCTTCGCATGTTCTCCGACCAACCTTGTAAGCCTGACTCCTTTGATACTTCTGCCTGCGTTGATTGTTCCCCTGTGTACCGACTCCTGCCTGTCCGCTCATCTGCTCACTTCCCCCGACGTCCCAACTACCGCTGCTGCACCGGACTGCCTGCTCGATCCCCTACCTCTGCATATAATAAACGTGTCTCTTCTTGAACTACCTTGCGTCTTCAGAGTTCCTGCATTTGGGTCCTACTCTCGTTTCGATGGGACGTGACACCAGGTGGCCTGGTGGCTCAGCTGTAAAGCGTTGGCCTCACAGTTCTGAGGTTCTGGGTTCAATCCCGGACCCGCTTCTGTTGAGTTTGCATGTTCTCCCTGTGCCTGCATGGGTTTTCTCTGCGCACTCCAGTTTCCTCCCACATCCCAAAAACATACAACATTAATTGGACTCTCTAAATGGCCGCAAGGTGTGATTGTGAGTGCAGCTGTTTTTCTCTATGTGCCCTGCAATTGGATCGCAACCAGTTCAGTGTGTACCCCTCTCCCTGCCCGTTGACAGCTGGGATAGGCTCCAGTACTCCCGCGACCTTTGTGAGGGTGGCTAAGAAAATGGATGGATGGATGTTCCTCCACTAACCGTGGCAGATTGACTGAAAATGCACAAGTAATGGCCACCCACCTGAAAAACTTTATAATTCCCTGTGGCGATACCAGAAAATCAAAACTGATTATTTTTCTATTACATAAAGCTATAGCTTGACTAAATTAAGCTCCTCTGTTCACTTCAACAGTTCGTTGGCCCAAAAATCCAAAAGATGGTGCCATATCAACAGTTTTATATGAGACATGGCTTTTGCCTGACCACAAAAAGAGTGATTAATTGAGTTTTTCAATGAATAACTGATTTTTTTTAAAATCTGAAAATTTGTGAATGCCTATGAATATGCGTAGGTTTGTAATTCCGCTTTTGCAGTGCCACTGTATTTTTAAGGAAATTTTTTTTTAATTAACTTTTAAAATATACAGCGGGTAAGTCTGAATTTAGAGTTGCGCGCCTTCAGTGTACAACACTGAGGCCTATGTAAAATGTAAGGTAAGTGTTGTTATGTTTTGTATTTATCACAAAAGAATACAATGTTGACAAGATTTATGCAAATTGGGCATGCTGCCATAAAATTCAACGGTTACTAACGTACGCTCGATCTGAGCACAAAGTGTTGTTGCACATCACAGTTTTCTTGGCATTGGGAGATGGGCTTAGCATTTTATGTTGCATTATTGTATTATATTTCTGATATACCTATCGGTTCGATCTGCCTGAGAGAGATGCACATTCCAAGTCTCTGTACTGAAGACTGGAGGAGCAATTGGACAGATGGAACGAGAGTTAATGCTGCTGATCTTGGAGAATTATGAGTTTCTACAAACTCGGTGCCCAACTATCATCTTGGTAATCCTAATGTGTCCTAATCTTTGGCTGCACCAGGCAGTTGGTCCTGCCTGCTGGCTTTATGAGCTCTTAGAAACCCAGGAGCCATCTCCTAAACGAACAATTAAATGAAACGAGTTCACCAGGGAATCTATTCCTGCCAAGATAGAACCGTAAAACCCAATAAGAAGGCAAAATATTTGGAGCCTCTACTGAGGATAATTGCCACCAGGGAATTCCCCTCCCAACAGCCTTGCTTGGAACACCTTTTGTGTAAAATTCTGCCATTGTAGTTCACCAAATGATAAAGTGTGCTTGTGTCTTTCTCATTCCGATCCCTGTTAGATATTAGCTGGCTGAGATAAAAAGAAAAAGCAAGGCCTCCTTTAGGGTGAGGAATGGGGTTGTTAATAGCTAGCCTTAAGAGTTGATTATGTGCTGCATACATCACGAAGCAGGTGCCATTGAATTTAATGCTCGAATAAAAGAGATGATAGGGTAGAGTTGTTGCTCAGCCTTATATTAGCACACAGGCGTGGCAATGATTTTTAATGCAGTGGTTGACAAAGGGTAAGACATAGCCATTGATTGTTCTGTCACACCGCTAATATTGCTTAGTATACATTTAGAACACAAAACAGGCATCACACAGAAAGAACTAGAAAGACACAGAGAGGTCACCTCTGCACATAGATTCACAGTGAAGAGGGAGTGGGGTGGAGATTTGGGCGGGGGTATACGGACAATGATTCATACTCTCCTACCTCCTTAACAGTGATGACCTCACTAAATGTGGCCGGAGCTGCTTTGCCTCGTCTGCGGAATCAAAATGCTCAATTGGCTCATAGGGGAAGTATGTGTGTGCATATTTACGTGTGTGTGTGTGTGTGTGTGGTGTGTGTGTGTGTGTGTGTGTGTGTGTGTGTGTGTGTGTGTGTGTGTGTGTTTTAATGTGGAAAGACCCTCATAAATTCTGGGAGACAATCAGCAGGAGACCACAGGGAAAAGGCCTCATAGCTTACATGACAAAGGTAGTTCTGCCTAAGCAACCAACACACGAACATTTGCGTAATCGTCAAAGAGGGATTTGACTTAATTACAACTTTGGTCTTTCCACCAAGCAGTACAATCTGATTGATAGCATTTCCCAAAACATATGATCAGTGACCTATTTCTTATTCACCACTCTTTCATTGTCACTGTGTTGCAGTACTCCTGTATAGAGTAGATATAGAGTAGAATTGGAAGGAAAAGAGCGCTGCGAGCGTAGCGAATATGAGAGAAAGAGTAATTTACGCTGTCTGGGTTGATTGTTTGTGTATAATGTCCGAAACTGTCACTGCATCCTTGTCAAACGCTATGGACACACATGGGTCTGATTAGGATTAACCTGTCCAAATCTGTCTATGGTGAAACAAACTGGACTGGACTGCTTGATGGAACGGTGGCTTTAGTAATATTTGCACGGTTTTAAAAAGAAAAAACCTTTTAGTGGATTGAGATTTCCAGATGAAGTCACGTCATTGTTATCCAGTTGGAATTCAAATTGTTAGATGTTGAAAAAGGAAGCTGAGACAACGGAATGATTTGAGACTGAAATCGTCCTTCAAAATAATATTTTAGGAACAGATCACTTTTATCAGTGACTTTGAGAGTTTTTCTCAGCGCTTTATGTTCAAAAAAGCATGCCGTGAGTTAACAATTTGCAATTTTATTCTGACTGACAACAACAAAGTGTCCATTATAATGAGCGGCAAACTTCCGTGTGTCTATGTATTTGACTAAAACCCTATTGTAATTATATTTGCTTTCATCATTTTGTAGAACTAAGCATGACAATGTGTACTTTTTTTCCACACTGAGGATTTATGTTTTGGTCTGATATTTGATTCATGGAATAGATACGCTACTTGACACTTTGCCTTTTCGGACCAAAGTTGTGTAAAATTGGGATCACTCCATCACTAGCATTTAGCTCTTGCACATCAAACCAACATAGACACTTCTCTGCAATAAGTATTTAGATGTGACATACTCTACAGTACATAACTGACATGCATTGTATTTGTAGAATGGGACTTAGCGTGTCCTGTTTCTATACATACGTAGTTGAACGAGTTGTGACAATTCAATGGTCCAGGAGAACATGTAATTTGGTTCAAATAAGACTGCACAGTGACGACAACCAACTATCTTGCTGAACCCTGGATGTGGGCTGAGAAAATAAACTGTTAACCGCTGCCAATCTGAACTTTTTTTTTCTTTTTGCAAAAATGCTTAGCTCATCAGTGGCAGGATAGGGTCTGTTTCATGTTCTCCTTCATCCAGAAATTTACCCATGGAAATCCCACCAGCGCATCAATTTTTTTCCCTGAAAATTGAGAACAGGCTGAGGTTTCAGATGCTCCAGTGAGAAACTCCACAGATCAAAACAGTGCGGGTTCATTTAGTATTAAAAAAAATGTCGCCAATGCAGTTTGATAGTAAGAAAATCGTTACTTCCTGTTTTTTTCAGTATCTGCAAGTATCCTTAGGTATTCATCACTGGAAAGGTCCTGAACCAAAACTTTTATCCCACTGAGAGCACTGCTGTTCTAACTGGTCCAGCAGCTTCTCCACTGAGTCCTCTTTGTTCTCCAGCTTCATGTAGCGTCTCCCTATGCCCAGGTCTAGCCGAGGCCAGCTTTGGTAAGTGTGCTCCTCCGTGGCAGTTACAACTTGTCCGGGAATGTTAATGCAAACTCGTGGAAGAGGTTCTCTTCTCGTTAATGGTTGATCAGTGTCACTTTCCTCTCTATTAAACGTTTTCTTCATGGACAAAGGATTTTGAGCCATGTAAGGTTTAGTCCTGTAGCTCATACTGTGGCAGCGCCGGGGCTGAGCAGCTGGAATGTCGACATCATCCACCCCCAGGGTAGACATGGAGCTGGCGGACATCAGGCTGTTATTGAGCTTTACAAGTGCGGTGTTGAATTGGGGGTTAAAACTCAGCTCAGTTTCAAACTGTGTGTTGAAGTCCACCTGGCTGGAGTTACGGGAGGAGGAGCGGGTCGAAGCCGGAGGTTCTGACTCTTGATGATGGAGGGCTTCCGTCTGTAGGATCACTTGCTGGTAGACACCTTGTACTCTGTCCCTCTGGTCGCTAGCTGGTCTAGTCTGCAGCAGGGGTTCGGAACTTACCAGCTGTTGCCGACTGAAGCTGTTGAGCTGGGCAGCTGGCAAACTGCTCACCCAGTGATGTTTGGACATCGAGTTGGCTGCTGCCATTTCTTGGAGGTCCGCTGAGGGCACGGCAGCAGACACGGAGCAGATTACACTGCGCATCTGAGCCAGCAGCATCTGAGTCTCCCTGTCACGGTTCTCATACAAAACTGTGTTGGCACAGATGAGGATGAAGAGCCCCACCCCCATGATGACAGGACCCAGGAGCTTCATCCTCTCACAGTGGATCATGCTGACTGTTGACAGGAAGCCCTTAGATCCCAGACTCCAATTCCCTTGAGGTTCAGAAACACGTTTGCCCTCTGCGGCTCCCATAATGGACAAACGTGACATTCGGTATCCGGCCACAGCCAGAGCGGTGCCCACCATGACCACAATGATCCCCAGCACCAGAAAGGCTCCGGCAATAGAACGTAGGCGAAGCTTGCCTCGGATCACGCCGTCCTTCTTCTTTCGACCCCGTAAGGTAAAGCGAGGCTTTCGCTGGCATGAGGGTGACGATGACGTAACGCCTCTGGCGGTTTGGGTCTTCATGGTGTGGGTCACTCCAGAGCTTTGCTCCAGGTGATACCCAATCTGAGCCCTTCAGAAGCAGAAAAAAAGTCACTTTTTAAAATAAGATCAATGATAAGAACATAGCATGTTCGACATTTATTGTATACCAGTTATCCTGTAAAGGTTGAGGGGTGCACCCATCTGACTTTGGCCTCAATGCAGGGGACACCCTGAACTAGTTTCTAGTCAGTCACTGGGCACATGTCGAGAACCAACCAATCCTGGCATTCACACCTATGATCAGTTTAGTCTGGATGTAAGTGACACATTTTTGGAATTAGATTCCTCCTTTTTGGGGGGGACTCAAATTGCACGATTCAGATATGCGTTTTGGCAGCACAAAGAGAAAAAAAAAACTTGGAATCTTCTGATTAAAACTGCCCTCTTCCAAATGTGGATGAAGTCCTGGTACACATCGGCACTGGCATGTGTCAGTGAACGCCTTGTGAACACAAAAACAATCACTCAAAAAGCAGATGCAATGTATGCAGAAAAAATAGATTTGTATGCAGAAACAAGCTTCCAAGAGGCAAAAGAACTGGCAAAGATTTTTACCACACAAACCATGTAAATAGAGCAAAACTGTTACAGGTTGACAATCCTGCCAGTTTACACTAAATTAAGTAAAAATGAGGGGATAATGTGCAGTGAGTCAGTCATTATGTCATAGTCATTAAAATGCACTATTTCAATAAGATTAGGAGCATTTTAATACACTATATGTGTCACAAAGTAAAAATTATCTATCAGGCTGCTTGTTTTTTTTTGGTGGGAAAGTGGGAAAAAGTATTTTTTGATGCTACAAACACAGTCGTTAGTTTCTGTTCAGAATTTGTGCTCATTGCTTTGCACATTTCAAACATTCATACTACAATAAAGAGTGACATAAGGATGAATTTAAAAAAACTGATTGGAATGCAAGTGTGTTTTCAAATATGTAATCAGTAAAATGTTTAATATTCATAAGAGCTTGTTCATTCTGTACTTCAGATGTGGTCACATTGAATGAGCATATTGGAATGATTATTAATTTGCATTTTTACGTCCCAAAGTTCGCATACATGTTTGATGAAAAACAGATATTTAGAAACTATTGAGCCTTATTTCACATGTTTTGGTGGGTTTCAGAGGATCTTCAGATGTTGGACTGGCTCCTTGAACTCTACATTTTGGGAATGGCTGGGTTAGTGTCTGATGAGAACTACTTAAAAATATAATGTGAGATCCAACAAACAAGGTCCTCTTTCACATAAAACACAAAGACAGTTTGTCCGCTTTTGAGGAGTATGAAGGAAATCAGAAGATTGAGGGTTTAATATTTATTAGTTTTGTATTGTTATTATAGTGTACTGACAGTTTTTGCACAATTATTGGGCATCTGGGCATGCAACTGAAAAAGAAACATTAATTCACAAGAAATAATGTATCTTTGTTCATCTATTTATGCCAGAGAGGCATAGTAATGGACAGAACATGTAAATGGTCTTTTATTAGATGGCAGAAAGTACATAGAGTAGTTCAAGCATCCATTTTTTTTTACATTTTTGTTTGTTGGTGTGCAGTGAGATTTTACAATTGTAAAGTATGTGCCTTCGCTCTATAAAGGTAAGAAATTGTTGGTTCAGTGAATGTGAACACAAACATTGTGGATATGTGTCACTTGAAAGGTAGACACTCGGAAAAAAATAAAATCTCAATTTGCTATTACGTCAATTAGAATTGGGCTCTTTGACCTACAGTGTTAATCCAGTTTTAGAGTCTCCAGAACATGAAAACTCAACACAGATTTAGAACACTGAAACTGCCTGCTGTGATGGGATGACCAAATACGCTTTAAAAAAAGAGCACTGTGGACGTGGATGGATGAATGAAAAAGGCAGGTCTGCAGTTGGCTGCTTGTGGTTCAATCATTAATTTTTCACAGGAATTTATTTTGTTTTGAATTTGTCACGTAGTCTGCCAGGGAACAGTGCTCAAGTGTTCGCAGTGAGAATCACAAATGAGACATTCAAATCTTGACACATGGAACCAGCAATCTGGCCTATTAATTCAAATGAAATTATTCCAATACTTTGCACTATGACAGACCTTTCAAAGTACTCATGCACATGCCTGGTATACGTTCTCACTTCAGTCTTTCACGTACACAATGCAGTTTGTCAAAGTCACAACTAAACTTTGCTGCTTTGTGAAAATATTATTTACCACAGATCATAATTTAGTTCACAAACGATGGTAAATTCCAATGGGGACATTCAATATACAACCAAATAAATCATATAATAGCCTCACATAAAAAAGAAAGGAGGGTTACAGTGTTAATGACCTTCTAAATATTTGACATTGATACGAATAATGAACTACAGCAGTAAAATGCATTTATTTACCCAGGCCTGCAAATGTTTGCAATTTTATCCAAAATAATGCTGTTAATGATGAATAGTCTGTCTCAACATATACAATCTACAGTGCATACAAATATAGAGTCTGTATCCAATGGACAGGTGGCATTATGTCAAGATCACGTTGCAGTTTTTGAGTATTGGAATACTTCAGAAACTCATAACCTACGGGGTCCACCAGTCTGAAGTACAACCTCCCAGATGAGATGGAAAGTGCAATTGAATTGGTAGAGTACTTACGCAATGACTGATGGTATCTCATAAGAACTAGAAAACTGCAGGAGACAACGGTGTGTCATCCCTGTGAAAAGGATCACCGAAAGCTGCAGTGAAAAAAAGAGAGAGAGAGAGAGCTCTGACAGACACGTATGCATGACCTTGGATTTCAACTACTTGATGATAACAAGAAGAAATAAGAATTTAGTGGAGCGTAGACCTCTGGCAAGGCAGGACAAGCCACATTTGGATTTAGTTAATTCAAACTGTAAAGCAGTTCCCCACCATGTGATTAAGTAGATACATCAATGTTTTTCATTCTTACAGAAACAAGTTTATTTCCTTTCCTTCTTTGGAGTACTGATTAATGGGAGGAATTTTTTTTTAATCATTTACAAAAGTACCATACAATTGTCCTTGTTTTATGGTAGTTACATGTGATTGCCATAAACAGAGGACCCCCCATGAAGTAGTTTTAGTAGATTTATAGACCAGTAGCAGAACTTTCAAATCTATTCGAAAAATAATGATAGAAATAGCGTAAGGTTTTATTTTTCTCATCGCTATTGTTTTCCATTTAGAAAATTGTTTCCAAACCCCAACAAATGGGCACGCATGAAGTTCCAAGAGGTTACGCTTTATGGAGGACATCATGGTCATCATTTACGACCCACAGAAGGCATACAAGACAACTTGAACACACACATATAAGATTAAATTATTTTTATTTCAGCCACTTAGTCACATTGATTTTCCATTTATGGGCATTGTCCAGTCATTCTGGTCGCAACACACCACTGGATCCAAGGAATTCACAACTAATTCAAGCCGCTCAAATTATCCATCACCCTTTGATTTTTTACCATACTTCCATCGATGTTAATCACCAATGAAAATATTTATTCACCGACATTTTTAAGTTGTTCCAAATGTTCTTTCTTTCTTTCTCTGTGGGGTGCTTGTAAATTCAACCTGCTATCCTCCAAATAAGAGAACGACATCGCCGCTGTGGGGGAAGTGATTATAAGGGGACGTAAAAGAAACAAAGTTTCTTTTTCCTGACAAGA
Source organism: Syngnathoides biaculeatus (assembly GCF_019802595.1). Taxonomy (NCBI): domain Eukaryota; kingdom Metazoa; phylum Chordata; class Actinopteri; order Syngnathiformes; family Syngnathidae; genus Syngnathoides; species Syngnathoides biaculeatus. The sequence goes on along the minus strand of NC_084640.1, from coordinate 3,010,542 downwards.
AAATCATTATTTTATGACAGGACCGTGTAGAAGGGTTTGAAACTACGAATGGTGCGCAATTAATTAGTTGGCACCGTGGTGTAAGAATACAAAAGCCACCCTCGGTGACCACCAAACAAGCAGTTTTTCATTTCATAGTTTTACAATCAAGTAAGATGGAGGATAAGCGTTTAGAAAATGGACAAATTGAGTTTTGCGATGTGTTTTTCATTCAAATATTCACAGTAGTTATGACTTAGTTAGTGATTAAGACTATGGCGCATTGGAAGTTATTCCATTACAAAGTGAGGACCCCCTCTGCCATTTTATTGAAAACATTCATAGACCTTGACCAAGCTTTGCGGTTTCTCCCTGAGCAGTATTATGCCATCGCTGCAATTTGGCTGCGTTCATCCAATACCCAGAAGCAAACATTAATTCAGGACCTACTCTTGGTTCCCCCTAGCATGGACTACATCATTCACAATGACACCATTCGACATGCCAGGGAATCCATCCATCCTTTGTATATAGAAATCCTACATTTGTTACATTCCAGGAAGCGAATGCATTAAAAATAATCTTCAAAGGAGTCACCAATTATTGATAAAGATTTTAATGTCTCATATATACACTTCAATGTCATTAAGTGATACTTTAGAGAGGTGCAATAATTCTGTTTGTCCACTTCAAACCACCAGCTACACGCTCTACCTGAGCACATACCTTTAAAGACAGGTATGTTCACCTTAACTGACATGAACGTCAACCCATGCGACATCCTCAAGATGGACAATTTTGGAGCTAAACCATGAAGGATTGTGCATCACACTGATGGTCCTGCTGGTGTAGAGAGTGGAACGCATCACAGGAAGTAGGCCTGGCAGATCCTGCGTCTTCCGAGAATTATTTGCAGTGCTCTTTTGAACTACATAACTGTAGCTGAATATTGCTCTTTACTTGCATTTATTCCTGTCCATATTGTTAGGAGTGTTTGCATTAGATATGCGTTTGGCTTGGTTGGCATTTGTGAATTTATTTCATGAAACCCTTGTATCAAAGTGTGGAATTCCAGTCATGTTAGTTTAATAAATTTTCCTTTCCTACAAATTAAAAGAGCACATTTGTCCTCCACATTGTGAGTCATTGCTGCCAGATTATAGTCAATTTGCCAAAATGTGCAGGTGAGTAACTGCATTATGCTGAGCAATTAAAAAAAAAAAAAAAATATATATATATATATATATATATATATATATATATATATATATATGTGATACACGGAATACTACTTATCCTGTTAACCTGTTGAGAGTCATGGGTGAGCTGCAGTCGATCCCACCTAACTTTGAGTAAGAGGCGACATATAACCTGAACTAGTTGGCAGCCAATCAAAAGGCAGTTTAGATGGGACATTTTTTTCACGCACACATCAATACTGACAATATTATAACATACAATATTTATCATGGAATGTGCAAGGAAACTCAAGTACATAGAGGAAACTTACACAAGAACTGGCAAAACCTGCAAACTTATTTAAAACACTGAAGGACATCATGTTTGTGTTCTTCGGTTCTTTCCTCTTATTTTGTGACGAACCTTTCACCCAAAAAAAAGTGTGCAAGTCCTGTGAGGATTCTGTTAACCAATCAGAGAACCACTTTGTACTCCAGCAAGAGGGTGAAAACAAGTGCTTCAAAGCTGAACTGGTACCTGGTATTTTGATACCCTTCACTAAAAAGTTATTGTTGGTACCGAGGCATGAGAAGGGGCAACGTTGGATTTTAGAGTTAAAATTCACACCTACAGTACAAATGAACGCGTAAACGGTGAAGCCCATTAGACTCGTTGCCATTTGACTCCAAACTGCTTTACAATTCTTGCAGGCTGGCCTTGGCTAAGACACAAATCCTAATACAATACTAGACTACACATTGCAGACCCAGTATAAACATTCTGAACCCAGACACTGAGAGAGCTATGTTTTTTACAAGTCACCATGAACTATTGGGTGTGCAAATTTTCAGTACAGTGGAACCTAAAAGCCTTACAGTTTTAAATTCTGTCAGAAAATATGGCGCTGGAAAATTACAGCTCTGTTATACTTCACAGTCTAGGCTCATATCATCTGAGATTCAGGTGAACGCTCATTGTGTCAAGGTCAAGGTTTCAGGTGTGGACCTTTAAGGAACTGTTTTGACGTAGTTTGATAACAGTACCGAGTACCATAGATAAAATATATATATATAAATTGAAACAATAGGTAATTGTGAACAAAGATTTATTTCTTTTTCACACATATGATGATTGGCTCATGTGTTTAACTGTCGCAGTTGTAGTGGCAAATACTAGCAAATAGAACTCATTCAATCTCAGATTTTTTCCCCTCGGTATCCGTGATTAGTATCAGCAGCCTTCACAGGTACTGATACTTTGAAATAACGTCGTTATCGCCCCGATACTCGGTATCAGTATTCACCCATGCCTGAAAATTTCTAATGCAGTTTACCAACTTTCACTGACTCAGTGCACTAAACCTGGATATTCCAGAAAAAAAAGTCTCACATATGAATAGGTCTAAATAACATTATTGTAAATAAAATTTGGAACAATTTTGTAAACAAAAATGACATTTAAAAAAGTCCATACACCGGTTGATTACTGTATGTTCCTTATGCCCAATAGAAGACCATTTAACTATTCTGACTGTCACGACACGTCTTTGGCATTGATAGATTAACAATTATTTATAATTGATCCATAATGTTTGGACCAATTAAGTGAAATTGGGTAGCTTGCCATAGCATCGTTGATCTCTCGTTTGTGGAGGATTTGGGAATTAGGGAGGAAGCCGGCATCCCCGCAAAGAAAATCCATGCATGTATGTGGAGAACATACATACGCTACATAGGAGCTACACATGAAATAACATTTCATATTTCATTTGCAATTTACAATGTATCAGAATTGATCAGTGATTTGTATGTGATTTAGATGATAGTCATTTAAATTCATATTGCACAGTAACGTCATTTTCCTGATATGTAGTGGGTTTGTTTCATTAAAAAAAAACAATAGCAATGATTCATTCTACACATCTGCAGTTTTTTGCATGAAAACATGAAGCTGGGATAATGCCAGATATCATGCGAAGCCACCAGTTGAAGATTTGCGGTGGAGAAAACACAAACCGTACACAGTAGAGAACACTATATGTGGAGGTTCTGGAGAACACAACTTGTGTGTTAGATCATGGTATGTTTCCTTTTACGACTAAATATGCAAATGACCTGCATTTGTGACTGTCCGGGGGATGTGCGCTGCATCCTCAAAACATGCTGACATCAATTAAACATTATCCAAAAAAAAAAAAAAAAAAAAAGCCTGCCGCCGCATGCACCTTCCTTGAGCACTCAATGAGACACATTCAACAGTCACCTTCTGCAAACTTGCCTGTAATCCCCGATTCCGGTCGCAGCTTGCTCATAGTTTGAGGACGCAGAAGATCCTGGTCTGCAGGGAGGCGTAAAATCCAATACGTTTTCCATTCACAGACGAGATGACGGGGAAGGACGTGGGCTTCGCTCCGGCATCTCCTCCGCAATGCGCGACGCTGACTTCTTCTCATCCCGAGGAGGCTGACGTTCAATCTAAAGTCTGCCTTCTTTGCAGCCGCGCTCCCATCCAGCGGGCTCAAACTAACGGGGCCCTTCACAATAAAAGCTACGGTTTTCCAAATAGCGTGCAGGCAAGAGAAGGAGAGTCAGCATTTGAAAAAAGAAGAGGGAAATGAACCGATTATTTCAATTAAAAAATGGATGAAATTAGGATTATTTAAAAAACTAATACACTCATCAGACACTAAAATACTTGTAAAAATTAGTGGGTTGATATTTGAACCGTTTTGCCTACTAATTGATATTTAAGAATTAGATTGATGATATGAAACTGTTGCATCATCATATCATGTCAGAAGACATCCATCCATCTGTTTTCTGTTGCTTTCCCTCATTTGAGGTACCTTGGAGCCCACACGTATGCACACATAACCCAAAAGTGGTGCACAAGCACCCGCCCTTTTGCCCTGGATGAAAAGCATCCCCTTTTTGCCAGCCCATTTCGTTCTTCATTCAGACATTTTTAAAAAAAAATTAATAACATTAACATGACTGTCAGCAGTTCCACCCATTTGTTTGATATTTAGTTATTTGGGGTTAATCAAATGCACTTTAAATGATGGCAGATGTAAACTGACCCCATTAAACATGAGTTTGAATGTGATTAATACTGAATACAGCCACATTCCTATTGAAAAGAGGGTGTGTGCACTTGTGCAACTATGTTGTATTTGTTATTTGTGCATGCTGTTCAAATTTACCTAGCCTCTCATTTTCCCCAAATGAGATGGACAGGTAATAGGTTAAATAATATTAGAACAAAAAGTTTTCAAATTATTCATCTTATTCTCATTTTTTGTTGACTGTCATGAGCAAGGATGGACCACGGCCAACAGGGGCATGGCCTGGCCACCGCTCCGAGCGGTTTCATCTCTGACACCTGTCGCCGGTCACAGCTGTGTCACATGAGGCACTGTGATTAGACAATGTATTTAAGATGGAGTTTTGCCACTAGTTTTTGCCAGTTCGTTGAGTATCTTTCCCACATTCAGGGTTACTCCGCCACTTTGGCATTGTAGCCCAGTCACACTTTTGGTTATGCTCTTTGACTCATAGTTATCGGACATTGTTTCTTGTGTTTTGGATCCTGCCTTCTTGGACTGTGTTGTTGTGCACAACTTTCATTTATAATACAACCCACTGAACATCATGTCCTCATCGTGGAGTCCTGGATTTGGGTCCACCTGTGCACCGTTGGTACTTGACAGTTTACCATTAAAACCTGCCATTTTAACAGGGGTGTGTAAGCATTTTACATCAACTCTTCACCTCCTTTGTAAATAGTTCTATTATTGACTGCAATGATTGTGAAAGAGAACTCAAGCTATATATTAAATATACTGTACTCTTTTTTTTTTCTTAATAGTATGAAACATTTTGATAATGGGTGCCCTTTTTTTGGCTGGAGCACCTGCTCCAAAATCGTCTGTGCATGTGCCTGCTGGAGTCTACCCCACACTGGACTGGTCCCCATGCAGGGCACGTTTGGACAAACAAACAAGCAAGCATTCACACTTACATTCACAGCTTCTGACAATTAACCTAAGAGAAATGCTTTCAGAATGTGGGAGAAAGCTGAGGTACCAGGAGAATACCATGCAAACTCCACACAAGGCAATAGCCTGCACCTCAGAACTGTCTGTACCTCTCATACAATTGTGCATCCATCAGGTTTTTTTTTCCACACAAAACAGTTAGTCATAATAACAAAAATAAACATTTAAAATTATCACATTATTATTAATAATGAAAATTTTCTGTTGTGTTTGCTATCGATGATATTTGCTTCCAAAATTGTGAATCCACACATATTCATAGTTTGGCATTTGGGAATTCATAATTTTTGTTCTCTGTTAATACAAGTATTACTTTGGCATCATCTTGTGCCATATCGGAGTAAAAAAAAAAAAAAACGAAACTATGTTGCATTAAGTTGAGGAGTTTCTCTTCAGCACAAATTGTGCTTTGCCGCAATTTTGTGCATGGGATCTACGGCGAAAGTCAAACCTTTTTACGGGGTTGTCAGTTTCATGCAGATTTTCGCCATTTGCGGAAAGGTTCGGCAATTGGGGGTTCACAATACTGTATATTCATTTGTGTGTATATTTGATATTCAATACTGAGTCAGTAAAAATTCTCATGCCACACTTGTGTAACTAAATAAGGCAACTATAATATGAGAAGTACCTCTCAGCGTAGGCGTTTCTAGCCCATTTGTAGGGGTACTGAAAATCCCAAAAATGACTCCCAGTTGTAACCCTAACCCCTAAAATTTGAGAAATCTACACAAATAAATAAGTAATTGGGTTGTAATTTGTTTTTAAGCAACCTAGAAAAGTGTAAAATACAGAACTTGGTTTTAACATACAATGTACCAACAAAAATACAGCCTCAAAAACCAGTTTTGTAGGTTCTTCTTTTTCAATAATGTGGCACAAATATCGCAGTACTGATGTATTACTTTTAGTTTCGACTAATGAGCCACTAGTTCCACTAGATGGATACAAAGCATTTGAATATGATCAAAAACGTCAGATCCAGCTGTCCAATATGGTGCATAGCTTGTATAAAAATGACAGTGTTTATGTGCGTAAACAATCTGGTCGTACTCAGTTCAGTGCTGAAATTTTTGGTGTCACATATGGTAATAACCCAAAGCAGAATGCCTGGAGGAGAGAAAAAACGTTTGTTTGCAATTAAGGGGGTTCAATGTGGATGAGTGTGAGGCCCTGTAGCTCAATGGTTAGAGCACTGGTTTGGTAAACCAGGTGTTGTGGGCTTGTATCCCACTGGGGCCTCCACTCCCTGAGAAGGGTTGCGTCAGGAAGGGCATCCGGCATAAAAATTGTGCCAAACATATATATGCATTCATCTGAGATGACACGCTGTGGCAACCCCGAAAGGGACAAGCCGAAAGAAACACACAATGTGGATGAGTGCAATTTACCTTTCTACAAAAACGATGGAGCGTCTGACAGAATGAAGTGTACATTATATGTTCTAAACAGTGATCAACCCTCCTTACACTTAAACTTAGCCACACCCGCAACAGCAGTATTGACTAAATGCATTTTACCATGAATATATAACCACTTTCAATTTAAGACATTGTAAGTATATTGCAAGCAGTGACTATATATACTGTAGTCAAATGCACGACAGTCATTTTATCACATCCGCTTGAAATTTACTTGTATGGTGCTCGACTTACGACTGACTTCCGTTTCCACGGCAGCAACAGAATTTGGACGCAATGTCGTATTTCGTGGACCCGCCTTGTACATTAGGCTCCCGTCTTCCGGGCCAATCCCCACAAATTACTTTTAGTATTTGTTGCCATCTAGTGGGTTGAAGCCGCTAGGAAATAATGTGGATCTTTAATTTGTATATTTTTTGTTTCATCCTAAGGAGAGAAAAAAAGGATGTTTCTCTTTTTCTTCTTCTTGTGCCACCGTACAACACTTCATTTGGTCATCCAACAATGTTCTTACCAGACATCCCCAGGATTGGTTTTAGTGTCAATGTAATTTGTGTAAACATTTGTGTTTGTGACCAACTTATTCAACAGAGTACAAGCGTGCGAAAAGATGCCTGAAGAATGGAGGAAAAGTGTTCTAGTTCCCATTTTTAAGAACAAAGGGGATGTTCAGAGCTGTGGGAACTATAGAGGAATAAAGTTGATGAGCCACACAATGAAGTTATGGGAAAGAGTAGTGGAGGCTAGACTCTGGACAGAACTAAGTAACTGCGAGCAACAGTATGGTTTCATGCCTAGAAAGAGTACCACAGATGCATTATTTGCCTTGGGGATGCTAGTGGAAAAGTACAGAGAAGGTCAGAAGGAGCTACATTGTGTCTTTATGGATCTAGAGAAAGCCTATGACAGAGTACCAAGAGAGGAACTGTGGTACTGCATGCGTAAGTCTGGTGTGGCAGAGAAGTATGTTAAAATAGTACAGGACATGTATGATGGCAGCAGAACAATGGTGAGGTGTGCCTTAGGTGTGACAGAAGAATTTAAGGTGGATGTGGGACTGCATCAGGGATCAGATCTGAGCCCCTTCTTGTTTGCAGTGGCAATGGATAGGCTGACAGATGAGGTTACACTGGAATCCCCTTGTACCATGATGTTCGCAGATGATATTGTGATATGCAGTGAAAGCAGGGAGCGTGCAGAGGAACAATTAGAAAGATGGAGACATGCACTGGAAAGAAGAGGAATGAAGATTAGCCGAAGTAAAACAGAATATCTGTGCGTGAATGACAAAAGTGGAGGGGGAAGAGTGAGGCTACAGGGAGAAGAGATAGCGAGGGTGGATGACGTCAAATATTTAGGGTCAACAATCCAGAGCAATGGTGAGTGTGGTAAGGAAGTGAAGAAACGGGTCCGGGCAAATTAAGATGTTGAGGTTCTCGCTCGGAGTGACCAGATTGGATAGGATTAGAAATGAGCTCATTAGAGGGACAGCCAAAGTTAGATGTTTTAGAGACAAGATTCGAGAGAGCAGACTTCGATGGTTTGGACATGTTCAGAGGCGAGAGAGTGAGTATATTGGTAGAAGGATGCTGAGGATGGAGCTCCCAGGCAAAAGAGCGAGAGGAAGACCAAAGAGAAGGTTTATGGATGTGGTGAGGGAAGACATGAGGGCAGTTGGGGTTAGAGAGGAAGATGCAGGAGATAGGCTAAGATGGCAAAAGATGACACGCTGTGGCGACCCCTAACGGGACAAGCCGAAAGGAAAAGAAGATTTGTGTAAAAGTGGGGACCATTCCCACCAAGCAATTAGATGCTCTTAATGCATTAAATCATACAACTACCTAAATCGATGAGGAAAAATGCTTTTTTTTTAATGTCAGGCAATACAGGGAAGGTGTGGTTTGCATGTCTGCTTTAGAGTCAAGAAGTCCACAGATTCAAGATTCATCTGAGAATTTTATTTCAAAGCACTTGCTTATGAAAGTAATATCTTTGTCGTATGCAACAATAAATTGTATCACGGGCCCAGCAATCTTTGGGCAGGAAGCTGGGTACACCTTAAACTGGTTGCCAGCCAATCGCAGACCACATGAAGACAGACAACGGTCGCACACAAATTTGACTGCCCTCCTCAAGATTAATTGTCTGAACATTGTGAACCCTCGCCCTCCTCCTCAGTCTCTTCTTCACTTTTTTTGTTCAGAGGGTCTCGGAGCATCATCATTTCCTTGATCTTCATAAAGGGCTCACACTCTACAGCAAAATGGTTTCTCTAGGGGAGCAACAGGGAGCAGAAATTCTTATCCAGCTACAAATTGATATTATCCATAACAAAATTAGTGCGATATAATTCTCATGATGACATCATTACCTCTTAATAACTCACTATTATGCCCTGGCAAGTCATTACCTAAGAAATTAGGATAATACATGATTGGGACAAAATCCTAATAAATTATCACGATCAACTGTCCTTCTAAGCATATTCAAGCCGTTTGTAATGCTGAAAATGTATCATAAAACATCGGAAGCCCACCTGCAGACAGAGACGGAGCAGACCTTTCCCTCCATCTTGCATCTGTAAGGATGTCAGGAAATGAGGTAGTGAAAGCTCAGTTATCCTGTTTCCTACACAAAAATATGCACAGCATCAACACTACTTTCTCTTGTTCCAATAGGAAAAAAAGAAGTTACTATGGCAGTGAGCTGGAATGTAATGGGTAGTATGTTTCTACGGATGGAGTAGTACATGGCTTTAATGCAAGGGAAGGAGGGTCTCTGTCATTGCCATAGCAACCCAAAAGCACAGTTCTATAGTGCCATTTATAGTATGTTGGTGAACTAGTTCAGTCGGTATATTAGTATAATGGTTAGGTTAGTAGTTCAGTACAGTACAGTACATATATTGGTGGACCAGTTACCTTTGATATTCTACAAATGAGCGTGGCACACATTAAATGATCAGATAATTGAATTTATGTGTTAATGTTGTGCCTGGCAAAATGTTAAGCTGGGCCGCTAGCCCACTGGTGTCAGACTCAAGACCCATGGTCCAGATCCGGCCTGCCCCATCATTTGATCTGGCTCGCGAAAGCATATTATGTACGTCAACTTCCATGATTCTTGTGAAAATATGGAGCAAAATTTCCAATTGTTATATGTTGTAAATAATAACATAATATTGCAAGCCTTTGTTCAGTCATAAACCCATTTTAAGAGTAACAGCAACAATTGTTGCACAAACTATTGTGCTTGGCCACTGATATCAAAAGTAGTCATTCATCATTTTATATATGTAATACTATGATTAGGCCATGAAATATTTATATGGTTTCACGGTCATAGCGTCCCTCTGAGGGAAATTGAAATTGTGGTTTTCATCTGCTTGGCTTCTTTTGTTTATTACTGTCTTACTGTCATAGTTAGATTACAAGTAAGACATGTTACTGTACTAAAGTGCAGTAAATAAATTCAATACAAATGTGCAGTGCAACATAAAGCGAGTAATAAAAGTACATAGCAAGCCTTAAGGGATTGGAAGTGAATGTATTTAATTATCTAACATAGTTATTCCACGAAATGTGAAGTATTTGGTTCGTATTTACTACAATTGGATAAGCAGCCTGGAAAATCTAAACAAAAATCACCACAGTTGCAATGGGCAATGTTTGTTTATCTGGAGCTTAGGTAAACTTTTCCTGAACCTGCGAGGCTGAGGGAGGCAAGCGTGGTGTTTCCAGGAAGGATGAGCTCTCCATTCCTCTGCTGCAGAGCCTCGTTCAGGAGGGGGCTCACCATCTCCACTGGCTTTTTGTGCTGATGAGTCATTAAGACGCACAAATGAGTATTGATTCGAATCATTCCAATCATTCAAAACAACAAGCACTAATCTGTCAAGAGTACTGATACCTCCTGATCATACACGTGGGGTTTTTCCTCCGTGTCTTGACCTTCAGCTGTAATACATTCAAGCAAAAAATGATGCAATTTAATAAGTGTTCTTGAGTAGATTGGCTGGCGACCAGTCCAGGGTGTAGGGATAGGCTCCATCATACCCGCATCCCTAGTGAGGATAAGCGGTATAGAGGGGACGTATGGATGGATGGCGGGTGTTTATGAATAATATAAGTCTTTACATTTTTTAAGGCACTTTTGGTCTTTGGTTGGAGCTCGTTTGCCATCTGGTTTTGATGATTCCTGTGAAAAATTGTAGCTATGTTAGTTTGTGTCGAATATACAAGGATAGCATCTTTTTTTTTGCAACATACCCGTTTTTTAGCAGTACTTTTGTTCTCTCCTTTATTGGAGTTTAGTGAGGCGTTGCTGGCTACAGATGGGAGCTGATCACTGGACAGCTTGGCAGCACAGGATTGGTCAGCATCGACAACAGAAGATGACTGGAACGTTACATCAATAAGCATTTGTACTACGTCTGCGTCCCCTACACATGTCGTTGCATTTCTTTATTCACAGATAAGTATTTCTAGTTATTTTTTTTTTTCATAACATGTGATTATAATGTTTTTTTGTTTTTTTTTTAACTATTTTACCTTGTATATTTGTTCAGGATGAAACTTCAAATTTGCCTGTAAGGTTGCTTGATGATGTCAATATGTGTCTGACCCTTACAAAGCCTTTTTGAACAATCTGAACAAACTAAGTCAACCAGGGTCAGAGTTGAGCATTTGACTGTGGATTTTCCACTATTAAAAATAAAGAAGAACTTTTTCGTGAGGCTCAAGTTGTCACTGAAAGACTTACAGGATGTGTTTTGTTCAGAAGTAGTTTCCTCCTCTGCACAATTTCCTCATGAGTTAGCACAACCTCACCAAGAACCTGCAATGCAAACTGTCATTTAAGTGGATACAATTTTATACATATATTTAACTTTCCTTCTTTTCCTTTCGGCTTGTCCCGTTAGGGGTCGCCACGGCGTGTCATCTTTTTCCATCTAAGCCTGTCTCGTCCATCTTCTTCTTTAACACCACTCTCCTCATGTCCTCCCTCACAACATCCATCAACCTTTTCTTTGGTCTACCTCTCACTCTTTTGCCTGGCAGCTCCATCCTCAGCGCCCTTCTACAAATATACTCGATCTCTCGTCTCTGAACATGTCCAAACCATCTAAGTCTGCTCTCTCTAACCTTGTCTCCAAAACATCCAACTTTGGCTCTCCCACTAATGAGCTCATTTCTAATCCTATCCAACCTGTTTACTCCAAGCGAGAATCTCAGCATCATTTCTGCTACCTCCAGTTCTGCTTCCTGTTGTTTCTTCAGTGCCATCGTCTCGCATCCTACATCATGGGTGGCCTCACCACTGTTTTATAAACTTTGCCCTTCATCCTCGCAGAGACTCTTCTGTCGCATAGAACACCAGACACCTTCCGCCAACTGTTCCACCCCGCTTCGACCCATTTCTTCACTTCTTTACCACACTCTCCATTGCTCTCTGTTGTTGACCCCAAGTATTTGAAGTCATCCACCCTCGCTATCTCTTCTCGCTGGAGCCTCACTCTTACCCCCTTCTACCCCTCTCATTCACGTACATATATTCTGTTTTACTTCGGTTAATCTTCATTCCTCTCCTTTCCAGTGCATGCATCCATCTTTCTAATTGTTCCTTCGCCCACTCCCTGCTTTCACAGGAGATCACAGTAGTCCAAGGGGATTTCGGTCTAACCTCATCTGTCAGCCTATCCATTACTACCGCAAACAAGAAGGGGCTCAGCGCGGATCCCTGATGCAGTCCCATCTCCACCTTAAATTCTTCTGACACACCAAGGGCACACCTCACCGTTGTTCTGCTGCCTCATATATTTCCTGTACTCTTCTAACATATTTCTCCGCTACACCAGACTTGCGCATGCAGTACCACAGTTCCTCTCTTGGTACTCTGTGATGGGCTTTCTCTAGGTCTACAACGACACAATGTATTTCCTTCTGACCTTCTCTGTACTTTTCCACGAGCATCCTCAAGGCAAATAATGCATCAGTGGTACTCTTTCTAGGCATTAAACCATACTGTTGCTCGCAGATACTTACTTGTGTCCTGAGTCTAGCCTCTACTACTCTTTCCCATAACTTTATTGTGTGGCTCATCATCTTTATTCCACTATAGTTTCCACAGCTCTGAACATCGCCTTTGTTCTTAAAAATGGAGACCAGCACACTTTTCCGCCATTCTTTAGGCATCTTCTCTCCTGCAATTATTCTATTGAATAAATTGGTCAAAAAAATCCACAGCCACCTCCCCAAATTGCTTCCCTTCATCCACTGGTATGTCATCAGGACCAAAACATAAATATAAATATAAATAAGTATAAATAAATTTAACTACCGTGGCCAATTGTATAGCCCCGGAGTCTCCAATGTGATTGTTGGACAGTGAGAGGAACAGCAAAGTTCGATTGAACCGCAGGCCCTGAGACGACAACAACGGGATCAGAAAAGACGTTGGCCGTCATGAAGGATGGCGCACACACGTCAATCTGCGTCATCATCACCTTTGCGATATGTCCAGCACCTACATCGCCAATATGGTTGAACGAGAGGTTGAGCGAGGTGAGGGTCCAGTTTGCAGACGTGCTGGTCGAGAGTCCAGCCCCAAGGAGACGCGCGCCCTCATCTTCAATTCGATTGTTGCGCAGGTTCAAGTGAGTGAGACTTGAAAAAAGAAAAACAACAAATTCAATCCTTAGTCATATTGGCCATTTCAGTCCGTTCATATGTGGAGCTCTCTTAGCTATTTTTCAAAGAGCGGATGGTTACTCACGCGCTTCCCTCAGAAAAAAAAAGGTGGTGGTTGTGATCTACCAGAGGGTTGCCCTCTAATGTAATAACCCTATCAAAATAAAAGCGACCACCGATAAAGTAATGCTGTAGAGTATCACTAATGAACACTCAAAACACAGGAAGAAAAACTGAGAATGACTACGGTTTACTTACCTGAGACTCATGCACACGCACACTGCATTTGCGAGTGTGATAACCATCGGATCTGTCAAACCAGCCTGCCAAATACTGCACAACAGTGGACAATTTAACATTGAGGGTGACCAAGTATGGACGGAACAATGCTTCTTTCTCTGGCCTTCCGTGACTTACGAAATGCTCTGGAGCGTGGGTAAAGAAGAAATCATCTTGCTGAGCACTCGGATGATCAGTTCATCTACTGGCCATCCTGTGAACAACCATACCGACAGGATCCGGGTCATTTTCATATGATTTGAACAATAACTATAGACCTTTTATCTTGTCTGATGTGTGTGATGAGTGTCAGTCCTCACCAAATATCTTTATGCTCGTTGTGCAATAAGGGTCTCCATTCTCCAGTTCCACTTGGAGGTGTGGCTTGAACACATCGTGTACTGGCTTTTTATGGGATGGTCTGCCACCTGCTAATTAGATACTATATTTGAATCATATGCAGAAAGCAACATGATAATACTGTATGGACACTGACTGAAACATTAGATACACGTATGCCACTCAGACACAGTACAAGGACGGTACAAACAATCCAACCTTTACAGTGACTGATGTTTACGTAGAGTGACACATGAGAAGTGTCAGAGTTTTTCGAAAACTGATACAACCCTCACATTTCTGTAATTCTATCTTTTCACGGGACATCAATGTATCAAGATGCAATCCAAGTTATTGGTTGACTTTTGCATTGTGTTTGCATTATGTCTACCAAGCAGTTCCCTCAAGTCACAATGTATTTAGTTTACAGTTTTTTTGTTTTTTTTTTCAGTCAGTCTCAGTTCATTGTCTAACATTATGTGTCCACTGTTGGATGGAAGTTGGAAGTTTTCTGACTCAGAATCCGATTTTGATTGAGTAAATGGACTGCACTTATGTAGCACTTTATCTACACTATCAAAGTGCCAACAGCACTTTACAAAGCCTCACATCCACCCATTGACACACTCATTCATGCGTCAATGGGCCGCTGCTGTCATGGAACCAAATTCGGATTCTGTGTTTTGCCCAAGGACACTTCAACCGACTGACAGTCGGAGACTGAGCAACTCTTCAATCACTGGATGACCCGCTCGTAAAGGTTAGTCAACCCTATATGTCAACCCTGTCTCCAGTTCTGCGTCTTGGACATCTCGAGTACTGCATCAATTTAAGGTCCGGTGCCAGGTCAGTGGTAGGTCGAAGAGACCTTCAGCGACTGATCATGGTTTACTTGTTATGTACAGATTGGCAAGCCAAGACTCTCATATTCGCCACCAGTCAACATTCAGACTGGGTGGCCAAGAGCTGCTCCACTAATCACCAGACTAAAGTAAGATTGGCCAGCCAGCCAGCCGACCTCCAACCCCGCTCCTGCAGTGCAAAACCTCAGGCAGACTTCTTTCTGGAGTTCTTTGTCCTGGCTTATCGTCCATGACCTGATGTCAGGGCCGCGGCAACTATACTTGTTGCCTTTCCACTTTAACAGCAGCGACGACTGCTTTACTGGCCATCCTCATAACAAGCTTGGTGGAGCAATGCTTGCTTTTTTGTCATGAGTGTAGTGCAATTACTTCGGCGACCTCATCAGATTTACAGCCATCATCAATGGACCTCTGCCACAGTATGAAGTCAAAACAACAAGGTGCTACAGAAACTTATTGTCGTAGGAAATAACACACCAAAACTGAAGGTTTCCGATAAAATTGTTATTTGATAAGAACAATTCAGTAACCATTCAGCTTTTTTCTCAGTACATCTGACCCTCCTTGTTTATGGTAGCGAGCATCCAAATTCTCACACAACCCACATTTGACCTACTGACATTTGACCTTTGCTTAACTCCTTCCTCGGTGTCCCCTACATAGTTCACTGCTGCCATGACAACCAGCTGGGTTATCATATTTTTACTATCAATCACTCCATTACTTTTGTCTAATATATTGTTTTATCATTGGGTTTTGACTGTATGTCTTTCAGCCCAGTTATTTTTGGGAATTATTACTACGATCAAAAAACTTCTGGTTGTTTGTATTGTTTTGTTTTTTGCAAAAGCTGTTTGGTTTAAGTTATTTCCCTGAGGCCCTTGTCTCTGGTGACAGCACAAGCTTTAGGTTGCTTTTTAAATGGCCAGTGGAGTCTGTGGATTTGTGTGATCTTAGTGTTGACTGTGCACAAGTATTTGCGATCATAACTATCGAACAGTTTTAACACTATAA